>NW_024412403.1:27141320-27240142 GCF_014898765.1 Herpailurus yagouaroundi
TATAAATATAAATATAAATATAAATATAAATATAAATATAAATATAAGTATATATTTGTTATATAGATATGTTTAGTTAAATGCACATTTAGTTTTATATATGTGTGTGTGTGTGTGTGTGTGTGTGTGTGTATACACACACACACACACACACACATATATATTTAGGTCTAAGCAAGTCACCTAATCTTATTATTCCTAAATTTCCTCATCTATAAAATGTTTATTTATGGGGACTTTTCTAGGAATGAAATATTTGGTGATTTTTGAGTCACCTATACTATAATTAGAAATCATGAGTGAAAACACTTTGTGTTCCTCCCAGGAAAGATTCACTTTAAAGTTAGCATTGCTTCTATTGTAACTTTAAAGTGTCTTCTCTCCTCTGCAGGATTTTATATAATCCAAAGTGCAAGCAAAAAGGAAAAATAACAACCTAACCAGCAAAATAGCCATTTAAGCTTAGCTGCATTTCATTACGTTAAGGATTCTCTAAGAATAACAGACACCACAGTAGTACAAAACTACCTCGACATTAAGAGATAATACAATATTCATTACCCCAGCTAAAATAATGCATAATAGATGCATTCAGCACTTTCTGTACTGGTTCACTTTCGATCTGGCTGATGGCTTTTGAACCATTGTTTATGTAAGTATACCAACTTTGAGGGAGAGAATACATATCATTAAATCATTATCAGTGTATCAGCATAAGCCATCGATTTTTGAAAGGTCTAGTAGTGTTAGGCTTAGACATTTCAATTAAATTAACCATTTTGAGTTCCATTCTATAGCATAGTAACTCTTTGAAATATCAAAACTGAAACAAAGTTAGTTTTATTTTGAATCACCCTTTTACTTTAAAAAAAAAAAGAAACCAATTGGGTAGATTTCTGTTATCAACATCCTCTGGATCACTAGTTGAATAACAACCAGGATCGGCCTCTATTCAGACACAATGTCATCTGATATCAAACATTAGGGGAAATAAAACCCTCCAAATGATTTGATCCTTACTTGTCTCTCTAACATACCAAAAGAAAGAAAGCCATAATAGAATAAATAAGCATAGTCAAAAGCATAAAAACATGTTATCTTGCACAAATTGTGTCATTACAGACAGTAAACAAGGATAAGTCTTTCCTTCCTAAAATTAGAAAACTAGAGAATGAGCTGCCATAGTTTCTATATTTGTCACTTACAGAATACATTTCCTCAGTGACTACACAAATTCTGAAGCTTTAAATCATTTTGAGTGGTTCTAAAATATCAAATACATCTGGATCTGGCTTCTATTTCTCAGCTGGGAAGAATGGAGAGGATGATAATACATGTTTTCCTTTCTGAATTTGATGTAGACCACACTTTCTCTGGGCATTGCATGATGAAATGGAAGCAGGGAAGAGAATTAAGGTAAAGAGAATGGTCATCTTGGCTAAACAGGCAGGATAGATGAGAATGGAAGTGGAATGTGGGTGATTCTGACAACCAGCAGCAGTGCTTAGGAAAAAGAACCAGGAGTAGAGTGCAAAGCAGTTGAGGTCAGGCATTTCAGGATCCAAATCCATCACTCTGGGCCTTCTCTCTATTCTCAATGCAGTGCATCTTGGCAAGGTTATGGCAGCTCTTTTTTTTTTTTTTTTTAAGTTGTTAATTAATTTATTTATTTTTATTTTGAGAAAGAGACAGAGAGAGAAAGAACATGAGAAGGGGAGGGGTAGAGAGAGGGAGAGAGAGAGAATCATAAGCAGGCTCCCACTGTCAGCGCAGAGCCTGATGCAGGGCTCAAACTCACAAACCACAGGATCAAGACCTGAGCTGAAACCAAGAGTCAGCTGTTCAGCTGACTGAGCCACCCACGCACCCCGGTCATTAAATCTGACCAG
This sequence comes from Herpailurus yagouaroundi, assembly GCF_014898765.1. Taxonomy (NCBI): domain Eukaryota; kingdom Metazoa; phylum Chordata; class Mammalia; order Carnivora; family Felidae; genus Herpailurus; species Herpailurus yagouaroundi. The sequence goes on from NW_024412403.1 coordinate 27,143,210, forward strand.
AGCTAGGAAAATTAAGATTTTTGAACAAATATGGAATGTAATATTCAGTGACAGCTTGGAGATAGTATTGTTCTCAGTTTATGAAAAAAAAGTAGGTAAAATTTAGATTATATAGCATAATGGAGGAAAAAATTTAAGTAAAATTGGACAATGTGACATAGAAGGTTTAGTCAATGTTCTAGTGTGAGTGTAAGTTTGATGCTAGTAAGTTACAAAAGTGGCAAGATTTTGCTGCCCATTTAAAATTTATGTACAAAAAGGTAGAATCATATAAATCCCTTTTCAAGGAAAGGATAGTAAAAGATAGGTATGTATGTTTAAATAAAACAGTCAAAACTCTGGCAAGATTATATTCTTTGATTCCGGATTTTTCTTTCTTTTATTGCAAAATTAGTATCAGGCCCTGGACTTCCACAAGGACTATTTGTTTTTGTTCAGGAAACCTCAAATTCATGACTGCCAATATGGCTTATAATTGTCTACTAGAATGAAATAAAGCATTACTGAAATGTTTAAGTGATCCTTCAGAAGCTTAATGAGAAGTACTGCTTAGCTGATAATGTCAAAGAAAAGAAGTTCAAAACTCTTGGCTGAATTCAGTTGAATCCCAGCAAAAGCATTTGTTGGACAATCTTATTTATCTGCTTAAGTGATTCCTTTTTTGCATGCTGACCTTTATATTCATGACTCAGCAAAATGGAGCACGACAAAATGGCATTGGCCTCTACAGCTTGTTTTTCAGTTTCCAAATCTCAAATATTAAATCAATGAATACTGTGGCCCACTTCAAGGCATTACATTTAAAGGACATTTTCTGAAAATCCATTTTGTGTCTAACAAATCAGTTTCCACTCAAATTAAACATTCATTGGAAGATCTTATACTATGTGTTAAGGAATTACTTCCTGAGAGTTGGAGTAGTACTCTATTAACATGATGTTCATTTAGGTATTTAATAAAATGATCAGGTAACATTGTAGTTTTGGTTCTGTATTCACAATTTTGTGTAGAAACACAAAGTTAGGTATATACATGTGTATATAAATGTATGTATAAAGGTCTATGTAATATGTGTATATGTACATACACAAAGTTGTGTACACATATGCACATAAATATCCACATTCATACACACAGATACATGATAGATTAGATTAGATAGTTAGGTAGATAGATAGACAGACAGAATGATGATAGAGTTCCACTGAAGTGATTTTTGTTGGATGTTATTATTTTTTTTAGTCACAGATGATGCGTCTGTCCATATACACTGTTAGGCTGATGGAGAAATCTTAAGAGGGTTATCTAGTTAGTATATTGTCACCTATGAGCCTTATACCATTTATCCCAGGTAGTTAGCTACAATATCATAGACTATTCGAATCGAAAATAATCCTTGATTCCTTTTCTCCCATCTAAACATTGGATCATCATGGTAACATTCCAAACAAAGTTTAATGAAGTTCCTGTTTGAACATACCCAGTTTGTTTTTGAGGAAAATGCTCTGTCTTATGAATCTAAAGTATAGGAGCCTGAGGTCCAGTCTTCAAGCCCCTAGCCTTGTGCCCTTTTCCTCCTCTGTATAAAGTGTGTGCTGGAGAAACAATTACTAAAATCTTGTCTGACTCTGATTTTATGAATATCTCATTTTCTGAGAGCAAGGAATCTATTCAAACCCTGTACTGTTCTTGTTGTTAGAAGGGTATTCCTTGGACCCAGCTGAAACTCATTCCCTGTGTCATTTCAGCATCCATTTGATGAGTTATCCTTCATCTTCAGAATCCTAACACTACTCAGGAACAAGTTCTAAATTCTAAAACTCTTTAAGAGCCAGGGCATTCTTATCTATGTGTAACAATACTCTTTTGATTAAAGTGAAGCCAATCTTTGGCTCTTTTCTTAAAGGAACTAAAACAAAAGAGGGCCATCAAATACTCTCTCTGCTGGATTACACAAACTATTATGTATGATGGAGTAGACCCCCATCAGTAGGCATGGAGATCACCTGGAATGTCCAGATGGTTCCTCAGAATGGGGGTTTTCAAAAGACCATTGCTAGACATATGTGTCTGGTTAGAATGTTTAACCTTCATGGTCTTTAATCATGTAGCATTATGTGAAATGCCACTGGCTGAATGGCTTGATGGAGTGTTTTGAGATTGTAGAGTTTCCAATCTCTTGACCGCCACCAGAGGCCCTGCAGCCACTGGGAATGTGATCCCTGCAGTTTGAATGCCTCACTATTGGTCTATGAGAAAAGAGGGCAGATGGGAGTCAGCCTTCACATTGTGTAGATGGGCACTGGAGTGCTGTGATCAAACAAATGTATGAAAGAGAGAAAGGGGGAGAGAAGAGCGAGAGCAAGCGATCAACTGCGGGAGTGGGCAAGGAAATACCTGAAGTGATGTGGTTATGTTCCAGCTCTTCCCTAATTGATGATAATCTCAAAGGCATTTTCTCCTCAAAATTAAATTCATGTATAGAAGATCCTCTTTGGGATATTTAATTTTCTGAGGGCAAAAATCATGTTTTCTGGAAGTTTATTACTTGACACGCCATAAGTACTGATAACACCAACGAGGATAAAATTCATAGTTGTTTGTTTTCAGGGCAGCTGAAGTATATGGGAACAGGCTTTACAGTAGAAGACATTTGCGTCAGCCTGTTCTAACACCGAGGACTGACTCAGCCACTAATACCTGAAGCGAGCGACTAAACTTCTCTGAACTTCAGTATTGTCAGCTGTAAAGTTGGAACCATTTCAGGGTTATGGTGAAAATTAGATAAGCCATGTAAAAGGCTTATCATGGTGCCTGAAACCTGGTCAACTCATAAAGGGTAGCTATTCTTTACTATTTATTAGGATTATGATGATCATATTATGCTTGTGAGAAATAATAATGCTTTAGCAGCAGAACTTGACCTATCACCCTTCTGTGCATGTAAATGCCTTGTCCTATATGTGGTGATGATTTAGGCCATTTCAGTATTCATCTACCTGTTGGACTCATAGTTCAAGCTTTATAGTTTTTGTTTTTTTTTTTTTTTAATTTCAGGGTTTTTTTTGTTTTTTTTTTTAATTTTTTTTTTTCAACGTTTATTTATTTTGGGGACAGAGAGAGACAGAGCATGAATGGGGGAGGGGCAGAGAGAGGGAAACACAGAATCGGAAACAGGCTCCAGGCTCTGAGCCATCAGCCCAGAGCCCGACGCGGGGCTCGAACTCACAGACCGTGAGATCGTGACCTGGCTGAAGTCGGACGCTTAACCGACTGCGCCACCCAGGCGCCCCCAGGGTTTTTTTTTTTAATGTTGTTTACCACACCTCACTGTGATACTTCTCTGAAAAGCACTGAAGCTTGGTGGCAACATCTCCTACTTGCTTTTTAGGCCCTGATTCTGCCCAAATAGAAGCATATGAGCTCTCTCTTTCATTTCTTGGGGGTCAGCATCTTTGTTATTGTTGCCGAAACTCTGGAAAGAGACTGATACGTGGGGCTGTGCTAGCCAATTTGGCAGCGTTCTTTTTCAGCCCACTTGGCTGTGCACAATATTCTGTCTGAGTTTGGGAAGATCTGTCTGCTTTTTTCCTTTGTAGAGAGGCTATGAGGAATGAGGCAATGGATTTGTCTTATACAACGGCCTGGAAAAATAGGCCGTGGCCTAACAAATAATGAGAGTTACATGGCCTCCTTCCAGGGAGCTCCTGGCTGGAGACTGGAGGACAGGTTGAGACGCCTTCTGATCGATTTTTCATTAATTGCCCTCTTTCCTAAAAGAAGTCCTGTTTAAAATAAAAGGTTGAGGGGTGTTGGGGGAGGTGTGGGTTCTCATATAGTAAGAGATCCTTTAAAGAAAAATCAATATTATGCAGAGTTAGAGGTCATAGGTCAAATCGTGTATCCCAAAGCATAGCAGTAAACCATATAAATCCTCCCTATATGGCAGTGAGGTGTCCTAGGTTGTAGGTTTGACCTAGCCCCAAGTGTTCCTCATTTGAGACTGGCCTAAATTATTTCCTTGTCATAGATCTTCAAAAGACTACACACTATCCCTTTTTGCTATATTTATCTATGCGAAGCTCTTCATCCTCGTAGGGTCCACCTGTTCCAGATAACTTGTTATATATTTTTTTGTTTTTCTGTCAGGGAGGAAGCCTCAGACATGAACTCTAACTGGTGTTTTTGACTCTGTACTCCACCCGCCTCTACACACACACCGTCATTTTAATTACCTTTTCAATGATGACCGAGTGATGTCTTTCCTACGGGGCACTCTTTTGTCATTTTGGTTTAGAATTTGTGCAGTGGGAGAGGCTGGAGTATCATCAATCTCCAGAGGCAGCTGATCTGACTCAGCGTCTGCACCAAAAAATATTGCTCTGAAAAAGATGCAGTCCGCTCATCACTGCTAACACCTGGAGTTTCCGCCTTCCCTGTGCACCATTCACTTAACTCCTTGACTGCCTGCATTGCTTATGATGGCCATGGACGGACTCTCCCTTTCTCCCCAGAGCTGCTTTATGGAGCTGTTCATAGATAAGAGCACTAACGAGTCCAACGACATGACTTCCTTGTCTGTATTCTGTGACATTCTCGTGTCAGCCGACTGTGTCTGGCAGTCACACAATGAGGCCCTGCATGTGTCAGGGAGATGGATGTTATCTGCAGTGTCTACATCTCAACACTGACTCAGTGAGCTCCTACAGAACCTTACCTCGGGGATGCTAGATTTTGTGCCATTGAATTAGAAAGGCAAACCTCCCCTTTCAAGTAATGTCTTCTTTGCTTCCAATACAAAATACTTTAATGGAAATAATGACACGCATTAGGTACTTTGATAGATGGCACATTGTGCTTTCATCCTCAATATTCCTGATTATAGGACTCTTTGTTTTTGTCTCATTGCTCTGTTATTATTTTTTCAAAGCTAAAACAAAGAGCCTGCTAGTATAGGTAGTAGTTCTTTATATGCTTCACACACATCTTTGCTTCCTTCAATGGAACGGAATTGGGAAAAAAGAAATTATTAAGGGTACTCATGAGCCCCATTTCCTTATCAGGGAAGTAGGCAGTTAATTTTAGGAAAGTCTGTTGTGATCTAAATTGACTGGTTTTTGTTTCAGCATGAAGTCAGTTCTGAACTGTGCACAAATGTGCCGCAGTGGGGTCTTTGGTAATGGATTATCAATAAAGTCTCAGTGCTGCTAGGACCAGTTAGGCACATCTGAGAAAAGTGGGATTATTTGGGATATGAGCCAAAGGCCTAACAATAATGACTACTTTCACCATCTGCTTTCTGGGGTTGACTTCATGCACATGTAACTTGCACTGCCACGCAGGGCCCTATGCTTAGATGGGCGGTTTAAGGATTTGCTAGCATCGTCTTGAAATTCTTCATAATTGGTGAAGAAGAGGAGCTGAATATCCATTTGTGCTGGTCCAGCACATCATGTAGCCCATCCTAGTACCAGGCACTTCTCTATGCTTTATAAATAATAACAGGATTCCTCCTCAGTTATCCTTCTTCCTCGGCTGGACTGAAGTACAACAAGGTAGATATCAGAGTACATGCTAGGATACCAGACTGAGCATGAAGCAGCTTGCCCACCTGAGGAGGGCTTGCACTGGAAGTAGCCGTAAGAACCTGTTCCATGCATCTTGGATCCTCAACAAGACCAATGGTCTAAAAGTAGGCCAGAGAGAAAATATTTATAAGGATACCTCTTCAGAGACAGCAATCTCCTTGTTATGAGTCCCCCTCATTTTGTGGTTGAGAAGATGAGGGCTTAAGGGGGACATAATGGACGGATATCTGACTCATGACTGAGAGAGCTGCACTAGACTATGGCTTAGATCCAACTCATACTTCTGCAAGCTAAGAGAGAGGCTAAATAGAGGATTGAAGGGAGGTGATCTAGTTTGTTGGAACAAGGGACAATGCTTGAGAGTTGAATGTGGGCCATCTGGAAGACAGCCCTGGTATAAAATTATCATAGGTCTTCCAAGATCTGTCTTGGGGCTTCTGGAGGCATGAGAAGATGCCAGGGGAAGGGTGTTCTGCTGGTGAGTAGTAGCTGAGGCAGGAGTCAAGGCCCTAGAATAGAAATGTATCTGTTGAGACCAAGAGAATCAGGAGAGAGATTGGCCAAAGATAACATTTATTTTTTTTAATGTTTATTTATGTGTTTTTGAGAGAGAGAGCACAAGCAGGGGTGGGGCAGAGATAGAGGGAGACACAAAATCTGAAGCAGGATCCAGGCTCTGAGCTGTCAGTGCAGAGCCTGACACAGGACTTGAACCCATGAGCTCTGAGATCATGACCTGAGCTGTAGTTGTTGGATGCTTAACCGAGTGAGCCACACAGGCACCCCCGAAGAGAACATTTAAATAACTCCCTAAAGTAACCATGAAGACAAGGGTCAGCTGTAAACATTTGCATGGCCTTCCACTAATGGCTGCCAGCTTTAACTATCTGCCGAGACCAGAACGCATAAAGACCTCAGATACTACTTTTTTTTTTTTTTCACTCTCTTCAACTTTGATTCTGCAATGCAGCTGAGGTGAACAGGAAGGGAGAAATACTAGAGCCCTTGCACCATTGTTAAGTTCCAGCTGGAAACAGGTGCTAGTTGGTTGAGGGGTTAAGTTGCATGTTAAATCATACTTGTAGTTTTCATTATCAGACTGTAGTTTCATTACATCAGGCTAAACATTTGGTGACTGAATTGAGCCTGTGTTTTTTTTTCAATTTATAGTAATAGCTGGATCCCCTTTAAGGAGAGTAAAAACAGGAGAAGCTGAGTTCCTTCCAGGGACATGAGAAGGTATATCTTCTCCCACTATTCCATTAAATGTATTCAGTGATCACATCATGCTTGTCAACACATTGGTTACATCTTTATTACTCATTCAGTCTTCCCAGTGCTTTGCAGAAAGTACTACCTAAATGTTCAAAAGTAAACAAACAAACAAACAAACAAACAATAAGGAACGCAGAGGTTAAGAGATCTTAACCAATTAATAGATGATAGTGCTAGAATTTAAAGCCAGGTTTTTGTTTCTTATGGTTTGTTCTTTTAATCATTAGATTTCATTTTCTCTCCTAAATTAGGAAAAAAGACACTATTTATACAGTTCTTACTATATGCCAGAAATAGTGCTAATAGCTTCACATATATGAATCATGAGTTAGATGCCTTGTTAGCTACAGGGGAAAACGGGCATTTAGGGGGTTTAAGTAGCTAGTCTGTAACTAGTCAGTGACGAGTGTGAAACTACATGGGTAGCTCTTGTCTTCCTCACCCAAAATCTGGGCAGTTCATCAAGAGAGCGAGGCAGAGAAGACGACAGAGAGATAGAGAGACATTTTTCGCTCTACTTTTCCTCTCAAATTATTAATAGCTTTGCTAAAATAAAATATATACAGAGGTCTTTCTAATTAGATAGCCAGTAGTAGTCACCCAAGCCAACAGTAATATGATTATTAGCTAGACATAGTCCCATTAGTAGGCTACCAAAAATCCAGAAAGAGAAAACTAACAGGATAACATTAGCAAAAAATGAAGTGACTAGGGGCGCCTGGGTGGCTCAGTCGGTTAAGCGGCTGACTCTTGATTTCAGCTTAGGTCATGATCTCACGATTCATCGGATTGCACTCTGCATCGGGCTCTGTGCTCACCGGTGCGGAGCTCGCTTGTAATTCGCTCTCTCCTCTCTGCCCCTCCCCTGCACATGCTGTTTCTTTCTTTTAGAATAAATCTAGTGTAAAAAAAATGAAGTAACCAACTATGTGTCACTCACTCTAAAGTGAAATTGTAACATGCGAGACAGGGGTTCTCTCCAATTTCAAGGAATATTCAGAGAAGTCATAGAAGAGGTGAGTCATTAATAATAGCTTTATTTAGCTCAAGGACAAAAAGCAAAGCATCTAAGTTGGGGGGTGGCAAGAAAAGCAAAGTCAGAACTGGGAATAAATATAACTGACTAATGGAGAAGATAGGGAAAGACTGCCATTTGTTCTAGAAGAGCAGGACATGGTGTTGTGGCCATATTATTTATGCAGAGAGCTGAAGTGAGGCTGATGTGTGTGAACATGCTGTGGTAGGAAATGAGAGTTCAGGGTGGGTTCTTCAGCAAGTGATTAAGCAATGAAGGTGAAGTTTTTGAAATATCTGTAGGAGGATGGGATGCCGGATAAACTGGAGTTAAAAAAAGAATAGAGCCAGTGATGGTAACTAGAAATGTGTTAAAATTGTCCTGGTACAAGATGGCATCCCCTTTGATACTTCGAGTGTCCAAAGGTCATGACCCCAGGGTTGTGGGATCAAGCCCCACATCAGACTCTGCACTGAGCTGAGCATGGAGCCTGTTTAAGATTCTCCACCCCCTTCCTCTGCCCCTCTCTCCAGCTCATGCTCTCTCTGTCTCTCTCTCTCAAAAATAATTTTTAGAAGTTTAAAGTCAGCATGCAATTGTAATTTCTTACCTGTGCACTTGTAGTCAGTAGAGCATTTAAAGGAAATCCTGGGGGCGCCTGGGTGGCGCAGTCGGTTAAGCGTCCGACTTCAGCCAGGTCACGATCTCGCGGTCCGTGAGTTCGAGCCCCGCGTCGGGCTCTGGACTAATGGCTCAGAGCCTGGAGCCTGTTTCCGATTCTGTGTCTCCCTCTCTCTCTGCCCCTCCCCCGTTCATGCTCTGTCTCTCTCTGTCCCAAAAATAAATAAACGTTGAAAAAAAAATTAAAAAAAAAAAAAGAATAAAGGAAATCCTGAATGTACTGAACATTTATGGGTAAATGACTTTTATTTAAAATTCCCTGACATGCTGGCTCAGTTGGTGGAGCATACGTCTCTTGAGCTCAGGGTTGAGAGTTTGAGCCCCAGTTTGGGTGTAGTGATTAAAAAATTAAAAATATTTTTAAAAAATAAATAAAAAATTAAATTCTCACACATGCCTTCTGGAGTTGGAATGCTGGATCAAAACTTATCATCAAAAGCCTTGTTGAAAAAGGCCAGGATGCCATTGAATAAGGTAACAATAAGGCAGGGCGGGGACTGTTAATTTGTCCACAGCTTCTCTTACAGTATCTTTATAATAAGCTCTGATGTTCTCTTGGGGAGAGGGCAGCAGGTGTTGTGGGGCATGGGAGAGCAGAGGGGTAAGTCACTGATGTGGCACATTTTCCAAATCTCTCACTGGTGATATTCATATTATGGTTTCTGTTTGAAGTGTTGACAATGGAGGAAACATTGCTACGAACGGCTGTGGTGGATGAGCCAAGAAAGCCCGAACTGCCCTTCCCTTTCAGATCCACTTGTCTCGTGTGTCTCTGACATGAAACAGAATCAACTCAGAAGGGGCAAAGTAAGGTTACCTAGGATCCCAGACAAATTTCTTTTAAGTTTGGCTTATTCCTTTGAATGATTTCTTAAAAATTGACCTTTCTGTTGAGGCATTTTCTAGAACAGTAGGATGTCTCATTGAAGCATGCCTGTTGAGAGTCTTTGAACGCTCCCCCGCCTTTTTTTTTTCCCACAGCTGCACAAGTGTACTTCGGCTTCAGACCAGAAAAAACAATGTGATACTATTTTTCCTCTTTTCCACAATACTCAAGTTTCCATTCTCATGAATTATAATTTATTTGAAGTAATGAAGTATAAATGTATCACTGAAATCAGAGGTTAATTTTTGCTGTCACTTTTAAAACTCCTTTTTGTTTGTTTCCTTACAACTTATCAATCAGTTACATCCCCATGGGTATAATGCATACATGGCTGATTTCTTCAGGGATTTATGTCTGTAAGGAAGGCATGCTGCCCTCACAAACCTGCTCCTGAACTGGTAATAGGTATATTCAATGATTTGGTCAAAATCAAAAAGTTCTCAGGAACATCATATAAAGGACTTGAAAGGCAGTTTTCCTTCGGTTGAAATGATGAATCTTTATGAAAACCCTACAACTGGCTCAAACAGTTTGCTCAAAACACAGGGTCTTGTAGGTTTTATTTTTCATAGTTTTTATTTTTTTTATTGAAACAAGCAATATTATTGAAATAAATATTGTTTGAGAAATATAACTGCAAATAAATATATTAAATAGCTAGTGGAAGAGGAGAGGCTAGGATAGTAGTGAAGGAAGTAAAAGCTTAAAGAAATCCAGACCTAACTGTAACTCTTACGACTATAAGCTTTGTTACCGTCACTATCTCAATTCATTCTTAGTACCTTAAAATACTTAGGTCACCATCAGTAACCTGTTATGCCACAAAAATGTTCCATCTTGTGTTTTGTAGTTATTCTTGAGCAAACCAGAAACCAGGCAATTTATAATTAAAAATTAAACAAGATCAATATGAATAGCATTTTATAATAGAATTCTCTTCCTAACACCCATTTCCTATACTTTTTCATATTCAAGTACTGTTCTCTTCCCAAGATTATTGCTAGTGTAATACTTGACACTAATAATAGCCATTAGGAGTGGCTAATTATATGGCTTCTCACACAAGAGGAAAAAAATTCCTTAGTCATCCCCAAATTATAATGGCAGAGATAAAACTTCAGAATTATTTTAAAGTTAAGATGAGTCATTCTAATATTATGAGATACTATTTTATACTTGTCAAGTACTTTATCATTATCTAGTTATGTGTGTTTTGTATATAAACATGCTGTTTTACTGAAATGTCCAGTAAATATTTATTGAATATTCACCATTTATCAGCATTATACTTGCTGATGAGCATATATAATGATGGATATGAACAGTCCTGTATGAATACTGTCGTCTCCTTAACCCTCCTCAGGAAACAGGAAGGAATAGTTTTATTAGCTGAAGTCCAGAAATCAAATAGCTTGCCAGGCTTCAGAACTAGTGAGTATGTAAGGCATCCTTATTCCCAGCTCAGAGTTATATTCCATACACTTACATTTCTCAAATTGTGTTGCACCACGGATATTCCACAAAAATAAGTTTGTATTGTCAAACAACATTAGAGACATCTTAGGCTTTGTCTTCTTAGGGGAGATTCAAAACACACATTAGCACATTAAACATGTTGAGAAGCAATTCAGTGGGAAAATATAATTTAATTCAGTTAGTCCCACACTGTTAATATCTCACTGTATACAGTTTTTGCATGCAATGTGTCATGCTTGTATTTTCAAGAACTAATCTCATGAATATGTTCGCTTAGTCTAGTAAGTGAGAGGATTCTGAAATCCAGTTGACCTCCTTGCTTGGCAAACCCTTTGCCAGAGTGGTGCTCATTGTCTTCACGTGGTAAGTCAGTGTCAAATGAATCACAGAACAGCACAGTATACAAACCGCTGTGCTTCTTGCCAAACCTCTTTGTCTCTTTGGAAAAAAAAGAGAAAGTCTTTTAGAATTAGATTTTATGTGTTTAATATTAAACATTTTTCAAGGAGTTTAATTCTTCAAATATCCTATGATGACACAGTGTTTTATAACTATGCGACAAATATTCAACCTTCTAGTAAGGGATGCCTGAAACTAATTGCGGTTTGGTTTCTTTGCCATTTGGGTGGATGGTTGGGTGAGAGGAGCCCACATCTTTGTGGGACAGTGCTGTGCCTTACTATCCATAACTTCATCCCACAGAGCCATCCTAATGTTTGCATCATGCAATCTCTGTAATAAAGAACCCTGTCGTGACAGTTTGTATCACAATTTTCTCTGCAGATGATAATGAGCCATACCCAACGAAGTTCACTGTAGCTAAGTTTCAGTGTGGTATAATATTTACCAGCTTTATGAAATTGCATAATTGATTTTTAAAGCTCACTTTATAGTGGTATGGTGGACGTATAAAAAAAGTTGTCATATTTAAGGTACACAACTCAATGAATTTGGGGATAAGTATACACTTGTGAAACGATCCCCACCATCAAGGCCATAAACAATATATCCATTATCTCCCAGTTTCCTCCCACCCTATTATTATTATTATTATTATTATTTGTGTGATAAGAACAAATAACATAAGACCTATCCTTAGCATTACTATTGACTAAAGGCACCAAACTATATTATTATAAGTCTCCAGAACTTATCTATCTTGTGTAACAAACTGTATGTTTTGACCGTTACCTTCCCATTTTCCCCTCCCTTCAGCCCCTGGCAACCACCATTCTACTTTCCCCTTCTTTGAGTTTGACTATTTAGATTCCACATGTAAGTGAGATTATACAGTATTTGTCTTTCTGTGTCTGGCTTATTTCTCTTAGCAGAATGTCTTCAAGGTCCCAAATGGCAGGAATTCCTACCTTTTTAAGGCTTGATGATATTCTATTGTGTGTATATACCACATGTTTCTTATTTTCTTTTTTTTTTTTAATTTTTATTATTAAACTATAGTTGACATACAATGTTATATTAGTTTCAGGTGCATATTCTAGTGATTCAACAAGTCTACATTACGTAGTGCTCACCACAGTAAGTGTCGTTACCATCTGTCGGTATACAATGTTATTTCAGTGTTATGGACTGTGTTCCCTATGCTGTACTTTTCATTCCCATGACTTTTTGTTTTATAACTAGAAGTTTACACCTCTTATTCCCCTTCACCTACTTCCCCTGTCCTTCGACCCCATTGCCCTCTGGCAACCACCAGTTTTTTCTCTGTATTGTTGAGTCTGTTTCTGGTGTTTTGTTATTATTGTTGTTGTCTGTCTTTCAGATTCCACATGGTATTTGTCCTTCTCTGTCTGACTTATTTCACTTAGCATAATTATACCACGTTTTCTTTACCAGTCATCTGTCCATGAACATTTAACTAGCTCCCATGTCTTGGCAATCATGAATAATGCTTCAGTAAACATGGAAGTGCAGGCATCCCTTTGAGATCCTGATTTCAATTCTTTTGGATAAATACCCAGAAGTGACATTGCTGGATAATATTATAGTTCTATTTTGAATATTTTGAGGAACCTTCCTGTTGTTTTCCATAATGACTGTACTAATTTACATTCCCACCAAAAGTGTACCAGTGTACCTTTTCTCCATATCCTTGCCAACACTTACGATCTTAAAAAAAATAATAATGACCATTCTAAAAGTTCTGAGGTAATACCTCATTGTGGTTTTGATTTGCATTTCCCTGATGATTAGTAATGTTGAGCATCTTTTTATATACCTCTTGGACATCAGTATGTCGCCTTTGGAGAAATGTCTATTTAGATTCTTTGCCAATTTTTTAATCTGGTCACTTTTGCTATTGAGTTGTAGCAGTTTCTTATATATTTTGCGTAATAATCCATTATCAGATACGTGGTTTGCAAATATTTTATCCTATTTTTTGGATGTCTTTTCATTGTCTTGATTGTTTCCTTTGCTGCACAAAAGCTTTTTAGTTTGATGTAGTCCCACTTTTTAAATTTTTGCTTTTGTTGCCTGTGCTTTTGGTATTGTTGCCAACACCAATGTCAAGGAGATTTTTCTGTTTTTTTTTCTTCTAGAAGTTTTAGTTCCAGGTATTCTGGTTAAGTCTTTAATCCATTTTGAATTGGTTTTTGTGTATGGTGTAAGATACGGTTTCAGTTTCACTCTTCTTCCATTGGATATCCAGTTTGTCCAATACTGTTTACTGAAGAGACTACTCTTTCCCCTTTTTGTATTCTTGACATCCTTATTGAAGATTAGTTGGTCATGTATGTGTGAGTTTATTTCTGGGCTCTCTATTTTGTTTCATTGGTATGTTTTTATGTCTGTTCCATATGGCTTTGATTATTGTAGCTTTGTAATATAGTTTGAAATAAGGAAGTGTGTGTGATACCTCCAGCTTTGTTCTTCTAGCTCAGGATTGCTTTAGATATCTGGGGTCATTTGTGGGTCTGTATGAATTTTAGGATTGTTTTTTCTAGTCCATGAAAAATGCCATTGGAATTTTGACAAGGATTGCATTGAATCTGTAAATTGCGTTGGATAACATAAATATTTTGATGGTATTAGTTCTTTGAATCCATGACCATGGAATATCTTTCCATTTATTTGTGTCTTCTTCCATTTCTTTCATCAGTGTTTTCCAGTTTTCAATATAAAGATCTTTCACCTCCTTGGTTAAATTTATTACTAAGTATTGTATTGTTTTTGATACTTCTGTAAATGGGACTGCTTTCTTAATTTCTTTTGAAGGTAGTTCATTGTTAGTGTATTCAAATGCAACTGATTTTTGCGTGGTGATTTTATATTCTGCAACTTTACTCAATTTGTTTATTGGTTTTAACAGTTTTTTTTTAGTGGAGTCTTTAGGGTTTTCTATATATAAGATCATGTCATCTGAAAACAGAAAATTTTAATTTTCCTTTCCAACTTGGATGCTTTTTATTTCTTGGAAACAGCATACCAGAACTTATGGGATAAGGCAGAAACAGTTCTAAACCTCAGAGGGAAGTTTATAGCTATAAATACCCACATTAAAATAAAGGCAAGATATCAAGTAAACAACCTAACTTTACACCTCAAGGAACTAGAAAATGAGTGAACAAAGCCCCAACCTAGCAGAAGGAAAGAAATAATTATAGCAAAAATAAGTAACATGAAGACTAGAAAACAATGGACAATGTCAACAAAACTAAGAGTTGGTGTTTTTAAAAGATCAACAAAATTGACAAACCTTTACCTAGACTAAGAAGAAAAAAGACTTAAATAAAATTAGAAATGAAAGAGGAGACCTTACAAGTGATACCACAGAAATGCAAAGGATTACAAGAGATATACAGTTAAAAAATATATGCCTAAAAGAATAGATAAATTCCTAAAAACATACAACTTACCAAAGCTGAATCATGAAGAAATGGAAAATATGAACAGAACAATAATGAGTAAGGAGATTGAATGAGTAATGAAATACAAGCTAACAAATGAAAGCCCGGGAACAGATGGCTTCACTGGTGATTCTATGAAACATTTAAAAAAGAATTAACCCAATCCTTCTCAAATTCCTCCAAAAAAGCTGAAGATCAGGGAACACTTCCAAACTCATTTTACAAAGCCAGCATTATCTTGATACCAAAGTCAAACAAGTACACTAAAAGAAATGAAATTGCATAATTTCTACAAAAAAACCCCTCTTGAATGATGGTAACCAACCTATGGGCCAGGATCACATTTGGCTCTTTTGAGATTTCACATAAAACCTTTCAAAAAGGTTGAGTATAACCTAATCATTATCTATTAGACTGATACTGTATTTGTTTTAAGTATCCTAAGTTATCAAATAAAATGAAATTCTCAGTTTATTCAAAAACATAAAATTATAAGTAAACTCTTTAGAAAAATAACTCCTAGAAGTCCTGAAAACCCAGGTTTCAGAAAGCATATTGACCAGGAGGAAATAGACCAAAATTTGTAGGACAAATCTGCTGCTGGCTAGGCATGCCATGTTAAGTGGTTAATTTCCTTAACCATTTTTTTTTTACAGTTTATTTATTTATTTTAAGAGAGAGAGAGAGAGAGGGAGGGAGGGAGCACAAACAGGGAGGGGCAGAGGGAGAGAGAGGGAGAGAGAATCCCAAACAGGTTCCACACTATTAGTGCAGAGCTTACTTGGGGCTCTATTTCATAAATGGTGAGATCATGACCTGAGCTGAAATCAAGAGTTGGATACTAACTGACTGAGACACCCAGGCACCCCTTCTTAACCACTTTAAAACCAAGTTCCCTTGTCAGTAAAGTATGGATATTACTATATCTCTGCTTAACTAAGGCATACCAGAAAGAAAAATTATGTTATTTATGAAGATATTTTGTAACTTAAAAATTACTGTAGTCTTGTGGCGCCTGGGTGGCTCAGTCTCTTCAGCGTCTCGCCCTTGATTTCAGCTCAGTTCATGATCTCCTTGTTTGGTTCATGATATCGAGCTCCACATCCCAGTCCATTCTGTCAGGGTCGGATTCTCTCTCCCCCTCTCTCTCTGCCCCTCCCCTGAAGTCTCTCTTTCTCTCTCTCAAAATAAATAAGCTTTTTTGTATGCTTATTGAATAAATAAGTAAATGATTCTGAAGTTACCCAGGAGATCCCAATCATCCATCATATTATAGACATACAAAAGACACACGAATCACTGAGAAGATTTCAAGATTTAGCCAAATTATGGAAAGAGCCTAAATGTCCATCAACTGATGAATGGATAAAAAAATTGTGGTCTATATACACAATGGAATAGCACGTGTCAATGAGAAAGAACGAAATATGGCCTTTTGTAGCAACGTGTATGGAACTGGAGAGTCTTATGCTAAGTGAAATAAGTCATACAGAGAAGAGAAAGACGTATACCATATGTTTTCACTCTTATGTGGATCCTGAGAAACTTAACAGAAGACCATGGGGGAAGGGAAGGAAAAAAAAAAGTTAGAGAGGGAGGGAGCCAAACCATAAGAGACTCTTAAAAACTGAGAACAATCTGAGGGTTGATGGGGGGTGGGAGGGTGGGTGATGGGTACTGAGGAGGGCACCTGTTGGGATGAGCACTGGGTGTTGTATGGAAACCAATTTGACAATAAATTTCATATTAAAAAAATAAAATAATAAACACTTGAAAAAAAAGATTTAGGAGATATGTGCCAGGAAGAGGGACAAAGACCAAATATGTATTTTTAATTATACTATACATTTTAAAACAAGTAGAACTCACCCCATATACAAAAAAATAACCCAAAATGGACCAAAAGCCTAACTTTGGAGCTAAAACTATAAAACTCGTAGAAGAAAACCTAGGTATAGATCTTCATGACCTTGGATTAAACAATGGTTTCTTAAATATGACACCAAAAATACATGTAACAAAAGAAAAAAATGATAACTTAGATACCATCAAAAGTAAAAACTTACATGCCCGTATTCAGATGACACTATCAAGGAAGTGAGATGACAACACACAGAGCAGGAGAAATTTTGCAAATCATATATCTGATAAAGGACTGGTATCCCAATTTGAAAAGGGCAAAGTATCTGAATAGGCATTTCTACAAAGAAGATACACTAATAAGCAATTAGCACATGAAGAGATGCTGAATGCCATTAACCATCAAGGAAATACAAACCAAAACCAAGATGAGCTATGTCTTCACACCCACTAAGATGAATCTAACAAAATAAGAAAATAATGACAAATGTTGGTGAATATCTGAAGAAATTGGAATCTTTATACATTGTTGGTGGGGAAAAATGTAGAAAAAGATAAAATGGTACCTCCAAAGGCTAAACATATGTTGCCAGATGATGTAGTAATTCTACTCCTACATATATATCCAAGAGAAATGAAAATATATGCCCATATAAACTTGTACATGCATGTTCATAGTGGCATTATTCAATATAGCCAAAATGTGTAAAGGACCCAAATACCCATCAACTCTGCAAAATGGTATATCCATACAGTGGAATGCTATTGGGCTAAAAAGGAATGAAGTACAGATACATATTACAATATGGATGAAGCTTGAAAATATGTTAACTAAAAGAAGCTCATTAAAGACCACATATTTTAAGATTCCATTTATATGGAATGTCCAGAAGAGACAAATAGAAAAGGAATGTAGATTGCTGATTGCTGAGGGCTGGGACAGGAGAAAGGAGAAGTTGGGGAGAAATGGGGAGTAGCTATTAATGGATACAGGATTTCTCTGTGGGATGATGATAATGTTCTAAAATTGATTGTGATGATGGTTGAAAAACTCTATAAATATACTAAAAATCACTAAATTGCACACCTTAAACTGGTGAATTGTATGGAAGCTAAATTATATCTCAAATAAAGTTGTTTCCAAAAGTAGCCCCAAGAGAGTAAAAAGTAAACATGGGGGGAAATTGTATTTGCTCTGAATTCTCTTCCATTCTACTTTCTTAGACTTTAGCGTAAGGGTATTTTTCAACACAGCTTTATCCATTACCCACATCAAATCCTTTGTAGAGCATAATGCAGGTATTAAAAGAGAACATTAAAAATTTTTTTTAATGTTTTATTTGTTTTTGAGACAGAGACAGAGCATCAGTGGGGGAGGAGCAGAGAGAGAGGGAGACGCAGAATCTGAAGCAGGCTCCAGGCTCTGAGCTGTCAGCACAGAGCCCGACACAGGGCTCGAACTCATGAACTGTGAGATCATGACCTGAGCTGGAGTTGGATGCTTAACCAACTGAGCCACCCAGGTGCCCCGTAAAAGAGAACGTTTTAAATTAATGGTTTCTAATGTTATAACAGATAAAATAAAACTTTTACTTATATTTATTTTATATTAAGATAAAAAGGAAAGAAATCAAGTTTTATGGAAATTTAATATACAAATTGACATGCACATTCCTACTTGTCCACGGGTGAGCCGAGGGTCTCAAGCACTGATTGATTGATGGCAGTCAGGATATTTTGGAAGCAGAGAGTGGAAGTTCAGCAGCTCAGTGCCCCTTTTAGATTCACCCATCTTTCGTTCCTTAGAATATGTATTGTCAACTACTTACCTGTGTGATTTAGATTATAGCCTCTTAAAAATAGGTTTATTGCTTTCTTTTTAAAAACTGTATTATCTGAAACCTTAAAAAGTAAACTTAGATAACAGAATTTTGTAACTGAGTTACTAAGTTGTAACTGAATGGACATCCTCATGTGAGTTTGAGAGTTACATGCATTAGCAGCATGGGTGAAGGTGTGGATAGAAAGCTAGGGAAGTAGAAAGAAGAGGGGAAGAGTGGGAGACACAGACAAAGAAATAGATTGATGGAGAGAAAGAAAGTGTACAGGGACACAGCAATGATTCAACAAATAAGATTCACGTACCTATGACTACAAATGCATTGTGACAGTTTCGAGGATATTAAAAAAATCACATGAAATACATGGTTTGACATGGAGGTTTGGGGTTTCAAATAATTACAAAGTATATTTTTATCATAAAATGAATTTAATATATGTAATTAGATAATTATAACATAATTTGACTAATGGAAAAGTGAGTTCACTTTGTCTGGAAAAATCGAGGTAAGATCCAAACAGTGTTGATGCTGGATTTGCTTTCCTGGATGAGAAGACATTTTCTAGGCTGAAAAAAAGAGGGAAAGGTACTAAAGCAAAAAGTTTATTGCGTGCTAAGGCATAGAACAAGATGTAGAGAAGAAGATATTTTGTGGGTGTTTTCAGTGTAGCCAGAACCCCTAGGATTTGATGAAGTAGCTAGAGATTCTGGGATGTTCCATATACTCTGGATTAGAAAATACTTTGCACTTATCATACATTGAAAACAACAGCATAAATAATCTATCACAGTTGAGTAAACTGTCTCATATTCTACAAACACCTTATAAATAAAATTGCTCTTTGGCCCCAGAAGCATATAACTTAGTGTTTTGCTCTTTCCATTGCCTACTGTTTTGCAAGACAAAAATCTTGATTTTAGCTGATTTCTTCTAAAGCATTTTCATTTGCAAATTTCTAGGTATTAACTTACATTCCAAATATTTCACAGCCATTTAATTTCATCACTTGCCTTTAAAAGCCATTTGACCTTAGCAGGAAATTGCTGGCTCTCAAAACAATGTGTTCTTGCAAAGAACAATCCACTTATAAGACACATAACCGTAACCTGTTTGTCTGCAGTCATTTTCCTCACAGATAAAGGGATCACTTTAGATAACTGCAGTAATAGCTACTTAAGGTAAATATTATTAACATTAGAGATTAAGCTGTATTATGACCTAAAAAGAAATGAGATGTATAGAACAGCAACAACAGCAACACACACACACACACACACACACACACACACACACTTTCACTACTCTAAAGCTTTCCACAGAAATTAATTTACTCCGAAAAGTTTTTATTTTAGGTCAAATATTCTGGTTATTTGTATCTTGAGGAAGTCAAGTGAGTGTCACAAATCGTCGTGATTATGAGCATCAATCTGTCTTGGAGCAGGAAATTTCTATAGGCCTCTGGCACCAGAAAAGATTTTTTAAGAAATATGATGTCTGGATGTCATGGCTTCTTACTCAACTCTCAAATAATTATAGTTCAAGTATGAGTTATAGAACTAATTCAGCCAGAAGAGTGAGAGACTCTGCCCTCACTAATATGCTCGTCCTCCCAGCTGTCCTGGTGATTCCTTTTGGCTCAGGTCATGTTCATTACAACATCTTCTGAGACATGGAGTAGCTTGGCATTGAGAAATCTGCCATGTTTGGACACCTAATTTCCCTCCTATGTCATGATTTAACATTAACAATTCATCTGTTACAAAGAGCACTAGATGTTGTTTATAAGTGAGGAATCACTGAATTTCTATTCCTAAAACTAATATGGCACTGTCTGTTAACTAACTAGAATTTAAATAAAAATTAAAAAATACATCCGTGTGTCACGTAAAGTAGAGCAGATACTTTAATAAATATTTAATTACTATGCCAATCTTTTGTCTCATTTACATGGATACTTGAGAATGAATATTTAGATTATTTTTAAAATAATTTAGCCTACGAGTGACTTTCCTACCTCATATGAATGAACCTACGTTATACTAAACTTCTGATAGAAAACTTAAGAGAATATATTAAAGAAATGTAAATATTAAGTATTTACATTTCTGAATTTAACTCAGAATGTAATAAATTGGTAACCTGTAAGTGAAAGTAGAGTTTTTGAATAACCAGATATTATTTTGCAAGAACCAAAAAGAAAAAGGAAGATTTTATTTTAGTTTTTATATATAAAAGAACAAAAATAAAAAGATCTCTACCATAGGGAAGTAAAAAATATCTAAATTTACCTCATGGGAGATTTCTATGATGGAGTCAGAGATGAAAATGTAATTGTTAGGAAAAACAAAAACACATTTTAATTACTTTGTGGTTTAAGATGAGCTTATTATCCTAAGAGTACTCTCTCAAGATGGTTATATAGCAGCCATATCCTCTCCTTTGGCCTTCACAGAGAGATCAAGAATGGAATATTTTATAATCTCGAATTTTCATGGAGCATAACATGCCAAAATTGTAATTATGGAGGAAAAACATAAAAACAACAACTAAGTATCAAATAAACTATATCTCCTTGAAAAGTCTGTGACTTCATCAGGGAAAAGTAGAGATGGGATAGCATTTGAGGTAAAACTGATATAACTTTTAATTACCTCTGCCTCTCCAGAAGCTCTTTATTGGAAATCAATTCAAAAGAGAATATATAAAAACCAGTAAAACTATAAACCTTTAGAAGTGTTTTTAGCACTACCCAATAAAATTTCTACAAGTCCAGAAAACATTTTGTCTTACACAAAAATAACAAAAATAAGCAAATGCCTTCCAAAATTTACTTGAAGCAATTTACCTGAGTTATTCACTCAGTGAGGGAAGCAGAAAGCAGGGTTCCTCTCTGCAGGAAGAATTAATTAAGATGACTTAAATGAAACCCTGCGAGGAGACTGAGGAGGTGACTGATATTTGAATAGGATTTTTCTCAAGAGCTAAAAGTATTACGGCATACCATACTGTAAGTTGGGATATTTAGCACTTATCATCTTCAATTATTTTCATATGTGTATGTAGATGGTTAAATATCATCTATTTAGATATGGTATCAATGGTTTAACTGGACTAACGTGATGTCTTAGTTTTGTCAATTTAATAACTGTTTAAGTAGAATGGACTGGTCTCTAAAACAGCAGGGAAGCAGTTTAGTAAAGGAGTGGAGTGGATAGGGGATGTACTATACCGGCTGGAGTGAAGTACAGGCATTTATTTATTATAAACATGGGCTGAACCACCCCTAATATCTGTGAAGTCTGGGGCAGGAGTACAAATGGGGGCACGCATACACTATATCTAAATATTTAAAAAAATTATATTTCTTGCTAGCCAACCGTGAAGTAAAATGTTTTATCATATACAACTGAATAATAACAAACTAGAAAATATGTTTAAATCTGGGGTATTTGAATGATTGGGTCAGCCAAATACCAGAGATTGCTAAATTCAATTCTTAATGCATATTCCTTTGATTGAGAATAGCTGGATATGTATAAAATAATATGTAATTCATAAGTTTTATATATGTATTCCAAACATTTATTTGTTCTGTTGTTTCAGCAAAATCATGCATTGTGCTGTTATTACCAAGATTTTCACATCATTTGTATTCTAATGATACCTAATGATGTCAGTAACACTTAATTACATCCAGAGTTCACAATAGTTGAATTATCTTCATCAAGAAGTATACATTAAAGCAAACTTAATAAATTAACTTTAATTGCCTTTCATGTGTTCTTCAAAAAGTTATTTTTTCTCTAAAACATTTGATATTATCTACTAAAATTATCGGCAAATACACCTTATACTGGATGAATATAATCATCTGGAAGTCCAGATTTTATATATGGCTGAGATTTTAAATTTAACTTAAAAAAATGAACTGACTCTTACTAAATTATTTTATAAAAATAAAAGTATTTATAATTCTAACATTCAGTAGTAACCCAGATGGCCATGTAGAGAATAACCTTACATGCCACATGAAACTATTGCAAATATGCTCCTTCATGAATCCCCTCCACCCCGTACTATAAATGAGAACACCAAGAAGTGATATTTTACGAGGTAAGAATTTGTCATAGGCAAGCTTTATGAGAGAAGGACTTGGCAAGTGTCTTTGTCTTTTTCTCTTGCCGGAGTGCTTCAGCAGATTGCCCCCTCCCCATACTCTGAGTCAGTGTCTGTCTTCTGTGTCAGCAGTCCAACTACCCCCAAGCATGGCTTTGGATAAAGGACTCAGAAAAAAAAATATTACAGAAGTATTTTTCCTGGGGCCGAAGCAGTATATAGTCAAGAGAGCAGACGTTTTGGCTCATAGATGGTGCTATGCCAGGAATAGAAGCCTCCATGTACTCTTTAATGCTTTTGTTTCTGGTGTATCTCTGTGACATATGGCCTGCCAAAACACTGGCCAAGGGCCACTGTTGCCCAGGTTGAAGGATGACACTGACTATAAGATCTAGAGTCAGAGGTGCTTGGGTGGCTTGGTTGGGCGACTGACTTCAGCTCAGGTCGTGATCTCCTGGCTCATGGGCTCAAGCTCCTTGTTGGGCTCTGTGCTGACAGCTTGGAGCCTGGGGCCTGCTTGGGATTCTCTCTCTCTCTCTCTCTCTCTCTCTCTCTCTCCCCACTTCCCCTCTCATTCTCTTTCTCTTTCTCAAAAATAAATAAACATTAAAAACAAATTTTAAATAAATAAAAAAAGATCAAGAGTCAGATCACTAGTATTTGAATTAGGGTTTCACCATTTATTTGAGGGACACATCAAGCCTTTCTCACACACCTTTGCAGATCCTCTCAGCCACACCTTCTCCAAGGCCCTTGGCTGTCATTCCATCCAGGACCCTGCTGCTGTAACAATCGATGCATAGGCTTCAAATGGCTCCAGAGGGAAGTCAAGCAACTTCACCTTGAATCATTCCCCTGCAGTGCGCCCCCCAGCCCCTACCGCCCAGTACCTCCTTCTCTAGTGCATCCCTGTTAACGAAAGGAGCATAATAAAATACCAGGGAATCCTTTTGCCAATGGTCCTTGCCCAATCCAGAAATAAATGTGGCAAAAACATTTAATCTATAGGACACATGAACTCATGGATAATTCTTCCCCTTCCCTCTTCCTCAATGGAGCGACAGTCCTGAAATGCATTCATTAAAAAGCCTCTCAGAAGGTGGTCCTGGGAGATCCAGAACAGTTGATACCAAGTGCTGAACAGCTCAGTAATGCTACCTGATATTGAGTTTTGGCCCCTTAGTCTCAGTCCCTTTTCCCTAACTCCCACTTCCTGGGTTTCGCACTCCCTAATAAAATTTTAGCACTTAACCCTTTGCCTCAGGCTGTTTGCAGACGAATGCAGACTAAGAAAATGTATGATCTTAAGCACATAAACTCGTCTATGTCTCAATTTCTTAACATAGAAATGTATACAAGTAGTATTCACCTCTTAGGATAAATGCACTGACCAAATGTATTCATACATGAAAAATACCTAGGACATTTCCAGACACAAAGAAAGCAGAATGCAAGGCACAATTTTATGTACCAATCACTTTTACATCCCCTTTCCCAGCTGCAGAGTTTTTTTTTTTTTTTTTTCAAATAGAAGCCAGTGTTCTTGGTTCCATGACTATTTTTTCATTCATCTACATATGTTATGCATAAATCTTGGGCAAGACACTATGCTATATACCAGAGATTTGGATAAAGAACATAATCTTTCTCTTTAACAAGCTCATAGCCTTGTGGAAGAGGAAGAAAAATAAAATAAAAAACAATAAATACAGAGTAACAAATACTGACAAGGAGATTTACAACACTATGGAAGCAGAAAGCTGTTACCTGAAATGAGAGGCTTGAAAACCCATTTTAGGTGAAACTATGGCTTAGCTAAATTATGAAGGGCACTGAGATAAGTAAAACATTGAGATCATTTTAGAGAGAAAGCAACAAATGTACAAGCATCCAGGAGACATGGAAAAGAATAGTACATTCAGGGGTTGCTCAGCTAAATTGCTAAAGCTGCTCTACCTTCTTGTATGTAAAGCTCAGAGTGAGGAGAAAGAAGAAAAAGAATAGCAGGGGAAAATATCATGAAGAGCATGCATATTATCTCAAGATGTCAGTTTTTATCCTGAAGGCATTCAAGAACCATAGGGGGAGTTTAGAAGAGATGGACTTTTGGAAAGAATCACTCTGTGATGGTAGAATGAATTGGAAGGGGCAATGCAAGAGGCTGAATTCAGTAACTCAGACCAAAAAAAGACGTGAGCCCAGGAAGTGGCAAAGGGGGTGGGGATGGAGAGGAAGGAACCCATTTGAATTTTATTAAACAGAAAAATAGACATACAGGTAAACAAATAAATACATGACAGAAAGAAAGATAGATATTACATATAGGTAGGTATACATGGTAACTGTTACAGATAGATGAGTATTCATGTATACATAAATATATAGAGATATGTTCGGTGACTTACAGAGTGGAGGATTGAGAGAGGATTCCACGCCATTCTCAGATCATGGCTCAGAAGTGGTGGAAGACATACCAGTAATCAATATAAGGTTTATCAGAGGAGGACTCAGTAGTCATGGGGTTTGGAGAGTATGTGATGGGGTCAGTTTTTAACATGTTGAATGCGAGAGGTCTGTGTGACAATCAGGAGCAGATACTCAGAGTTCTGGAGTAGAGAAGGTAGGCATTGCGTTGAGTTTCTGGCTAGAGAAATGAGACAAATAAGACCGTACTTAAAAATCCCCTCAGAGGCTTTGAAGACTTGTTCTTTGGAAAATCTTCCTATAAATTTTAATATATAACCAAGTATAAATAGATGCTAGCTCTTTAGGTCCTTTGACCTTATATATTCAGCTAAGAAAATTGGAACAAATTGTTTTGTTTTCATTAATCTTTCCTAACATTCCAGAGAGTCAGGAAAGGGAAACAACTTCAAAATGTCAATAAACAATTAGCTGAATTACTCAGAGCAAAAACAAGAAGAGCAGTTGATAGTTTCCATATATTTGGGGCATTTAAAAATATGTTAACGTTAAAATATGTTTAATATGTGATAAATATATTATGACTTAAAATAATTTAAGGTA
Source organism: Herpailurus yagouaroundi (assembly GCF_014898765.1). Lineage (NCBI taxonomy): Eukaryota > Metazoa > Chordata > Mammalia > Carnivora > Felidae > Herpailurus > Herpailurus yagouaroundi. The sequence goes on from NW_024412403.1 coordinate 27,168,841, forward strand.
AAAAATGTCAAAGCTACATACATCCTTCAGGAAAGGTCTCTTACGAAGTGACGTTTAAGCAAAAATCTAGTAGATAAAGAACAAGCTGTGCAAAGGCAAAGGAATGTCATGTAGAGAGAACCGTGTTACATAGAGTATTGAATGGAAACATCTTAAAAAACATACTATTTGATGGAAGTTATTCTCTCCACAAGGAAATGCTTAGAGACAAAATTATTTCAGTAGCATGGCTTCAAGGAACTGAAGCCAAGTGCTCAAAAATAAAATTCAGCTTCTTAATCATATTCAAGAATTGAATGCTTGGGCAAAAGACCAACTTAGAACCAAATCCCCAGACTTTGGTTAATTATGAAATGCCAAAGTTCCATAGACTATGGCATGGGAGTCAGCCACAGACTTCATTAGACTAACTTGTGGTATCTATTAGGATACTGAAATGTCTCAACAGTATGGGAAAACACAAATTAAATATATTTTAAGGCATACAATTTTATATCCCAGAGTATATGCTATGGATTTCATTTAATCTGTATCAAAACCAGAGGACTATTATGAAATGAAAATAAAACTCTACACCCTGGATAAATTCTGACTCTTACATATGCAGCATCAGAAATTAGATAGATTTGTTACAGCCACAAGTTCATGGTAGCCAAATAAACTCGCTGTTTGAAAATGTGAAGTTTCAGCACTACCATTTTCTTTGGCAGGGATGGGATCAGTTCTAAAATAAATAGCAGTAAACAGTCTTCCCTGTTAATTACATGTGTAACCACCAGCTGTTGGTCTAAATCAAGGTCCATTTTCTTTTAGTTCTCTATGCCCCAATCCCATGATCCCTGAAATAACTGGAAATAATTGAAGAAAGATAACAATAGTAAAAGACTCAAAACCAAAACCAATCAACGTAACTCCAGACAGCAGTACAGTGTGACCTCCGTTCTTCCAACACCTATTCCATATCTAGCTCCAGTTTTCACCTGGCAGCTGTTACATGAAAATGCATATAATATAATACCTAGCACATTGTGGGTGTTTGTTGAATGGACTACTATGATGAAAAACGCACAATGGTAGCCCTTAATTAAGAGCTTTCAATCTAAGAAGCTTCATTTGAAATTCTTGGGGCCAATTCTTATAAATGTAACAAAAGATAGTCTAGTCTCATGGTGACTTAGTAGTAGTCACAGACATATTTAGAAACAAAGTCAGTGTATTTAGGTACTGACCAGGTGGCTGAAACATTGAAAAGATCTAGTTAAATTAACTAAGGAATCTGAAGTTTGGAGGCAGAGTCAAACTCCATTATAGCGGTAGGGGTAGGGAACATTAATGAGTCTGTGCCTTAGATTTTCTCAGTATAAGAGCTGCACTGTACATTACTACATATACTGAAAAAAGAAAACCCGATTCCCACACAAGTATTCACCCCACCCAACAAAATTAGTTTGAAGTTTTTATTCATTCATTTATTCATTTGTGCTTAAAAATGACTTCTATGACCTAGAATAATTTTAGATCAGATTCTCATTCTTACTGATCCCCAATCATTTTTGGAATCCTTGGTTAAGCCTTCCCTGGCAAATTCTTCCCAGCAACATTCATTCGTTTCCTCATCCACCACTACTTTAGGTGTGTATGTTGTGTGTGTGTGTGTGTGTGTGTGTGTGTGTGTGTGTGTGGGTTTAGCTGACTCTTACAAAATGCCTAATACACACCACTCTTCTTTACATATCTTGACTTACATATGTGTGAATCATATCGATTCATTTAGCCTTCATTTAGATTATGAAATCTATGTGCTTTATTATTATGCCCATTTAATAGATGAGGAAACCACGAGGTAGTTTAACCAGCCCAAAGAGACCCAAATTGTAAGAGAATGGGAAAAGAAGGCTTCGAACGCAGGCAAATGGCTCCTGAGTCCACCCTCATTGCCACTACACGCTGCTGCTTCCTTCTGACCCTTGTGTTTTATATGGTATGGCAATATTATCTGTTACATCATGATTTCCTCTTCCACACGAGGGTTCTTAACCAAAGCTTCCACCTTTTTCCTCTTTGTCTTCAGAGCTAATTATGATATGTTACCTGGCAGGTGTGCAAAAGTTATTCGTTGAATAAATGAATTCATTTACCTGGAAGGGGCATTCTTGTCAAAAGCACCTAGGTTTTAAGGTTTCCGTAAAGAAGTGAAATTAGCCAATATACTACAACTATCGAGACAAAGTGTTGATTCCTGAAACTTCAAAATTCCTATCAGATGCAATGGTGCTTTACTAATGGTCAACCTGCTCTAAAAGTAATAAAATGTAACAGAAAAAAACCAGTCCAATTGCTACCTAAACACTATTTTCTATCAAATATTTGAAAACAATTTTTTTTAAGTTATATTTTCAGTCTGGCACCAACTCTAATTCTTCTTTTCCCCTTAAATTCACCATCTTAGGGCACCGGTGTGGCTCAGTCAGTTGAGCATCTGACTGTTGATTCCAGCTCAGGTCTCGATCCCTGCGTAGGGCTCGGTGCTGAATGTGGAGCCTGATTAACATTTTCTCTCTCTCTCCTTCCCTCTGACCTTCTCCCTATATCCCTCTCCCACTTGCACTCTCTTTCTCTGTCTCTAAAATAAATAAAATGAAATAAAATAAAACTTTCATGAATGAATAAAGAAATTAATGAATTAATTAATTAATTAATTCACCGTCAGTCTAAGCTCTGATCAGAAAAGCCACTCTATTTCCAACTACTATAATCCAGATTAGGTTTTCTTTCCTGCCATTATTTTTTTCAGCAGGTTACAGTGAACATTCTGTTGCTTTCAGCTGTGAAGTGTCTGCTTCCTAAACCAGTTGTTCCCATTCTCTTCAGCCTGGGTTAACTGCTTGGTTTTCTACTCTGGTGCATGTCTTAAATAGACATGTGGATGTCCAGATAGACTGTATATGTTCTCGACCCTCAATTCTTTATTCTGTAAGACCCTTTTGAAAAAAGAAGCAGAAGCAGAACCAGAGAGGATAGCATATCTTCTGGGACTGTGTTGTCACGTGATATCAGGTTCCGGTCCATACTAAGTGAGGGACATCAGTTCCTTATCAGGAAACAAATAGTTCTGTAAGAATTTTTCCACACAAAATGTACTGAATGCGTAATTTTTCTCAATACTCTTTTTTTAATTAATTAAATTAATTAATTTAACTTTCTGGTTTTTCTGTTTCTACTGGCTGCACCAAGAAGTAATAATACAATTAAGTGAATACACTTTTATCTACAGTGCTGCTGGGGTCTAAGCACACAGCACTGCTTTGGAGGGGTAGTCAGTGGGAGATGGGAAGGCTTGAGCTGCAGCTACGTCACCAAGTCAAAGACAGTCAAAGTTTGTAATGGGCCTTTCAGGCATACATTTATTTTTTTTAATCTTTATTTATTTGCTTTGACAGAGAGAGAGAGAGAGAGAGAGAGAGAGAGAGAGAGAGCATGCACATGAACATACACATGAACGGGGGAGGGGCAGAGAGAGGATGAGAGAGATTCCCAAGCAGGCTCTATGTTGTTAGCACAGCAGAGCCTGATGCGGTGCTCAATCTCATGAATTATGAGATGATGACCTGAGCTGAAATTGAGTCAGTTGCTTAACTGACTGAGACACCCAGGCACCCGGCAGGCATACATTTAATATTTGGTAGAGAAAAAAAATTTAGAGTGAGTCTGTAGTTAAACAAAACCTGGATGGACTCCTGGACAATTGAAATATAGAATGAATTTTATGTAATGGGATTTTTTTTTTGTCTGTTGACTTTTTAGTTATAAAGCAGTACCATGTTCTTTGTAAAACATTTAGAAAATGTGGAAAATACAAAAGGGAAAATGATGATAACCCATAATCCTACTATACACAAATAACCACTGTTAATATGATAATGTATTTTTTCAAATTATTTTATGCATATATACAAATTGTTCAGACCTATATCTTTTATTATCTATTTTGCTCACTTAATACTATGCACAATTTGCCAAAGCATTAAATATTCTCCTAAAACATGTTTAAATGGCTGCAAAATATTTTGTCATATAAGCAATCCACTATGATAACCAAACTCTACTTTTATATATATTTGGTTTATTTGGTTATTTCTCAATTTTTGTTCATAATTTAAAAATAACCATCATAGTTAGTGTCTCAAATACTCTGATGTCCCACTACTATTCTCTGGACCTCATTATTGATTCCAGCAACAACTGTAGTAGACAGTTCTGTTGGGGCTTTAATTCACTGTAGGTTGGTAGCATCTCTGCTAAAGCAATATCTGTCTCTCACTATGAGGCCAAGAATGCCCAGGAATTGGCACTAATCCATGCAGAGTATAGGGGGGATGGAGAACAGAGATAATGCCTGCAGAGTAGCCCTCAATCAGTGGGAGATGAGTGAGCCCTTATGGATGAATGCTTCTCCCAGTTGATTCTCAAGAGAAAAATGCCAAGACGCATGTTATAGGCTCTTGAGAAGATCCCAGGTGGGATGAAGCCCCAGTTTGTCACCTTGACAATGGACACTTTTTATGTTTTTTTTTTTTTCTCCATCCCTCAGCATCTCCTGCCCTTCATTCCTGCATGGCGGTATTACCACACAAACACAATCCTTGTCTCAGACTCTGCCTTGAGGAGTGGGGACAGCCAAGCAGTTCAGTTCATGTCCTTTCCATAATTCTTTGTCCATATTTCTAATTATTTCCATTGGACTTATTGTTACAGGTAGAATTGGTGGATGAAAGCCAGAAATTAAAACAAGCATTTTGATACATGCTGCACACTGGTAAGTTTTAATTAAACGGAAAAATACCCATTTCCTAATTACTATGTTTCTCCTAAATTGACCTATTTTTATTTTTTAGCTTAAAATTTTTCCATATTTATAAAGCAGATAAAAATTTTATTACCTTTAGGATTATCTTTAATTGTAGAACAGCCATCCAAGGAAGAGACATTTGTGTTCAAACTACATGATGGTGCCTCTGATTTCTATGAAATCTTTCTCAATCAAGAATTTCACTGACCTTTCAGATTTGAACACAACTAATCTCCTCAGAAAGAATAAAATGCCATAAAAAGCTACCGGTATTGCATTTGTACTTTTTGGAAAGTTAGTAGAATTTACCTTTATTCAGAGATATCTGTTGGTAGAATTTTCCATTTGCCCATTCTTAGTCAATTACTATGTGGTTTAGAATATAATCTCTCTGTGAAATGTATTCAAAAGCAGGATATTTATTTGAATAGCTTTGTAAGTGCTGTGTTTCCTTTGCCTGCAGAGGCCTAGCCTAATCATCCCCTGGACAGCTAAGGTGCAGCACCATGATTTTTAACCCACCTGCTCTGGCTCACATCCAGTGGTTGAGCCACACATCCAGTGAGCCACACCACAATAGGCCCATACTGATGAGCCATTCCATGTATTCTGGTTAAAAATGTTTTATAACAACTGCTACTGGATCTCAAGGTTCATGAGGGCCTTTCCCTAAGAAAATGGACTCTTTTACTTGAAAGAGAATTCAACTGTATATAATCTCTTAGACTTTTTTGAGCATAATTTTTCTTGTTGCCCTCATTCTCTGTGGTTTCATATAAGAAGTATGTGCATCTTTAAGTAGTCCATATATAAATAGAAATGCTCTCTATTTGACATTGTTGAAAGTGTATATCTTTTTAGATAGGATACTTGGACATACAATTTGTTTTGACTAGGTCCATGGTTATGGGTTCTTTGGATTCCTTTATGCCATCCTTCAACCATAAGGTAGCCAATATTGTTGATTGCATATTTAATATTTTATATTAATTATATGCATTCTCTTTCCCACAAGGATTTAAGGTATTTCACAAACAAGGCATAGGTATAAAGGAAATGGAAAAGGAAAATACAAGTGATGGTAAAGAGAAAAATGCAAATTTACCACCCACAATGGTTATTATGGGTGCCATGACCAGTGTAGTGTCATTAAAGCCAAGGAGAAAAACTGTTTCAAGAAGGAAGTAATGGTAAATCTTGTCAAATGCTGCTAGCAGATCTAATAAGACAAGGACAGAGAAATATCCTTTGGATCTAGCGTTTTGTGATTGTAAGTGACTTTGGCAAGAGTAGTTAAATGGCATTGTGTGGGCCATGCTTGGGAATGAAGCCAGATTGGTGTCAGTTGAAGAGTGAATCGTTGTTGAGAAAGGAGGGACAGCAAATAGAGATAACCCTTTTGAGACAGTTTGCTTTGAACAGGGTTAGAGATGATGAAAGTGTAGTGGAAACATGGTGATCAGGGGCACTGAAAATTCATCTTTAATTTGGGAGAGACTAGAGGGTGCTTGTATGAGCATGGGTATCATAAAATAGTTTCTTTTAGTGACCTCTCATACCTTCAAAAAATTATTGAAGCAAACAAAAATATCATCATATTATCCTTTAAGAAATTTAATATGCAGTTTTAGAAACAAGTAAAACATTTCATTGCAGTTAACTTGGGGATACCCAGTAGAACATTTAGGACATACTGGGATAGACAAAAGCACCATTGAGGAAGTGTCTTGACCAGTGTCTTGACCAGTGCCCATCATAAACAGAGGAAACAACCCAAAAGGAAATATCATTTGGCTTTTTTCCCACCATGAACATACTACCAAGCTACCACCGGTGGCCCTTAAAGTTGACAGAAGTTATCAACCCAGTGGTCTTCTAACCACATACACAGTCTATCTGGACAGAGTATATTTACTCTGGGGTTACTCTTCTAACCCCAAATGCTTCTTTTTAAATCCATCTTTCATTCTCTCATTGTCCGTTGACCCATTTACATGCTAGATATCCTCCAAAACTGGTCCTGGTTATTTGCCAAGGTATCCTTGTATAAGAAACCAAAGATTTCTGCACTCCAGAGGCTGAACTTGCAGTGAAGATATCCACAGTCTGGCCTGTGCTTCTCTCTCTATCTTCTCTCACACTCTATGCTGGAGATTTCTATACAGCAATGGAATACAATTACCTTTGTGTAATTAGCATGATTTTATTTAAAAATGCATATAAACAGATATTCTTATCCCTGAATCATTTTCTATTATCCTTTGATAACTGACTTCTCTACCAAACTTTCCTGCATTTCCATTGTACTCATTATGATTTCTCATAGACATGCAGTGAAAGAGAGAAAACAAAGCCTTATATAAACTGTCTCTCATTCCAAGAATGTAATTTCATTCTTGGCAAAGACCACATGTTATTTATCCCTGTGTTCTCTGAACTTGTACATAGTAACACTCAAAATGTATTAGTTGATGAAATGAAAAGAATTAATGAAAAATAATATGACCTTTTCAGTGTTTATAAAATGGTCATTTTCTTATCTTATTTAGTTATCCAGTATCTTCTATTTAATCCATTAAATAGATTCAGCTATTCACTTAACTCCTCCATAGCCTCTCACCAAATCTTTTATCACATTTTTTCCTTTCTAATAAAAACCAATGGAAGATTTTTATTCTTTTTCTGTTACAGTTATATGCTTACTTTCTTTGATGTTTTAATTCTCATATAATTGTCCACTGTGAATAGTGATTTATATTTTCAATGACCATCACATAATACATTTACAGTATCTCTTCATTTATTACATTACTATATTATTTTGTGAGGAAATAATCATATAACTATTAAAATATGGTCTGACGTGACTTCTGAATGAAGGAATTAATTAGGCATATCTGGAGGTCCCATTGCAGGCCAGAGGTAAGATGCTATTAAAATAACTGACAAGTAGTAGAATAGCACTCAGAACTGGAGGACTGGCTTAGGAAAGAGAGAACATTCCATAATTATTTGTGGAATTAAAGCCTTCATAAACCCAGAATAAAGGTAGTAATGGGATTATTTGGAAAGAATATTAGATTAGAGTCAATATGGTAGGAATATATAAAATAGCTATATTCTAAATCTAATATAAATTGTGTAAGCCACTAAACCAGGAAAAGAAGGTTAATAATGCTTTCTTTAGTCAATTGATAGTGATTTTAAATAAAGAGAAGGGTTGACAGGCTCATATTGAAATGAGAATACTGAATGACGGAAAAGTTTGGAAGCAATGAGATCTCTATAGAATGGTCTTCTCTGATAAAGGTAACATTTTTAGGGCAGACATCAGGTCTGAAACTTGCTCATAGGGAAAAATTAGATGGGCTCCTAATAGTAGAAGGAAACCTTAAGGAAACAATCACAAGTTGATGAAATTGAATTCCTTTCCCTGAGGGAAGGGAAAGGAAATGTCAGCAAGATTAAGAAAATTAACTTTAGGAAGCTAATTGTATCAAGTTCAAAAATTAGTATGGTGAATCTTTGGGTTTCCTCTAGAAAGTGGAGTTCAAGGAAATTGGCTATCAAAAAGAGTATAGTTCTACCCATTCAAAACAAATCATACCAGGATATTTGAAATCCAAGCAGAGAAACAAGCCAGTATGACTAAACCCAGACTTTGGACAAAGTTGAAGGGCAAATGAGAAGGTCACATATAGTTAAATTTAGAGAGAACATTACAAAAGGGAATGGTAGAAAGAGCAAATTAAATACCCAATAATTGGATATAAAATACTTAGAAAGAATTCTCTTTCTTCAGAGAGGGATAAAAATCACAACTAAAATGATATGCATATTTTCCAAATTTATTCATTTCTTAGATATTTATTGAGAGACTGCTGTGTATAAGGTATTTGTTCAGGCACTGGACAGTCACCAGTGAACTGAACAAACAACCCTCCCTTGTGAACTTACATTCTTAAAATGCTATAAGTACATCATAAAAATTCATTAGAACATCTTCCAGGATATTTTGTGATATTGTATTAGTTCAATTCTCTACACTTTTACATTATTTTTTGTAATGGTGATTCATGCTAATGAAAATTGATAACCCTGGGGACAAAGCCCTTTATAAATTCCATTTACTTAAGAAGATATAATACATTTTAGAATAATATTCGGTAATAAAAGTTGAGATGCAAACTTTTGTTGTTACTGTTATTGATTCACTTAACCATATCATCACGATATAACAGACACTACTTTTTACCTTCATAATATCCTTTCTTTTCTTTCTTTCTTGATTTTTTTTTCTTCGGGCAACTACTACCCTGCACCCAACACACACACGGCTAGATATCTAGATGAAGTAAAGCCCACTCTCCCTCCAGGAAGAGAATGATGGTCCAAGAGGGAATCCCATCCCCCTTGCCAGTGATTGGCTCGGGAATGGACATGTGACCCTACTTAGGTTATGAGGCATTTACTCACAGAGGCCCCCAATTATTCTTCAAATTTTAAGTGAAACTATTGACAGTGACATATTTGTCATCATCTAAAAAGAAATAAATACGTGGAAGGGAAAATAAACCTTTAATAATGTCCCTGAAAATAAAGTAGGGCATATTTTAAAACTTTACTTGAACAAGTCTGTGGATGTTTTTTTTTTATCTATCAGTTAAATTAAAAATATATATATACAGTATGAGAAGGTCATGATTGCTCAGTAGAACTGCTTTCCTAGGTGATTTAAAACTGATTGATGTTCTATTTGACAGTCCTTTCCTAACTGATTTTACTCACACTTCCCAGATAGTTCCCAGGAGACCTATGACCCAAACCCTGGCCTCTCTTAAGTTTCAGATTTACACCCTCAACCATTTCTCTGAATGAAAAAAGCATGTCTTGCTCAGACAGCAAACCTAAAATGTCTCAAACTGAGCTTTTTGTCTCTGTCAGCCCATCCGCCTTTGTTTTCCACCATGGATTATACAGCATCACTCTCCTCTAGATTAATCAACCAAAGAGCACTCCTGCAATTTCCTTTGTCTCATTTGTTTCTGCAGACAGATTGGCTATTATGACCTGTTATTTCTAAATCTAATTCTTCTCTCAAATTAATCCACCGATGTTCCTTTGTGTAGCAAATGCGTTATTTAGGAGCTTATCCATTTTCCTGGACTTCACAGTGGTGATCTAGCTGGTCTCTCTCCCTTTCCTCTCTTCCTCATGCTATTTCCTAACCAGGCGTGTGTGTGTGTGTGTGTGTGTGTGTGTGTGTGTGTGTGCATGTGTGTGTGTGTGTGTGTGTGTGTGTGTGTAATACCAAAAGCTTGGCAGAATATCAAGGTCATGCAAGATGTGACCCTTACAACTTTTTCCAGACTTGTCTTCTGTTTTATTCTCCTTCATGAACCCTGTATTATACTCAACCTGGGACATTCATCATTTCAAGAACATGTTTTTCTTTTTTTCTTTGTTCACAGTGTTCTCTGGGGTGCCATGTCATAAGATCTCTACCTGTTGAAATACTATATTCATTCCTGAGATCCCAAAGCAAACTTTACCTCCACTTGGAATTTTTTTAATTAACTAATTTATTTATTTATATTTAGATTTCCAAGGACAATCATTCTCTTCCTCCTTGGCATTACCACAAGGTTTTCTTTGGGCTTTACCAGGCACTTAGCTGCCCTCTCTACAATTCATACGAATGTGAACCATTAATTCTAATCTAATGTTATTAGATAAAAAGCCAGCTTGTTTCTAGAAATATAATGATCATGAGCCAGATAACAATACTTGTTCCATATACTACATTAATATAATAATAATTGTAATCCCATTTTGTCAGTACATTTTATTAAGTTTATAATAAATCAAAAAGGGCTTGGAAACTAAAAGAAACATCAAAATGTTAGAAAACACAAGAGAAAGAAAATTCTAGAGCCAGAGATATAACAGGACCATTGTACCTTCCTTTAAGGTTTTTAAGTTGACTAGGCTACTAGAAAATATTTTTCACAATATATGTGCCTTCCCTTCCCTAGAGTGGGCCTTTTTGGTAGTCGTGACCCTCTGAACTCCCTTTTTGATACTTCTGACCCTCTTGATATTTGGCATAACTTAAAAGAAGACATAGAAAGACATGACTCAAGAAACTTAAATATTTATTGATTTCAGATGGTATCTGTCATACCATAAGACTTATTATGTAGTTACTTGTTTGCACATTTATTTCCCCTCTTCTACCCCCACAAGAATAAAATCTCCATGAATGGAAGGGCATTAGCTAGCTATTGACTACAATATCCCCAGAACCCAAGACAGTGCTGGTTCCATGGAAAATCTCATGAGTATTTGTTGACCCAATTGATGAAGCAATGAATTGCAATATACCAGTCCAAGCATGAAACATAGAAGACTTCTTCTGTGTTCACTTTCCCTCCTATTGGTTTGGAGCACACCAGGGAAGAGTTCTTAGCCCTTAGGGGCTTGTAGACAGAATTCAGAGGATTCATGAACTTAGATGGGGATGAATTCTGTCTTTTAGCTAGCTCTAACTGAAAGTTAACGTTTCTTTCACTTATGATGTCAATCAAACAATCCCACTAGTATTAGTGCTACTGGTTATTTGGTTGCCAAACTCACAGGTATTTCATATCACATTTCTGCTGCTACAGATATCTTGAAACATTATTTACCCTCATTACTAGTTCACAACTATGGTGGTTATTAGAAATGTGCAGCTAAATTTAGTTAATGTTGATTAGAAAGCACATACTTTGGGGCACCTGGGTGGCTCAGTCGGTTAAGCGACTGACTCTTGGTTTTGGCTCAGGTCATGATCTCACGGTTTGTGAAATCAAGGCCCAGGTGGGGTTCTGTGCTGACAGTGCAGAGCCTGCTTGGGATTCTCTCTCTGCCCCTTCCCCCCTCACACTTGCTTTCACTCTTCTCTCTCTCAAAACTAAATGAACATTTTGAGAGAGACAGAGCACAACTGGAGAAATTAGCAGAGAAAGAGGGAGACAGAATCCAAAGCAGGCTCCAGGCTTTGCACTGTCAGCAAAGAGCCCCACAAGGGACCTGAACGCACTAACCGTGAGATCATGACCCAAGCCAAAGCCAGACACTTAGCTGACTGAGCCACCAAAGCACCCTTAAATAAACATTTTCAAAAGCACATGTATTCACTGTGGCATAAATTAATTTTATACACATTTTAATAAATTATGGCAATATAATTGTCTCCCTTTATACTCCTGTATCTTTTATGTATTTAAAATTGCTGTACTTAGGCTTTTCCAGAGTGAAAGATGAATCCATGGCACACCCACAAAAAAGAAATGAACAACCATGTTTCTGAATTGGCAGAGTCACAAGGCATAAGGAGTGTGGGTCCTTAAGTTACCACAAGAAGAGAGCTTCCAGCTAAAAAGTAAGTAGCCCCTTCCTTGAACTGTTAAGGGTATGAAGGAAAAAATTTCTATTGTTTTTGATCCCCTATTTATGTTGGGGTATATTTACTAATGCAGACTATCCTACCAAACTGATACTACAACATTTTCTTCAGTCTTCAATCCCTAAGTAATAAAATACTATAAACAAGAACAAGTCAGGAAATAGCAAAGATGTTTCAAAGAATTATATGTAATAAACAGAAAAAAAAGAAAGATACTCATCTAAGTATTTTGGCTCTTCAAGATCATTTGACTCAGGCCAGCTTTATTATAATCCTATTTGTATAATAAGTTTTCTTGTTAATGAGAGCTTCCATCATATTAAGTCTTTGAAAACTTTCCTTGCTAATTCTCATTCATAGTTAGAATGAAGAATTCTATTTTTGTTATAAGAGAGAAAAAAATGGTTCTCTGCACTATATGATTGAAACAGCTCTGCCATTTGGTGTCATGTATCCAAATGTCAGCTTTAGTACTTTGTGCTGATATTAAAACTGCAAAAATAATGAAATAATGTCCATAATATCAAAATTATATATCCTTTTCATATCTTTTTTCTTCTGCACAAAGCCAGCTAACATATTTTTAGTTCTCATTTTATATTGAATGCTTTAAACTGGCCACAGTTTCCAGAAAACCAGATGTGATCCATTTTGGACAAGACATAAACCTATAAATTTCATATGAACTTAGAGGCCACTAAAGTCAAGGAAGAAGCATCTTGACTTATAAACATAACCCATTCTGGGCGAGTAACCAGTTAAGATGATAAGGGCAACAGAAATATCTGAGAGCACTTGAGGTGAACTCTTCTTGACTAAACTGTAAACTAAATTTGTGATTATTTCACATTGTTATAAAATTTCTTTTTTAAATTTAAAACAGCAAAATTTGATTTATTATTGTACTCTCTCTTACTGTAGCCTCTCCTGTAGGCGTTGCCCTATGTGTTTGCACCAAGTCCAAATATCAATCACATTCCAGGCATTTCTTTTGGCTTTGTGTGTTGTTCTTCTCTCTCCACCCATCTTCCAAGCCTACTTTACCCTACAAGATTCAGACTTTCACAATTCAAAAATTATAAGGCTTTTTAGAAGCTAGGTCTGTAATAATTTTAATATCAAAACAGGTTTCATTGTGTGGGGACATGAAAAACTATTTGAAACTAAATGTAGTGTGTGTGTGTGTGTGTGTGTGTGTGTACTTTAAAGGAACAACGTTATGATTGAGCAGTCTATTTTTAAAAAGAATTACTGTTATAAAATTCTCCAAATTGTACATTGAGGAAAAAAAAATTGACTCGACATAAGGCTATCAAATTACATCACTATTCACTTTCTTTAAAAATAATAGGGATATATATTTTAGATTTTTGATTGGGATTTTTAAAAATTCTTAGCTTCATTGAGGTAAGTTCAGTGTATTACTTAGAAAGTTTTTATTGTGAGAGAAATCACTTACAACTGGAGCATTTACTCATACTTGGATGGTAAAGTAATGTGTAAGAATAAATTTTTTGCACACATTAAATATATCAATGTATTAGCATTTGTAAGTATAGTAGGACACTCATTAGTGCAAGGGTTGACCCCTGATGATGGGAATTTTATCATGACAGTCAACTATATTGTGGAAAGCTGTCTCCTAAGGATAAAAATGTGAATTTGGGGTCATTTTGTCTTATAATATGGATGACATTTGGTTTTGTGGAAGTTTTTTTTCTTGATTCTGAGCATTTCTTGACACAGAGCAAGATACATGTGGGACATGGTTGAGGAGGAGTCTTATTACCACAATCATACCATGACTCATGAACTGATTTACCTCTAATGGTCCCGTGGTATGGACCCGAAGAGCGAGGCTTCTGTGTAATAGCTTTAATTGACATTCCTTTTTGTAATTAAAGCACAAATAACAATACTATATGCCAATTAAATGAGAAAGAACATAGTAGGGTTGTTTCTGAGATTAAAATCTCATCTAATTAGCATGAGGAAAAATTAGAACTAAAACACTGAAGGATTTCTTGGTATTTTTAGAGCTAGGAGAATACTGTTAACTTCCCATTTAGAATTATTTGGCAGTCATAGATCTTGTCAAATATTTTGAAAATGTTCTTTGTGAAGAATCTGGTTAGTCCACAGATTCACATGAATGTTGTGCACATTCTAAGAAAGAATGAAAAATTGCTTATTATAATTCAAAAATTTCTGAAGTAGGGTTTGTCCTTCCTTGTCCACTCATTTTCTCCCTCCACTTCACTGCCAGAAATAATAGCAAATCCTTCAACAGATTTAGAGTTCGTTATTCCAGTATGGCACCAAATAGCATAGATTTAAATGTGAATAAAGGGTAAGGACAATCTAAAGTAGTGTGTTTAGATCCAGTCTGCCATGTTAAAAAATATTGGTTCTAAAATATTTAAGTAATATATATATGAATAAAATTAAATATATCTTACATAAAGCTACTGTATGACTTGAAGATGGCTGGGAAGTTTGCTCTGTTGATTTGGGTAAAACATATTAAAGTCTTTATTTAATGATTGTTGAGTTTTTAATTTCTCTTGAGTTTTTGTCAGTGTAACTTTTTTACCAAAAAATTCTCTTCTATTTGAATCTTTGAATCTTACATATTATTATATCTGATATTAATATTGCCCAACCTATGGTGAGTGGTTTGATAAATATTTGCCTGGTCTATTGCTTCCCATCCTTTTACTTTATTTTCAACATTTTTATTATATGTGCCTCCTTTGTTTCTTTCATCTGATGATTTGGAAATTGTATATCCTATTTCCATTCTTCCTTTTTCCCTTTTGAGTACAAATATTTAACAATAATAACAAATATTTAAGAACAGATAAATCAATATCTAAAGTTTACCAAGAAATGTATTTTCTGCCCAAATAAAGCAAGAAATGTATCATGCTTTTGTTTGCCTTCCCTGTCACTTAATTCTTACCATCACCCATGTCCAAATCATATCTGGCTTTTTAGTTTTAGTTTAGCTGGTTAGTCAGTGTTATACATCAGCATTTAGATGGTTCTGTCTTTACCATTTTCCTTTGCATTCCAAGTCTTATTTATTTATTTATTTATTGCTCTAGAAATGTTTTTAGAGAGTCTTCTTTATGATTTCTCTCCTCACACTCTTATCTACTGATTCTGAACTTAGAATGCCCCAGAGCTATTCTTATATCTAATAGTAATAATCATTCTTAGAACTTCAAAAGTTTTTTTTAACTAAACCCAATATCAAAGCACATTAGTATAACTTAAAATTATCTAGATAGATTTAAATGCCTATCAAAATTTTCATAATAATTTAAAAAAACCTGAAAAACAAGTTGAGTTTGTGAGTTAGAAGCAAGAACATTGTGCTCAAAAAGACAGTAAACCTCATTCTGGCGTTCAATCAACTAGTTAGTTCTGTGAGGCTGAGAAAATTGGTAGATTTTTATGAATCTAAATTTCCTCATTTGAAAAATGAATGACTTCTAACTTAATATTTTCTAATATTCTTTATAAATGTAAATTAGAATGCAGAATATTAGGTAAGATGCTACATTGAATTAAATTGTTACTTTACTTGGATATCTAGGATTGGCCGTTCTTTAGTTTAATGTTTCTATGTTTTGATACCTTAATTTTTAGAGCACGATAGTTAAGAATAAAGACAATATTATGGTAGTTAATATATTTACATAATATTGATATGACAAGTAGGTAGTTGAAATTTTTATTAAGATTTGTTCTAAACAACTTTTTACTTTCTATAAACATATCATGAAGTAGACTGAAGAACATATTATATGTCCATTTTTTTACATTTATTAAAATATCAGGCTTTGACTATAAATGGGGCAAAAATAAGCCATAAATATTTAATAAACTGAAAGCAAAAAAATAATTGCATTGCAAGCATTTCACTTACTTTAAGCTAAATTTGCAATATTTACTTTTTTTCTTCAAAATGGCAAAAGGCATTGTGCTCAATGGAAAAAAAAACAGAGAAACTGTTTTAACCAAAGAATTCTTGATCTGCAGATAGCACTGAAATAAAATCACTCATCATCAGGATTAGTTCTAACAGCATCTGCATAACCAAAGGAGAGGATGATGTGACGGTTCCTTTGAAAACATCCGTCAGTGTCATCTGCTTCCTCTTGTTATGTCTTTCCTTTTCAAAAATTTCCTTCAGCTTGTACATCTGGAGGATCTCCAGCTCTGTGCTAAATTATCTTTGTTTCATGAATCCATGAAGTTTTTACAACATTCTCGATCGTCATTAAAAGAGACAACACCCTGTCTGGGTCCACAGATTGGGCTACTGAGTGAACACTTATCATTCATTTGTAGCCCTTTTGATAATGGATAACGCCACTACCATAAGACTTTCAGCTTATTTCAAATAGCTAAACATCGTATGGTTCACAAATCAAAATGACATAAAAATCAGTCTTGTTCCTACCTGTTTCCGCCCCCGACCTTGTTTCTCATCTATTCTTCTGACTTCCTTTGACAAACATTTCTGTTCTGCAATTTTATACTTCTTGAATTATTACAATGCCATAGCTATTTTTTTTTAATTTTTTTTCAACGTTTATTTATTTTTGGGACAGAGAGAGACAGAGCATGAACGGGGGAGGGGCAGAGAGAAAGGGAGACACAGAATCGGAAACAGGCTCCAGGCTCTGAGCCATCAGCCCAGAGCCCGACGCGGGGCTCGAGCTCACGGACCGTGAGATTGTGACCTGGCTGAAGTCGGAGGCTTAACCGACTGCGCCACCCAGGCGCCCCGCCATAGCTATTTTTTACATACATGATGATTTAAAAAAAAAATTTTTTTAACATATTTGGATACTTCTGATCTTTAGAATCCTGAAAATGAAATTTTACTGCCATTTATTCATATGCCAAACTAAAATAAAATAACTGATGTTGACTTTCAAATGTTATAGATAAATATCAAACAAATGGTTAGTTTTCCTTATAATCCATAGTAAATATAGGAATGTACTAATGAAAAATAAAAATGTCTGCATAAAACTTTTGTCACAGTAGGCCAGGCCCTTGAAAAGGCCCTAAAAAGAAAATGCCAATGTTTGGGTCCATTTATACTAATTTGCATTGGCTTCAGAATGATAAATATATAAGAATAAATGTTCCCATATATAATACACACACACACACACACACACACGCATGCACACACGCACACACACACACACACACACAGCTCACATTTTCTTTATCCATTCAAGCATCAGTGAACACTTAGGTTGTTTCCATTCCTTGGTTATTATAAATAATGCTGCAGTGAACATAGGGATATGTTATGTATTCAGATGTTGAATGACAATGTTGTACACCTGAAACTTATATAATGTTATACACTAATTTTACATGAATAAAAAAGAATATGTGTTGCTAAAAATGAACATTAAGAAAATATAACTAGTTTGGAGGTATTTGTTGTGTGGAAGAGAAGTCTCAGGGTCAGAAATAAAGTGACCAGAAGTATGTGAGCTTGTAAAAAACACTAGTATAAATGAGCAGGCACAATATCACTATATCAAGTCATAAGGTCTTATCACTATGATGTACTGCTTGCTATAACTTAGAACTACAGGGAGAAAATGGTTCAGGATGAACTATCCATTCTCCTTTGACGATTTGAAGCAATACAACACCAGTAATATTTCAAAATGAAATTATGGTACAGATAGTCAAAGTCCTGTCTCATTTAAACTAAACAGAATCAATTACCACATGTGTTTTAAAATACTCTTAGTTACTTAACCTGGGTCTTTGGAAGCAAGCAAATTCAGAGTGAGCAGTTAAGTTTTTCAACTAAATCTTCAGCTTTTCCCTTGTGTCTCTGTATAGTTAATAATACAAATATGCCTCTTTATCCAGAACAGGGTTTTCTTCAAGGTCTGTAATAGCAGGTCTCCAAATAGCAGGTACAAAGTCAACTGCTATGTTGACAGCCGTAATTGAATATTCTCAACATTAGATTAAAAAATTAAAAGTATAATTTCCTTCACCTTGCAGGGATGTTTTAGATTTAATTATATAAACTGAATAAGGGAAACAGCCTCATCAGGCATTAAGAATTGTTTTCAACATTTCCCATCATTCATTAACAATCATGTCATATAATTTATTCCCTAAGTATTTAAAAATTTTTCTTTTTGTCAAAGTCCATTATTAAACCAACTATCTAAAAAATGGTAAGATTCGTCTCCTTTCCATGGAATTTAATTTGGCTTACACATTTGAATGAAAAAACTAGAAGTGATTTATTTTACGCTACACTATTGTGTAAAGAGAAAGAATAGACATTAAATGAAGAAGAAAATATCCCCTCCTTAGGCTCAAGTTTAACACTCTAT
Source organism: Herpailurus yagouaroundi (assembly GCF_014898765.1). Taxonomy (NCBI): domain Eukaryota; kingdom Metazoa; phylum Chordata; class Mammalia; order Carnivora; family Felidae; genus Herpailurus; species Herpailurus yagouaroundi. Next base: position 27,187,538 of record NW_024412403.1, read on the forward strand.
AGAATGCTTTGTACTTCCCCGTAGGGCCAGGACTCTAATTTCTTTTGGGTTATGAGTGCTTTTCAAGACAGGAGATAAGATTTTCTTTCTTTATTATTTATTTTTAGTGTTTAAAAAATTCTATAAAAATAATCAATCATATATGTGTGTGTGTGTGTGTATAAATAATATCTATGTCAGAGACTGCTTTTTCAAATATGTGTATAAGTACCCTTTGCAAAAGAATTCTACAAATGTAGATTTTTCTTAGAGAATAAATAGGTTTAAGTGTGGAACTAGGAAAGCTTAGTAGTAATAAACCTTGGCAGGCTATTGTACATCTTGAATGCAAGGAACCAGAGGCAACAAGAACTGAGAGGTGAAGCATCAGTGTGAAGAAACAGCTTGAAAAAGAGCATCAGGTGAGGGATGGAGAAGCTGGAACCCAAACTTATATTTCCTTAAGGCTAAATAAACCTAGACTTCCTGTCTTGCAGTACTTTAGTAGTTGGAAAGAGGAACGTGGGGATAATGATTCTTTGCAGCTTTGCTGAATGCTCCGTAAATTTCTTCATGGAGATGGACATAACTAAAATAGAATATTCTTATATGAAAAGTTGGGCAGTAAGTAAACTTTGTCTTGGCTTCTTTCATCCATAATTGTGTTGTATTTTTATACTCTGGTCTCCCAGAATTCTCTGCTTCAGTTCTCTACTCAGTTTTACCCTTTAGGACGATGTTCCTTTTTAAGAAGTCTTATCATCACTTTCGTCCACACTCACCTGAAATCCCACTACTATCCATGAAAGATTAACTGCTATGGGAATTATCTTTCTGTCAAAATGTTTGTACAATTAGAAAAAATATTTATTAATAAACAATTACACACATCAGACAATAGGCAGTGCCCAGCTGTGATCTCTGAGACAATAAGTGAGGTGAATTCCAGTTTCCCCTCCTTATATTCCCTGGGGCAGTTTGTGGATCAGAGGACATTGAGGGGGTATTCAAGCAAGACCAAGCAAGCTGGCCGAGTTGAACACAGAGATTACAGCTAAGGGAGGGAGTTGGCTAAATTCTGTGGGGGAGAATATCCAAAAGGAAGGGGCTACACACACACACACACACACACACACACACATACATGGGAAATCTGCATAAGCTTCTTCTTGGGTCTTTGAATAGAAATCTACAATGCGTGGAACAAAATCTCATGAAGCCAAGAGAAACACCAACTGTAAAGTAGTACATTGAAAATTCTCCAGAGTTTCTCTCAAGTGGGGAGGAATTTGTGCTCCCACCAACCAGGGTTGATAAATGTCATGATGCATGCATCCCTGGTTAGAGAGCTTAGAAAAGCCATGCCTAGGGGCGCCTGGGTGGCGCAGTCGGTTGGGCGTCCGACTTCAGCCAGGTCACGATCTCGCGGTCTGTGAGTTCGAGCCCCGCGTCGGGCTCTGGGCTGATGGCTCAGAGCCTGGAGCCTGTTTCCGATTCTGTGTCTCCCTCTCTCTCTGCCCCTCCCCCGTTCATGCTCTGTCTCTCTCTGTCCCAAAAATAAAAAAATAAAAAATAAAAATGTAGAAGAGCCATGCCTATGTAGCAGCCTTAAAGGCTGTTTTAAAACTTTAATTAAAAAGTGAAAAGCATCCCCTAAAATGACCAGACTTATTCTAGGTAACTTAACTCCATGCCAGCAAAGCTCAAAACTATTTAAAGAAAGAAAATCACCATTCAAAACCACACAATTCACAATTTCTCACATCTAATAAAAAATAACCAGCATGCAAAAGTACAGGACTAAATGGCCTATAGCCACTACAAAAAAGAATCCATAAAAACGACCCAGATCTGATAAAAATGATAGAATTGTCAGACAAAAATGCCTTAAACACCTAGCTCAAACTATTTATTTATTTATTTATTTATAGAGCATTTACACAAGTGAATGGGGGGGGGGGGCAAAGAGAGAGAGGGGAGAGAAAATTCCAAGCAGACTACAAACTCAATATGGAGCCTGATCCCATGACCCTGGGATCATGACCTGAGCCGAAATTGAGAGTTGGTCACTCAAAGGACTGATCCCTGTACAAACCTTTAAACAGATTAAAAGATATTAGGAAAGCATAATGAGGTAAGAAACAGAAGATAAAAAAGGAACACTTCAGAATTTCTAGAGACTAAAAATATAATATCTGAATGATAACTTGGATGCAATTGTGGATTGGAATTTACAGAAGGAAATATAAGTGGACTTGAAGGCATACAAATGCAAAGAGAAACTACCCAAAATAAAGCACAAAGAGAGAAAAGAATGAAAACAAAGTGGTTCACCAGGGGCCTATAAGGTAATACCAAGATGTCTAATATATACAAAATTGGAGTCCAGTGTGTGAGGGTGATATTTGAAGAAACAATGAGCAGAATCTTTCAAATTGTCACATTGAAAAATAACACCTAAGGTGAATAAATACAAAAAACACTACACCATGACATATTATAATCTGATTACTGAAAACAAGTGATTAAAAAATAAGGAGAAACCAAAGAAATGGCTCACACACAAAGAATCACATACAAAGAGATAACTTTTTCAGGTGAGGGAAAGGTTCTGTACTTGACTATAGTGATAATGACAAAGTTACCCATTTTTTAAATCTCATCAAACTATATAGTAAAGTGAATGAAATAATCTTACGCGGACTGTTCTTAAATAAACTGATTATTTACCAACACCTGATCTGTGTTCTATTATTTATCTAATTTGACAAATTATAATTTTAGGACCAGATAAATAAACTTTTCTAGGGTAATTTTATTTCAAAACAAATTTTGGAATAAAGGTTTTAACCTCGAAGACAGAACTTTTAATGATGCTCATTTTAAGTGCCATGATGAAAGTTATTTGGGAGCAGATAGATTTTCTAGCACTTATCAGATCTCCCCATAGGACTACATGAGTAACTGCCATCCTGCACAAACTGGCGTAAGTTTAAAATGTCAGTTCCGGCACTAATAGGAACAAAAACCTGAAGCTGTTAGTTATGGCAGTTCAGCCACTTCTCAGTAATTTGTCCTAATGAAGCACAGTGCCACTAATATTCCACAGTAGCCTCGAGTAACGAGAAAGTTTCTATTTGGCTTTATAATGTACCATCTGATTTTTAGCAAAAATTTCCCAAAAACTCCATTTTTTGTGTCAATGTAGTGATCTCAAGCATACAGCAACTTACCTGCACAGAAGAGAGGGAGACCAATATAACAACAAACATTTTAAGCATGCTCTGTGATAGGTCTCTGTGAAGGACCCTGGAAGTAAAAAGACCTATCCCCTTAGTTATAGCAATTAGCACAATGTCATTTATTCAATATCATCTGTGGAAGAAGTAAATATACTAAAAACAATATATGCCCTTTTATCCATGGGATACAGGTGTGCTGTTTTGAAGGGACACATGCACCCTAATGTTTATAGCAGCACTATCAACAATAGCCAAAGTATGGAAAGAGCCCAAATGTCCATCGACGGATGAATGGATAAAGAAGATGTGGTATATATGTACAATGGATTATTACGTGTCAATCAAAAAGAATGAAATCTTGCCATTTGCAACTACGTGGATGGAATTGGAGGGTATCATGCTAAGTGAAATTAGTCAGAGAAAGACAAATATCATATGACTTCACTCATATGAGAACTTTAAGAGACAAAACAGATGAACATAAGGGAAGGGAAACAAAAATAATACAAAAACAGGGAGAGGGACAAAACAGAAGAGCCTCATAAATATGGAGAACAAACTGAGGGTTAATGGAGGGGTTGTGGGAGGGGGGGATGCGCTAAATGGGTAAGGGGCACTAAGGAATCTACTCCTGAAATAACTGTTGCACTATATGCTAAATTGGATGTAAATTTTAAAAAATAAAAAATAAAATTAAAAAATATATTCAATGGCCAAAGCTGAAACAATTTGATCAATGTAATGAATAACTACAATGTTGATGTATAATCTAAAGCATAAAATAAATATCCATTTGTTATACTGATATAAATAAACAATTGAAAAATAAAAAAAAAAAACCAAAAAACAATATATGCCTTGTCCTCCACAGAACCATATAGTTTTGTTGGTTTGGGAGTATTGAAAAAATGAGACGTTTCTTTGGACAACCTGTCACAGATTTAAATGCCCATTTTTTCATTTCAGTATACATTTCTCTCTTTGAGAATGCCTGCTTCCCTTATATGTTTATCCAAATCAACCTGGTATGAGACATTTTGTTTAAAAAAATCTACAAAGTAGAAAATATGCATATGAGATCTCAAAAATTGCCCAAACAACAAAATAAATTCTGATTAAATAATGTCAGAGTGCATCTATTATCACCATCAATCTATACATCTGTTAAAGATAAAATTGTTCTGTTTGAGGTCCAATCAACTTCCTCTTGTATTCTGTAAGTTTAGGATTAATTTGCAAGTAGTACCAACCTTACTAAAAGGACATGGCTTACCAAATTAAAATGCTAACATACAGCATTTTCAGAGAGATAGATGCTTTGTAGGTTTTAGGTGAAACAAGTTTAAGGTAAAAGTTTGCACTTGTTTCTTTCAAGAGGCTGTTTCCAAGAAAACACATGGAGGAGAAAGTGGATGATATTTTTGGGGAACTTCTATAGATAGTTCTAACTTCTATACAAGATTAACTTCTCTAGATAAAGTCAAAGAAATGCTACAGAGAAATTCAGGAAGATTACCAGAGTAACTTTGCTTGTAACACATTTTCTACTAAATCAGCAATATAAGAGCAAGAGTGTAAACTTAAACTTTCAGAACACACATTGATAACTATAGCCACAAAATTAGAAGTCCTATGGTAAAACCCTTTATCAGGAACTTGACAATGGCTTTGAATTAAACATTCTGTGTCATAATATACCTAAGGACTTAAAGCAATGACTTTTGACCCAAGATATTTTCTTCAAAAATGAAAGGGAATCTCATGGTGTAGACTAGACAGATATCACTAAAGAATTTCAATTGTATTCTCTATTGTAAATCTAGTTTTTCTCCCTACTTATGATATAAGCAGCATTAAAATTATTTAGGTAAGTTTTCAAAAAGAATAGATATTAATGATGCAATGAAAAAGCTGCAGTTTTGTCTTTTGTTATCACTTACCTATTCAAATGGCCTGGTCATGCCTTTTGATAGTTTTAGCTGGATTTCATTTGGACAAAGTAAGTAAACTGTAACTTAACTCATTGATGCCATAAACCTCACTGCAATGCATACCCATGACATATACTCATGGGCGTAATACATTTCTATTACACACTTGCTCTACACAGTCACTGATATAAAATGCATTTACTGGAATTAAATTTATTGACCCAGTGGGTATATATAGTATGAATTGCTTTTGTAAAATGCATACTCAGGTTCAGAACCATTCTTGGGCCAAATGGTGGCCTAAATTCCCCTGATACCCACTTTTGTAAAACCTTGGCTAAAAATTTTCCCCCTATCATGATCAATAAGAAAAAGCAAGCAATAAAAGGCCAATGTATGATCCTATATTTTTATACCTGTGAATAAAAAAATCATGCCCCAGCTTAATATGACTTTTCTACCCATATTTTTCCTTTTCTCTTTTTAATCCTTCTTCCTTTCTTCCTTCCTTCCTCTCTCTCCTCTCTTTCTTTCTTTCTTTCTTTCATTAACTTTCTTTCTATTTTTATTAACTCTACTTTCCTTTCTGTACTGTTGTCTCATCTACAATGAATGCATTCTTAATTTTAGCACACAGATTGAATCTTCTTGTATTACTTCTTCTGGGCAAGCAGCTTTTTTTTTTTTTTTCCTGTGTCTCTAAGTAAAAGCTAGCAGGTTTGTGTTGGGACTTTTCAGGAGTCACCTGAAAGGTGAAAAGATTAATAATATGTGAGCTAAAATCTGGGGTTACCAGAGATCCAAATGCTGCTGTTTAAGATTCTTCAGTTTCTCCTTGGCATAGTCTGGTTCCCTGGCTTCACAGATATGAATCTGAACCCTTTGGATCAGTATCTTTCCTGCAGCTGAGCTACTGAACTATTACTGAAACTGCCAACCTAACCATACAGTGTTTCTTGCTCCTCTTTATCTTGCATTTTAATTGTGATTCCCTGTTTTGGATCTGCAGGTAGTTTCCTAACTTGCCGGGTTTGGCTTCTATTCTACTATGTAAGTCTGTCCTGAATATAATTACCTCACCATTAAGAGTCTTCAGTATTTTGAGTCCCCATTGCTCCAAGAAGCATTTCAACATCTTAAAATGACTAGCTATCAGGTAACAAATTCTTTTCTTTGTTTCTTCTGGCATTGGAACCCAGGCATCAGGGCTGGGTTACTCCAATGTGAGACCAAATACTTCCGTGTCCCATCTTTATCCAGTATCATCACTTGTACTTTCTAGAATCCCAATCCAAAATGACTACAAACTATCAAATGATAACTTTTGGCAGATGTCAATATTATCTTTAAAAGCAATAAAAGATTGGAATGCCTGGGTGGCTCAGTGAGTTGAGCATCTGACTATTGATTTCAGCTTAGGTAATGATCCCAGGGTCATGGGATCAAATCCTGCATTGGCTCTGTGCTGAGTGTGGAGCCTGCTCAAGATTCTCTCTCCCTCCCTCTGCCCCTCTCCCTCACTTGTGTGCTCTCTCTCTCTCTCTAAAATAAATAAATAGGGGCACCCAGGTGGCTCAGGTGGTTCAGCCTCTGACTTTGGGTCAAGTCATGATCTCGCAGTTCATGAGTTTGAGCCCCTCATCAGGTTCTCTGCTTTTGGATCCTCTGTCCCCTTCTCTCTCTATCCCTACCCCACTCGTCTCTCTTTTTCTCTCTCTTTCTCTTGAAATAAATAAATAAACTTAAAAAAATAAATACATAAAAGTAAGAAGAGAAGAAAGGTATAAAAATGTACAACATACTGCGAGTGGGTAAGTGGGAACTCTACTTTCTGCTCAATTTATTTTATTTTTTTATTAAATTATAGTTGAGACAAATTATTTATAATTTAAATAAGATTATTTCTAAACAATGTATCTGATGCTATATATAGCACTAGATGGCATTATAATGATTATCCAGGAGATAATGATGATAGTACTTTGGATGTGTTAATATTGATGGTATATTGGATATGTTAGGAGTAAGGAGAACTCAGCTGTAGTTTTCCTATTGTGCATCTTTCTTCTGGCATTATTTAGATCTTAGAAATCCAGTCACTGCCTCAAGCCTACATTGTGGTAGACTGTATCAATGTCCCCTATTGTCCCCTCCTCACTATATCCATACCCTTTGTCTTGTGACCTTGCAGTCCCTTCCAAGAAAAGGGAGGAGTGTGTTTCACCACCTTTTTATTCTGAATTTGGCCATATGCCTTGCTGTGGTCATGGAATCATTCAGAAGTGAAAGTGTTCCATTTGTGAACCTAGAACTTAAGAGGTCTTGCCTGTTTCAGCTTACTCTTTATTAAGTCTCTGTTATTGTCAGAAGTTAGTCTGGGTGAGCCTATTGGACTTAAATGGCATGTGGCAAGTGCCCAGTTGCCCTAAGTGGAAGCCAGACTACATGAGCGAGCAGCCAGTATTAAATCATTAAAAAATCATTAAGTCATTTAAAAATCTCAACAACCCTATTAAGAAAGCAATGAAACTATTTTCTTTATTTACAGGTTAGAAAATTTAGGGAGGGAGAAGCAATTTCACAAAACAGCAAATCTAGGTATTTAATCCAGTCTGTCCTGTCGGTTCCAGTGGTCATCACCACAACGCTATACTGTATTTATGCATATATAAAGATAGTTTACACACACACATGTATAAAGATGTACCTAAAGATAGTTGACATATGTATTTATATATATAATTTTTGAACTTATCATAAAGATAAGATGAACTTATCACAAAGAAAAAATGAATGCTTTGGGAAACATAAATAATGGTTAAGATTAAAGTCCTTGCATAGGAAAGGAGGAGTGGAATCACATACAGAAGTGGAGGAACTGGCCTCAGATAGGAGCAGGGCAGTTCATGCACTGGAGAGACAAGAGTACACGAATTCTGGGAATTTACTAGATTTGGTGCTAGAGAAATAAAAGAGTTCTCTACTGCTTTCTTCTATTTTCAAGGAAACAAGAACTGAAGTTATTGGCTGAAATAAAAGCAGATACTTGAGATTTGAAGAGAGGGGGAAAGAATTTGAATGAGTCATTTAAGAGGTAGGAAAAGTAAAAGAAACATGATTTCTAGGCTCTAAAGGAGAACCACCTTAGATTTGTAAAATAAATCAAAAGAAAGACCAATCGGTGTGATTGCATTTTTCTTCACTTCTGAGTGCAGGTGTACCAGAGCAGAAAGTTGGATTTAACCTTGGTTAGGATTTGTCCAACTAATACAATGGAGGAAAGTATGTCTAGGGAGTTGAGGGTGAAGACTAGAAAGTGATCATAAGTGATTGACTTAAATTGGGTAAGGAGCACATTAATGACAAGGTGCACAGTGAAAAAGTAGTAAGATGGTCGATGAATTGGCAGTTCTAACAGGCTCAAGAAATTGTTGGGATGGGATGTGAAAGGAAGAGACCTGGAATGATAAGAATATGTGGTCAGAGAGTGATGGCTGAAACCGCAAATGTTGTTACAGTTAATGCCAAGCTTTAAGCTATGACCACAGAATTAAGTGGCTGAAATGAGCTTTAGGAAAAATATTGAAAGTGAGGTCAAGGAACTAAGAAGCCTAGGTGTTAGATTACTTTCATATATAAATTTGATATTTCAGAGAATTATAACAGAAGTAGATTGGAAAGGAAGACCGGGATCAGCTCAAATCTTCAATGAGTGAGGGATAGCAGTTGGTATATCATTGAGCCTGATGGTATGTGCTTCAAAGTGGCTGGACTGACTGAGGAACAAAGATAAATATTCTGAAAGCAGCAATGAGAGGCAAGAAGGATGCCACTGCCAGGCAGTCTCATTTGTGTGGCGCTGGAGGAAAGGAATTCTCTGCTTGGAAGATGTGCATGGACAGCAGTGACCTCACAAAAACACAAGGTTCTGATTAGAGCAAGACAGTGAAGTGAATGCTCAGGAAAATGCTAAGTGTATAGACAGTTTTTTCTGATAACTGAAAGGGCATTCCAGGAACTTAATGGAAGTGTTTGTAGCATTTGGGAAGGGTGGAATATTGGGTTAGCAAAGTGGGGAGGAGGGTGTTGATTAGGTGTTAGTGTGCAGATGATGGAGATGGATGACCTATGAACTCTTTGTGGTCAATGATATAAACATGAATATAGGCTTACTGAGATTATTCCTAATGGCTTCTTATGGCAAGATGAATAGTCAACATTTTTATAACCTGCTTCTTGGGCTCAGTGTCCTAGGAAATTTTAGGGTAGTTGATGGAAAACCACCTGATAGAGATTATCCTCACCTGATTTATCTTTCTTTGGGTTGTAGTTAAGATTGTTGAGTGCTTGCACTTGTAGAGGAACCCTTGCCATAGAGCCAACTCCTGTTCTTTATGCTTTATTAACTTAAGTGGATAAGAGTTGTAAAGAAAGATAAAAGTGATATCCTTTCCAAGAGAACTCCAACTCGCAAATCTAAAATTGTGGCTGCCAAGGCATTGGTATAGAAATCAAAGTTTAGCCTAATGGGATTCACCACAATGTACGATGCATCATACTAGCCATAAACTCAGAAACGCAGATATATATATTAAAAAAATCAAGTTGTCACCTCATGGGTCAAATATGCCGTTTGTTTTTCTCGTATAAGAGTGCTTCAATCAATTCTGTCATAGGTCTCTTTAAATGTAGTCTTAGATCTCTTTAAATGTGATCACATTTAAATTCAAAGAAAGATTTTAAAGAGAAAATTAAGTTTGGATATTAAGCTCATAGGAAGAGGGAAGCATGTGTTTGGTTTTTTTTTTCTAGTTTATCTTTAGCCACATGCATGACTCCTACCCAACTTTCAGGATGAAGCCCAGTTGTCTTCTCTGGAACATTGCCCAAACTTTTATTGTAACATTTATCACAAGGTATTTTAATTGTCTTTTAAAATATACATGTCTATCCATGGGACCATAAATTCCCCAAAAGGCAGGGAACAGTTTTCTCCTTTATCTTTGATTCTGTGACACCTGGTGTAAGCTACAGAATGGTGTATGAAGTATATGTTATAACTGAAGCTCTTAACACAGTCTCATTTAAACTACTTATCAGATTAATCAGAAGTCTTCATTCTCTTTGTAAAGTATGTTGAATAATGTAACAGCCTATTGAACTTACTGTTCTGCCCACACAATTCTGCTTCCTAAACTGCTTAATGGCAGTTGGATTGATTCATTTATTTATTCATCAGATATTTATATGCTGGACAGTGTTCCACTGGGGATAAAGTAGTGAACAAAAAAGACAAAAATCCCTGTCTCAGGAACTTTATACTCTACTAACTTATATATTTATACAATTTTTATAAATATTACTATACCAATTAAATATAAGTGCAAAAAAAGTGAGTTGTCTCTATTAAAAGCATGAAAACTGTAAATGAATGGGGACATTATTGTAATAAAACAGAAGAATTCTATCTTCTTTGAGGTGCAAGTGTCTTCAAAATGGAACACATACCCAACCCAATAGGGAGTAGGAAATCTTGGATGATTCAACATGGGTGTGATTTATGCAAGAAGATGACTTAGAACTCCATTTAGAATACCTATATTGAAAGACACGGCCTTGGCTTTGCATCAAAACTTTGATGAATGGATATATATTTATAAGCTTATGTTAAAATAAAAAAATAAGATACAGATAGTTATCTACCTATCTATCTATCTATCTATCTATCTATAATTCCATGATGTTCTACTTTAAGTATGTAATGACTACTGATCTTGATTGCATCAGATGAGGGTTTTTCTGCTGAGTTACTAAGAGTTACTATTGACTTCATATCCACCATGTACCACGTACTATGATTGGCATTTATATACATATCTCCCGTGTCTTCTCATAGTCCCATTAATCTCTCAATTTTTTATGTAAAGAATCTGATTTTTTTTTAAATCAAGAAATTTGCTGAGTCTTCTATCTATTACTAATGAAGCCAGATCAAGTCTATGCCACTACTACCTAAGATTGCTCCTTTAAGGTTGAGGTCAAGCATTATTCCATCTGAGAAGCTTTCCTGATTCTTTCCCTACTCAGTCTAGGTCAATTAATCATGTAATAATTTAATGCCATTTTTGTTACAGATAAAAGCTATATATCAGAGAAGGATGTCCCAAGATTGGGGAAAAAGGTCCAGTACAATATCCTATGAGGGGAGAGACTAGGAATGCACTTTCATACAGTACCTCTGAGGTCACAGGGGCTCAGGGACTAAATGTGACTTGCAAGAGTAACTGCCCCAAAAGACGTATCTGCCTTCATGTGGACCAAACGGGTGTGGACAGTCTACCCTGGGGATAGCAGACATAGTAAGATGAAGTCATACCCCCTTCTTCAGTTTCCTGGGTATGTCTCAGGATTCTCCTATGATCCCACAGTATTAGGGAGAGTCCTGAAAAAAAAATTAAGGCTTGACTTTTCATTAATCTTGGTAAGTAGGTGCTAAGAGGGATTAAACATTAGATACAAAGCATAAAGAAATGTGGCGCCCTACTGTCATAGAGTAATTCCTACCCATAACATATATTTAACTGTGTACAAAACATACATATTTAAATACACGTGTATGAGGTTCTGTGTATGTTTTCTGCCAGTGACAGAAATCTAATGTCAAATAACCCAAGATAAGGCTTATTGGAAAAGTAGGGACAGCTCAGGGGATTAAAGAATGGCTGAAAGGACCAGGGCAGATGTGGAAAAATCTGTAATTTTGAGAACCTGGACCTTGAATGCTCTCACTGCTGCTTTTGTCACTGTTGCCTTCATCTTTTCTCCTCTGCAGGTAAGTCTCATTCTCTGTCTTCTGTGCAACAGGAGACATGGCCAGCAGCCACCTCAGGATGCTTGCTTCCAAGTTCAAGATTAGAAAGTGAACAGAGTTTCAGCTTCAGCTCCAGCTCAGGACTTCCCAGGCAAGGGCTCCAGTTGGCCCTCTAGCAACTGCTTGAAAAGACTTTAGTGGCAGGGTGTCCAGGATGGGTGTCAGCTCACAGGAGCCACTTTCCCACATGCTGATGAGTTCTGTGAAAGATGCAAGTTGAGCTGGGGGTATGCAGAGTGAGAAGAATTCAAGTGAGTGGTATGGGTTAAGAGGGAACACGATGGGGGCAGCCACAGTAACACATAAGTGCCAGGGATGCAAGGAAGGTGACTTAGTTAAAAAGCGGCTGTTTACTGACTATTTGGGATCTCCTGGGTAATGACTGGTACTTCATGGATATTTCTCCCTTTAGCCTCATGGACAAGTGTGGATGCTTTTGGCTACTGGTAGTAAAATCACAAGTAAAACTGGATTACATAGAAGAGGAGCTGGCTCAAATAAGTAACAGAGGTGAGCAGGATTTAGCCCTGGCTGATCCAGTAGCTTGAAGATCTTCTCACCATTCCACAAGTGCATTGTCTTATTTAACTGCACTGTGTCCCTGCACTGAAATGGAATGTCCACACAACTTTTACTTAGGCTTCTGTGTTTAGTTGATATGCTAACTCTGCACTAATTTAAATTGAATAAAACATTCAGTCCTCAGTCACACTGGCCACATTTCAGGTGCTTGACAGCAAGTGACGCTAGGGGCTGCATGTTATATAGCACACAGGATCATTTCCATCATTACAGAAAGTTCTATGGGACAGTGCCAGTCTACCTCCCCGAAATACTGTCTGAGATTGCTCACTTTTTTGCGTGTTTACCTCTCAATGCTAAGGATTCTTTTCTTTTTTTTCTTTTTTCTTTTTTTTTGTATTATCTCCTCATTTTTTCCCTTAATTGTGCATTTCCCTTGGTTTTTCTTTTAAATATTTCTGGCTTATACATATTATCTACAAAGGACAGTATATTTCAAGGGCAAGGAAATTTTCCATGCTGCGTGATGAATAACCACTGTTGTTTTGAATTCGAGCATATTACAAAGATTTCAAATTGGCATCAAATACCCAACATGAATTACAGAAAGGAAGACTTTTTTAAATTAAAATTTTATTTTGGATTAATTTTAGATTTATAGAAATATTGCAAAGAAAGTACAGAGAGTTCCCATATACTCCTCATCCAGTTTCCCCTATTACTAACAATTTATATTATCATGGCATATTTGTTACAATCAATTAAGCAATGTTGATTCATTATTTTCTAAAAATAAAATTTTAGTAAAATTTTATTAAAGTTCATTATTTTGTGAAAATCCATACTTTATTCTGTTTTTTGTTTTTGTTGTTGTTGTTGTTGTTTTTTACCTAATTTTCTTTCTATGTCCCAGGTTCCCATCCAGGATACCACATTATATTAAATAGCCATATCACCTTGACTGTGACAGTTTCTCAGACTTTTTTTTTTTAATTTTTTTATGTTTATGTATTTTTGAGACAGAGAGAGACAGAGCATGAACAGGGGAGGGTCAGAGAGAGAGAGAGGGAGACACAGAATCTGAAACAGGCTCCGGGTACCAAGCTGTCAGCACAGAGCCCGATGCGGGGCTCGAACCCACGGACCGCGAGATCATGACCTGGGCTGAAGTCGGACACTCAACCGACTGAGCCACCCAGGCGCCCCAGTCTCAGACTTTTGTTTTTGATGTCCCTCATCATTCTGAGGAGTACTGGCCAGGTATTTTATAGAATGTCCCTCAATTGAGATTTATCTGATGTTTTTCTTATGTTTATAATGAAGCATCTTGACCATTTAAAGGTTGCTTCCCAATACTTTTTGAAATAAAATTAAAGTGAATTAAAATAACAGATGTCAAGAAATTGAAATCACAATGAAAGGGTTAGAGTCATGATTGGTATATAGAACATGGTGTCACAAAAATATTTGTACAGGTAATAAAACTGAACAGTTAGATAGTCCTACTTGAAATCCTCAAAGACTTGGGGTAAAGGGTGGCCCTAAGTCTTTATACAGGGAAATTATAAACATGAGATGGTGGGAAAAGATTCCTAAATCTTGCATTTTAATAAACTTTCTTCTAAATCTTCCATTTTCAAGTTCTTCTGAGTAAAAATTTCTAGGAGGATAAATGAGTTCCTGCCAACATTTAAGTAAAAGTAAGGTAAATATAATGATATTCTTGAGTCAAATTTTTCCAAGACAAAAAAGGAATATTGGTTTTTATTAATCAAGTAATTAACATAGTTATCTTAAAACATCCCTAATAGAGATTCATAATGGGCTACACAGATAATCATTTAATTTTACTTCTTCTTATGCTGCCATGCCATGCATACTTCAGTTTTGAAACATTGTGGTGATGTGTTTATGGAACCACATCAGAAGCATCAATACATGTATGTTTAGGTCAGTACGGTTGGCGTAGTTCCTAATTTTCCTGATTTATCACATTTTTGTCATTACTACTAAGTGTAAAAATATATACCTAAGAGACCCAAATATCCACAATTATGTGAATATTTTGATATAAAACTCATACATTTGCCTTAAAATATTTTCAGACATGGTAGCCAGAGAATGTGCATGTGGAGTGGTTAGGCTTAATAGGAGAGCACACAATCCTTGAGAGGAGTGGGAAAAACAAGTAGAAAATGGGTCAAAGAAGGAAAGGAAATGCAGTTATAGAAGAAAGATGAAAACCATTTTCATTTACATCATTTTTATTTCACTATTCTCATATTATTTATCTCATCACTCTTCAAGTAAGCCTACTCTCAGAACCCAGACTTCTCTTTCCTTACACTTATGAAGGAAGAAAGCTCATTTTATTTTGGTACCTAATGTGTGCAACTTGCTGTGTTAGGTATATTACAAACTTTGTCCCTTTTAATTGTCTCTACAAGCTCTTGGGAAGTTTTGTTAATTCCATTTTATAATGAAGAAACTAAAGCTGTAAGAAATTGCATAATTTGCCCATTATCTGAGAACTGGTAAGTGATGAAGCCCAAATTCAAGTCTGGGTAATCTCAAAACTCATGTTCTATCTACTGATAAAACACTTCTAAAATGATTGGATTGAGTCATGCTAATTCCTAAAGTATAGATTCAGGGGCAATATAAATTGTTTAATCTCTGATAGTTATTGTTTTTTCAAAGATTAGGGAGCAGAGAAGTTAAATTTATGGTTGGTTAATCCAGTAGCTCAAGTATCTACTCATTGTCCCACAAGCATGGTGTTTCAATGATTTATATTCAGTATGCCTCACAGTTGAGACAGGGATTCAGCTAGAACTCCAGAGCAGACCAGACAGGTTTGAAGTAAGGGTTTCCATTGCCATGAAACAATAGTTTTTCCAACACAGAGGATTCCTTTTAATTCATTGAGTCACGTGCTCAGCAGGGCTTTAGAAAGTAATCTAGTATAGACAGTTATCTTCAGAAAACTAATTCCACCTGAACAAGTGTGTGAGTAAATCACCTAAAGAGTGGAGGACACAAGTTGTTTTTGGCTGGTCATGTAGAGTCTTGTTTAAGTGCTTTGCCACAGTTATTCTAGCCTCTTGAATCATTTTCAAACTGAGTTCATATACTTGCCCTTGATACAAATGATAGCTCCAGCAGGGAAAATGATCTTGATTAAAACATTGGATGTGTTTTAATCCTGTTTGTACAATGTTTGATCATTGAAATGTGGTTAAATCAGGGGGTAGGAATATAATTACTCCCATAATTTCAAAAGCCAGTAGAGAAATTACTAAGAGATTTTTACATGGTGTGTGGGAGCGTGTGGGAAGAATGGGGTGTGTGTGACATAGATACCCTGCAGAGGGTATCTGCACCTAGATAATTATAACACCCTTTGAAAGCTACATGGTGATTTTGATGACACATGTAGAAATAGAGTTTAAGAACATGAAGGATTTTGTAAAACTCTTACTTTTGTTCCAAATTCAAAATATAATTTCACAGTCCTTTTCAACAAAGAATAAGAAAACCTATTCAAAATTTAATTTGTTCCATATTTTAGAATTTATATATCTTTTGCACTGTACTGAATTGGCAGTTTACTTGTTACAAAAAATTACACAAAAGAAGTATTGGACATATCTACCTATATTATCCTGGTTGACTGTGAACTACATCAAATATTATTTGGCCATCTATCAGGACAAGCATAATGATTATGGGGGAAAGTTCATGATTATTTTGGCTCTTTATTCTAGCACACTTTAAGAAATTGACCTGGCTTTAACTTTCTTTGGAATGCTTGTTGAAAAGCGTAACTGTAAGTTTTAAAACTTGGATTGAAACTTAATCTATATGGTAATAGAACTTGGAAGAGTCCAAGCTCAATTCAGACTAAAATGTTAGAACAGTTCTTGAAAATGGCACCTTATATACAACCTAAGTATATAAAAAAATAAACTATCATCTGACAGTTTTCAATAAAGGGCACAATGTGTAAAGAAAGGAAATACATTTTCAATATATTTGATTTAGCATACGCTTGTCGCCTTTATGGTGTATTTCATCTGTGAAAAATATAAAGGATGGATTACATAATGGTTCACATACTCTTTTCTGATTCTAAGGGAATACCTTCCAGATCTTCATTAAACACTTTTACTTTGTTTTCATGCCAAAGTCTCTGTTACACATGTTCCACCTTTAATATAAGTTGTAATTACATTGCTTTTATACAGAATCTACAAAGTAGCATTTGCTAAAATTGCAGTTGTATTCTTTCCCTTCCTGCCATCTTTTCCACCAACTCCCTATCTCATAAGACCAAAACAACACAAAGTACCAGTGCATCTAAACTACAGTCTAAAGCACTAGTTCTCAAACTTCAATATATGTAAACTAATGTTCAGCATAACTTTGGTTACCCATTAATTCTCCAACTTGGCTACCCATTTGGAATTGTCTGGCACATTTTTAAAATGCTGATTTCAGGGTCTCACTCTACCTGTTTTGATTGGTAGGGAGTATGGTTTGGGAGTTTTTAAAAGAAGTTTTAAAAGCTCCATAGATAATTCTAATGTGCAAAGAAATGAGAGCCCCTAGTTTCGAGTAATGGTTCTTAATCTTGCACACTGGAAACTTCTAGGAATTCTTAAAAATATTGATGCCAAGTTCCCACATTTCAACTGCATGCAATTAATCTGAGGTGCAGTCAGAAGGTGAGGTTCACCCAACCCCCAGGTGTTTCTAATAAAAAGCCGAGGCTGAGAACTACCGATTAGCATTTCATTTTTTGGTGGGTCAGAAGAAGATCAGTATAGTTTTTTACATTTATCAAGCTTCTTACATTGAATTCTTAAATATATAATATAGAAAATTTTAGTTTTAAAATAGACTTATTTCAGTATAGTTTCATGAATTAAGGCAAAGAATAACTGATAATTACATTTGGAAATCTCCCAGAAGAAAATCTTATCCTCATTGTAAAAGTGTAAGATTCAAGGGCAAAATTGTTACTATTTGAATAAAGAAAATTATGAAAAGTATAATCCAAAGAAGTTATTTTTAATGCAATATCACAATTAAGATCACCTTGGGGAGAACCTTATTACTCATAAGTAAAAATGAGATAGAGAAAAGGCACTTTTAGCTGGATTCACCACTTTTAAAAGAGTGTGATCCATTCTCAAATATATATTTTTAGATGTGTAAAAGCCACCCTTACATGTTTATTTTACATAGAATTTTCTTAAAAACACAAGCTCTTGAAAGCTAATGTAAACTGTCAATTGCTGAAAAGTGGAATGTAAAAAGGAATATCTATTTAAAGATTACAGATAGCATGCATCTGAATGATAGGTACAGTGTTGATTTTTCTTTTAAGGAAGGTCTTGATAACGTATCCAGAGAGAAGCCAGGTGTAAACTGTTAAAGATTTTTCCACACTTGTGCAATAGGTTTATATGGTTCTTTTACTGTAGCTTGCTGAAGTGTTGTGTAAACACTGGATGAGTTATTTCTTATAACTTAATTTATACATGCTAATGCCTAAAGTATTTTTCCTGTCCAGAAACATACCCAATTGCTTGCAGTCAAAATGATTCATGTTCTCATTCTCTAGTATCAACAAGAAAATTCTCCTAAAAAAACACTTAGAAAAAAAAAATTTGGATGATGTGTGTGCATTGTATTTGATGATAGTGGGGATTTTATTTCTCTGAGCAGATTATTTTTCTTAATAATTGTTTCTATAATTCTAACATCTGCAATGTAGGATAGATATTTTATTAACAAAACTAGTATTAACCCAACAATGTTTACTTATGAGTGATAAAATGCCTATAAAATGATATGACCAGGGTATAATGCATGGGGAAATTAATAGCTTCTTTATTCACCATTCATTAAGAAGAAGAAAAAAAAAGGTTAAAGTGGAGAATAGATAAAAGGTCATTAGCATCAGAGTGGCCATTTGACTAGTGTTGATAAAAAAAAGAAACTTTGTGTGCCTGGCAGACCTAGGGGAATAGATTCTTTAAGGAATTAACTAGCTTTGAAAACTTTCTTAAAGTAATAGACTAAAATTAAAAACTACAAATTAAAGGGCAGCCAGGATAATTCTGATATTTTAAAGCAAAAACATCTATCTATTTAAAAAAAAACACATCAGTCTATTTGATTTTATAACTTTGTTAAAAGTCTCTTTGTGAGGCACCTGGGTGGCTTAGTCGGTTAAGCATCTGCTCTTGGTTTTGGCTCAGGTCATGATCTCACAGTTCATGAGTTCGAGCCCCACATCGCTGTCAGCACAGAGCCTGCTTGAGATTCTCTCTTTCCCTTTCTCTCTCTGCCTCTTTCCCACTCACGTGGTCTGTCTCTCTCTTTCAAAATAAATAAACATTTAAAAAAAATTCTTTGTTACATCCATTACTTTAATTACGTTTAATTATGGGGTCTTTTTGGTTGATCTGCCTTTTGATACATGTTCCAGTATTTTCTATGCTACTAACTGAGCAAAATGTAGGTATAATTAAGACCCTGTTTCCAGTAATACAGACATAATAGACATTTGCCTAGTCAACTGTTGAGTTAGCTCTATGGAAGCCAAATTTCCACTTGATTATAAAAGTCTGTGTCATTAATATATATATATATATATATATATATATATATATATATGTTAATCTTGTTAATCTTGTTAATCTTGTTAATCTTGTCAACTGTGTAAGGCAACTAAAATAACCACAATACAGAGTAGTCAATTTATTTGTCCTTTCTAGACATGGATTACTAATTGGAAAGTGTCAGAGTTCCATGAATTTAACAAATTTTTTGGTCACAGACGTTGTGTTTGACACCAGGAATACAACAAAGGAGATATGAAAGAAAGTTCAGAAAGTTTCTTCTTTAGCAGGGTCACGACCTAGATGAGTAGAGAGAACAACAGGCAACTAAGATGTAGAATGATGTCAGGAGATTCACACAAGTCATATGGAATCACAGAGAAGAGGCATCTGTCCCAAACTGAAGGTCATGGGGATGGAGGCAAGGTAATAGGGAGCATTCTTGAAGGATATGAGGCTGAATTGGAATATTAATGAACTTAAAGAGGCAACACACTTGTATAGTGGGGAGATAGCCAGTAGATTTTGAGAAATAAACATTCTAAGCATCTGGGAGCCTGGAGATAAGAAGGTCTCAGAAAGGAATGGATATTAGGTGAAAGGAACTGGAGCACTGAGTACGAAGACTTGAAGGGCGGGAAATATTTGAAAAAGCAATAGTCAATTAGCTATCATAAGGATGAACAAATGAAAGCTAACAAAACATTTTAAGCATTTCTGGGAGGGACAATGTTGTTGATGATATTGATCAACTTGGTCATAGCTGCATTTAGAAAAAAAAAAAAAGATCTGGCAGCACATTAGAGATGGGAAGTGAGAGGTTTGGTTAGGAAGGATGTGGTAGTAAGAATTCCAAAATGATTCCCAATGTCCTTCACCTTTGTATAACCTGCCTTATTTGTGAGTGAAACGGTGACTCTGACCAGACATCCCTGATGACGTTGTATTATATGACAAAGGGATTTTACAGATATAATTATACTTCCAAGTAATTGGACATTAATGTAGTGATACTATCCTAAGTGAGCTGGACCTAATCAAGGGGGTCCTTAAAAGGACTGAGCTTGTGATGAAAGAGATTAAGAGCATGAGATCAATTTAATGACAGAGAAATGCTCTGTTGCTTGCTTTGAGGATGAAAAGGATCACATGGCAAAGAATGTGGGTGGCTTCTAGGACTGAAGAGCGGACTCTGGATGACAGCCAGCAAAGAGACCTCAGTCCTGTAATCTCGAGGAACTGAATCGGGCCCAAACTATGTATTTAGAAGAGGATCCCAACCCTCTTCTAAATGCAGAATGCAGCCAAGATAACAGTCTGGTTTTATCCTTGTGAGTTCTTCAGCAAACACCTCAGCCATGCTATGTCTATACTTTTGACCTACAGAACAATGAGCTAATAAATAAAACACTGCTAAATATGTGCGATTTATCACACAGCAACAGAAAACTAATACAAAGGAGACACATGATTCAAAGAAGAAAATACATTTATGTTATAACTTAAAATACTTTACAGAGCCATTTAGAACTATCTTGTAGCAGTTTATCGTGAAAACGTAGTCACATCACCCATTAAAAACAAAATAAGACAAAAATTTACTCATATCATTCAATTATTTGCTACATTTTTGGCCATTTCTATAATTGAATCATGTTTAATTTTGAGGATTGTCAAAAATTTTCCTCCTAGTTTTATTGGGAAATAATTGACATACATTACTGTATAAGTTGAAGGCATCCTGCATGATGGTTTGATTTACATATATTCCAAATGATTACCAAATAAGTTCAACTAACATCCATCTTCTTGTATAGACACAACAAAAAGAAAAGAAAGAAAAAAAAGGAAAGAATATTTTCCTTGTGATGAGAACGCTTAGGATTTACTGTCTTTAACAACTTTCCTATCTATCCTACAGCAGCATTAGCAGTAATCATCATGTTGTACGTGACACCTCTAATACTAACTGGAAGTTTATGTCTTTCTACCACCTTCCTCCAGTTATCAAAGTTATTAATAATAATGTATGCATCAGCCATTCTCCCTCCCACTAACCAGACTCCCCTCTGCAAAAATGTTTCTAACTGTATCAAAACTTTTATGATCTTTTGCCCAAGGATCTGGATTACTTATCACTATTCTCATTTTTATAGTTTTTTTTAAAATAATCTTTCCCCCCTAGTATGAAAATCTTTTTCCAGAAAATCTTCCTGCCATTATGAAATACTCTGAAAGGTAATACTTATCTTAAATTTTACTATATAGTGGTAAATTTGAGTCTTTAATTTTAAATGGGTTCCATTCTTCACTTTGCCACCATCATCAAAGTCATTTCCACTGGAAATACACACAAAATGGGATTAAAAAAATACACACCCCAAGGCGTCTGGTTGGCTCAGTTGGTTAAGCATTCGACTCTTGGTTTTGGTTCAGGTTATGATAAGCCCTGCATCAGGCTCCGTGCTAAGTATGGAGCCTGCTTGGGATTCTTTCTCTCTCTCTCTCTCTCTCTCTCTCTCTCTCTCTCTCACCCTCTCTCTGTCTCTTTTCTTCTTTGTCCCTCTCCCCAACTTGTGCTCTCTCTCTCTAAGAAAAAAAATACAAATCTTACAGAGTTTGACCTCTAGAGAGATTACCTTTCCTAATCTCTGCTTGTATTTATTTTATTATTTTATGAATATTAATACTTATTAATATTATGTGAAAATTATATATGGGGTACTCATAAACATTTATATAGGTTGAAAAGCAATATGAAGTATTTCTTTCTAGTAATATAAGTGAAGCTATTTATAAAATATTATAAACATTCTATTAAATAATAGCATCTAAGGATATATTCTAATATTTATATTCTAGTGATGATCTGTAGAACAATACATATTGACACATACATTTCTCAACTATCCCTAAATTAATACTACCCTATTATTCTAAGATGGGAGATTAGAAACAAAAATAATATGCGATTTCTTGGATTTCTTGGGTTTCCTTTACAATGAAAACATTTCTTCCCCATTGTTTTTTGTTACCATTAGATAATTTCCATCCTATGCCAAATATTTTTCTTCATTTGGTCATTATGAGCAAGTGAAATTTTTTAAAAGTGTAGCATGCAGTTTAATTTCATCTCAAATAAGGTTTATTCTCTGAAAATATCGAACACTTTTATACATGAGAAATTATATCATTATTGAAATTTATTGTCTAACATAGATACATTAGGCAAGAGATTTGGAACTAAGGAATATAAATACAAAAATATGGAAGGGTGATATCTTAAATACGTGATTAAGTATCGCATTTAGTATTCCTTTTCCCTTTGAGAAGAATGTGCTTTTAGTTTGTTACTTTGGTCACCGTAATTCATTTTATCAATAAGCTGTCACTGCATTTAAACATCTGGAAACCATCATACTAAATAATGGCCAATGCTCATAACCAATTAGTGAGCTTTTATTGTGAAGGATAAACATTAGGAATATGATCCTAACTTTGTTATAATAATTATGTGATAGAAAATCTTCAGTCTCAGATTCTTATATCATGCTTCATGAAGAATTATTATTGTCACTCTTTTGAAACTTTAAAAATCATCAACCATTTTATTCAATAACTCAATTTGTATAGATTTTTTAATATTCTAAATGATTTCTAACAATGTTCTCTCTACTCCAAAAACTAAAGAATAATATGGTAGGAATATTGTAACTTTACCCAGAAATCTTGAGTGAGAGACTCCATGTAATTAATTTATAAAAATTTGGCCTTAATACTTTAAGAAACTACTTAAGAGAGCCTTTTAACTGCTCACAGAATTCCATTCTACTTTTATCTCTGGAGAGGATTTTCCTATAATTCTAGCACTTCAGCCAGATTGTTTGCACACGGCTGAGCAGAAATAACATATATTTTTACATCAGCATATTTAATATCACAGGTTCTTCAATGTACTGACACAATGTTGGCAGTATTAACAATACAGACATCATTAGCTTTCCAAAAGATCCATAATTGAAAAGTCAGACTGCTGAAAAATGTCACCTTGTATGTACTATGCTAAGGGAATAAAGCTTTGCCTAAGTCCTTGAAAGGGCAAATAAAGACTCAATTATGGCCTGCTTTAAATCCATAGGCACTAAGTTCTATTAGCCTCAGTGTGCTGTCTGGAATTTCCTTCTCCAATGAACCATTTCTCCTATTACAAAAACCGTTCAATCTCCATCTCACCTGTGCCTATGTTCAAGCCAAGTTAGAAAGCTACAAAGATATACACAGTAGGTTTGAAAATTATATGTTTCAATATGTTAAGGTATCAAGTATAAAATTTTCTTGAGTCTGGGAAGAAAAATGACATTTTGTAGATTTATTTGTTTACTAGAAGTAGAATTCTTGGCAGAATCTATCCAATTACTTTGCCAACTCAAGTTATGGATGATGTTTAAGATTTAATTTTCATTTCATATTTTTATAGTTCAATTGAAATTATGAGTTAAAAATTGGTTCTGGGGGAATTGCTTTTAAGTTAAAATTTTAGTTCCTATTTCCTCTTCCACATTCCTCTTTTCTTCCCTTCTTTTACCTATGCTTCATGCTTTCATGGAAAGAAAAAAAAAGGCTTTGAAATTTAAAAAAATAGATGTGAACACCATGAATTAACATAGGCTTTTCCACATGAGCTCTGTGGATGCTCCAATTTAGAGAGCTTTGAGTTCCACAGGCAAGTGTGGTCTCGAACATGAGGTGAGTCTGAACTGGGATGGGACTGAGTCCACTCAAAGCTCAGATCTATAATATGTTTACAGGAGGGGGTTGAAATTGTCTATGTGCTATTAATTTCACTCTAGAAGACATAAATGTTGACTTTTAAAAGTTATAGCTCCACATCTTTTTTCCATCAGGGCTTTTTTTTTTTTTTTAAGTGTAACTGAAGTCCAGGAATGATGGACTTTAAGTGAGTTTAAGTATTGTGATATTATGAATCTTTCCCTGGCACTGAATACCTAAGGGGGGGTATTGATACTCTGTATATATTTTTTCTGAATTGTATATACAGATGAATTCAATAAACCCTTGAATTCAACTAGCCCTTTAGCCCAACCATTTTGGGTACATCTGACAAATAATGTGAACAAAAATCGTGGAGTCAAGACTATGGAGGTTTCAATCCCAGTTCTCCTTATTAGCTGTTTGATTGACCAATCAAACATTGGTACTTCCTTTTCCCCATCTGTAAAAAGGAGGTAATGATAATTCCTATTTCATGCATTTGTTCTAAGGATCAAATGAAAAATTTATCTAAAGCAGTGGTTCTCAAACAGGGACACTTCCCCTGCCCTGGACCCAGGTGATAAGAGAGGGGTACAAGCGGCATGTTGTGGATAGAGGTCAAGGATGTTACTATACACTCTATAATTCACAGGACAGCCACTCACAACAAACTATTCCACCCAAAATGTCAACAGAGCTGAGGTTAAGAAATCTTGATCTGAATCACTTGCAACAGTTCCTGATGCAGAATAAACATTAAGAAAAGTACTAAATCTGGGACACCTGGGTAACTCAGATGGTTGAGCGTCCAACTTTGGCTCAGGTCATGATCTCACAGTTTGTGAGTTCGAGCTCCTCATTGGGCTCGGTGCTGACAGCTCCGAGCGTGGAACCTGCTTCAGATTCTGTCTCTCTCTCTCTCTCTCTCTCTCTGCCCCTCCCCCATTCACATTTTGTTTCTCTCTTTCACTCTCTCTCTCAAAAATAAACATTAAAAAATATTTTAAAAAGAGAGGCAGCAGGAAAATAAGGCTCTCATCCTAGGAGCAGTCTGGTTGGAAGGCCTCCCAGCACTACAGCAGGGGACGTGGCTTTCTGAGGATATGTGAGGCCACAGCTGCTGCATTCTCAATGGCACAGGTAACCTTTGGTCATGCTGTCAAGATTATAAATCTCATACCAGGTCAAATGCTCAAGCTGTAACTGCCAGAGACAAGAAGACAAAACATCTGACTATTAGATTTCTAGAGTAAGACATGAGAGAAAATTATCAAGTAAGACCTTTAAATAAATAAATTAGGTATTTCCAAAAAAAAGAATCCAATCTAAACTCTTGGGGTTTCAAGATATAGTTACAGTGCTACTTTGGGGGGGTGACATTCAGTATTCAGGTATGGCCAATTTATTAAATGTGCTCCTGGAGAAGGGAGAACTTTTTCAAAGATTGTATGAAGGAGTTTTAGTTTGCATTGATTGTATTTTTTAAATTAAAAGTTTTCCTTTTTTTAAAAAAATTAATATAATTTATTGTCAAATTGGCTTACATACAACACCCAGTGCTCATCCCAACCAGTGCCCTCCTTAATGCCCATCACTCATTTTCCCCTTTCTGCCACCCCCCATCTACCCTCAGTTTGGTCTCTGTATTTAAGAATCTCTTGTGGTTTGCCTCCCTCCCTTTGTGTTTGTAACTATTTTTCCCCTTCCCTTCTCCCATGGTCTTCTGTTAAGTTTCTCAAGATCCACATATGAGTAAAAACATATGGTATCTGTCCTTCTCTGACTGACTTATCTCACTCAGCATAATACTTTCCAGTTCCATCCATGTTGCTGCAAATGGCATGACTTCATTCTTTTTCCTTGCCAAGCAGTATTCTATTGTATATATAAATCACATCTTCTGTATCCATTCGTCAGTTGATGGACATTTAGGCTGTTCCATAATTTGGCTATTATTTAAAATGCTGCTATGAACATTGGGGTCTGCATCAGCATATGCCCCTATGGATCAGCACTCCTCTATCAGTTGGGTAAATTCCTAGTAGTGTTATTGCTGGGTCATAGGATAGTTCTACTTTTAATTTTTTGAGAAACCTCCACACTGTTTTCCAGAGTGGCTACACCAATTTGCATTCCCACCAACAATGCAAGAGGGTTCTTGTTTCTCCACATCCTTGACAGCATCTATAGTTGCCTGATTTGTTCATTGTAGCCACTCTGACCGGGGTGAGGTGGTATCTCAGTGTGGCTTTGATTTGTATTTCCCTGATGATGAGTGACATTGAGCATCTTTTCATGTGTCTGTTGGCCATCTGGATGTCTTCTTTGGAAAAGTGTCTATTCATGTTTGTACCCATTTCTTCACTGGCTTGTTTTTCGGGTGTTGAGTTTGGTAGGTTCTTTACAGATTTTGGATACTAGCCCTTTATCTGATATGTCATTTGCAAATATCTTTTCCCATTCCTTCAGTTGCCTTTTAGTTTTGTTGATTGTTTCCTTTGTAGTGCAGGAGCTTTTTATCTTGATGAGGTGCCAATAGTTCATTTTTGCTTTTGTTTCCCTTGCCTTTGGAGATGTGTTGAGTAAGAAATTACTGCGACTGAGGTCAAAGGGGTTGTTGCCTGCTTTCTCCTCTAGGGTTTTGATGGTATCCTGTCTCACATTTAGGTCTTTCATCCATTTTGAGTTTATTTTTGTGTATGGTGTAAGAAAGTGGTCAGTTTCAGTTTTCTGCATGTTGCTGTCCAGTTCTCCCAGCACCATTTGCTAAAGAGACTGTCTTTTTTCCACTGGATTCTCTTTCCTGTTTTGTCAAAGATTAGTTGGCCATACATTTGTGGGTCCAATTCTGGGTTCTCTATTCTATATCACTGGTCTATGTGTCTGTTTTTGTGCCAATACCATACTGTCTTGATGATTATAGCTTTGTAGTAGAGGCTAAAGTCTGGGATTGTGATGCTTCCCTCTTTGGTTTTCTTCTTCAATATTACTTTGGCTATTCAGGGTCTCTCGTGGTTCCATACAAATTTTAGGGATGTTTGTTCTAGCTTTGAGAAGAATGCAGGTGCAATTTTGATCTGGATTGCATTGAATATGTAGATTACTTTGGGTAGTATTAACATTTTAACAATATGTATTCTTCCAATCCATGAGCACGGAATGTTTTTCCATTTCTTTGTGTCTTCTTCAATTTGCTTCATAAACTTTCTATAGTTTTCAGCATACAGATATTTTACAACTTTGGTTAGGTTAATCCTAGACATTTTATGGTTCTTGGTGCAATTGTAAATGGGATCAGTTTCTTCAATTCTCTTTCTGTTGCTTCTTTATTGGTGTATAGAAATGCAACTGATTTCTGCACATTGATTTTGTACCCTGCGACTTTGCTGAATTGATGTATCAGTCTTTTGGTGGAGTCTTTCGGGTTTTCCAGGTAGAGTATCATGTTGTCTGCGAAAAGTGAAAGTTTGACTTCTTCTTTGCCAATTTTGCTGCCTTTATTTCATTTTGTTGTCTGATTGCTGATGCTAGGACTTCCAACACTATGTTAACCAACAGCGGTGAGAGTGGATATCCCTGTCGTGTTCCTGATCTCAGGGGGAAAGCTCTCAGTCTTTCCCCATTGAGGATGACATAAGCTGTGGGCTTTTCATACATGGCTTTTATGATGTTTAAGTATGCTCCTTCTATCTGGACTTTCTTGAGGAATTTTATTAAAGGATGTTGTATTTTGTCAAATGCTTTTTCTGCATCCATTGACAGGATCATATGGTTCTTATCCTTTCTTTTATTAATGTGATGTATCATATTGATTGATTTGCGAATACTGAACCAGCCCTGCAGCCCAGAATGAATCCCACTTGATCACGGTGAATAATTCTTTTTATAGGCTGTTGAATTTGATTTGCTAGTATCTTGTTGAGAATTTTTGCATCCATGTTCATCAGGGATATTGGCTTGCAATTCAACTTTTTTTAATGGGGTCTCTGTCTGGTTTGGGAATCAAAGTAATGCTGGCTTCATAGAATGAGTCTGGAAGTTTTCCTTCAGTTTCTATTTTTTGGAAGAGCTTGACAAGGATAGGTATTAATTATGCTTTAAATGTCTGGTAGAGTTCCCCAGAGAAGCCATCTGGTCCAGGACTCTTATTTGTTGGGAGATTTTTGATAACTGATTCAATTTCTTCATGGGTTATGGGTCTGTGCAAATTTTCTATTTCTTCCTGTTGAATTTTGGTATAGTGTGTGGGTGTCTTGGAGTTTGTCAGTTTCTTCCAGGTTGTCCAGTTTGTTGGCATATAATTTTTCATAGTATTCTCTGATAATTGCTTGTATTTCTGAGGGATTGGTTGTGATAAATCCATTTTCATTCATGATTTTATCTATTTGGATCCTCTCTCTTTTCTTTTTGAGAAGTCTGAATAGGGGTTTATCAATTTTGTTTATTTTTTCAAAACACCAACTCTTAGTTTCATTAAAATTTTTTTAATGTTTATTTATTTTTGAGTGAGAAAGAGAGAGTGAGAGAGTATGGGAAGGGCAGAGATAGAGGGAGACACAGAATCTGAAGCAGGCTCCAGGCTCTGAGCTGTCAGCACAGAGCCCCACGCACACGGGGCTTGAATTCACAAACAGTAAGATCATGATCTGAGCCGAAGTCGGACACTTAACCGACTGAGCCATCCAGGTGTCCCTAATGGTTTTCCATTTGAGCAATTGTTCTTGTCACTTGTCTGTAATGTCTGTAAACATGGGTCAACATTTTTTTAAAGGACTTAGATTCTTTGTAAAATAGGAATGTTTCACATTGGATGAAACATTGGCAGAGTTTGGCTAATCACTCAAAGACATGAGCCTGCACATGCTGCTGACTCAGACAAATAAAACAAAGAGGCCCAGAAGACAACACTAAAACGTTATTTTCCTTTGCCATGTAATCTCAGTTTACAAAAGCTTGTATTAAAGTTTTTCACCAACTGTAAAGTTTATACAAGTACATTGCTAACAGATGTAGTTGTTGGACAGATAACACACTTGTACGCCTTTTTATTATTTTTTTAACTTGAAAATGTGTCTCGAGGCCATAGTAGCTGTGATGGTAGCCAAGGGTGTATATACATCTATCATTCTTAGTCTCATAGGTAATGTGAAAATGATCTTCACACAATTTTTAGTTGAATTCAGCAAGAGTAACCAAATGCTAGTATTTAGACTGCAGTTCCTAAGGGCAATTTTCCTGGATAGGTGATTACCAGTTCCTCTTAGGAGAAAAACAATAAATAGAATTACAATTTTGTCCAGTGGGATTGGAGGAGAACAATTTGGTTTTGACATACAAAGTCTAGTTTATAGAGTCCTTAAGTTGGATTTCTCCATCATTTTTTGTTTTGAAAGTTTCCTAATGGCTGGAGGCATCCTATACTTATTATCAGTGTAATGTTTATTATATCGTGGCAAACCATCACCAGTTCTCCACAACTAATTAGACATTTTACCAATAGGAGTCTCTTGAGATTTTATCTTTCCTCAATCAGTTATATTACCTTAAGTATTTTATACATATTTGTTTTATATTTTCTTAGTTATTTCAGCATCCGACAGGTTAAATTATTTTCCTGTTGCTCCTATGATTTCCCAATTGTGGTAACTTGCTTCTTTGCATATTTGACATTAAATCTAGTTGCTGGTTTTGGGGCGCCTGGGGGAGGGCTCAGTTGATTGAGCATCTGACTTCGCCTCTGTCTCTCAAAAATAAATCAATGTAAAAAAATTTTAATAAAAAATAGACCTAGTGGCTGGTTTTAAACTCTAAGACTCTTGCTACTAGATTAAGGATCTTCAGAGAAGAATTGAGGTAGCCTCTGCTAGTACTAAAAAATGCTAACAACTTGGAACTTTTATTTCTGAACTTGAGGATCCTATACCTCTCCAGGTAGTATAATTGATGAAGGCCTATGTTTATCATGTGCAGGAAATACTATTTTTACCCCACCCAGGGTCATAGCAGAGATACAAATTTGTTAGATGGTCATGGAATTTCACTTTTACTCTTATATAATGGTTTAAATTATGTTGTGTAGTGCTTTTTCCTTTGAATTTTACCTCATCTAAGATAATTGCTCCTCATTTGTTTTTTGATTTTCATTTCTCTGTTACACATTTCCCAGTTGTTATTTCCAATCTCTAACTTAGTTTCTTTTAGGGGATTCTTTAGTATACACTATATAGATGACATCTATAATGATCCAAATGGGAGTGTTTTCATCTTGATAAATGCATCAGTCCATTCATAGTTTTTTTTTTTTAATTTTTAAAAATTTTATTTAAATCCAAGTTAGTTAAAATATAGTGTAATAACGATTTCAGGAGTAGAATTTGGTGATTCATCACTTACATATAACAACCAGTGCTCATCCCAACAAGTGCCCTCCTTAATGCCCATCACCCATGTAGCCCATCCCCCCACCCAGCAACCCTCCATCAACCCTCAAATTGTTTTCTGTATTTAAGAATCTCTTAGGGTTTGCCTCCCTCTCTGTTTTTATCTTACTCCATCCATTCATCAGTTGGTGGACAGCTGCTGGGCTTTTCCCAAAATTTGTCTATCACTGATAGTGCTGCTGTAAACATTGGGGTACATGTGCTCCTTCAAATCAGCATTTTTATATCCTTTGGATAAATCCCTAGTAGTGTAATTGCTGGGTCGTAGGGTAATCCTATTTTTAATTTTTTGAGGAACCTCCATACTGTTTTCCAGAGTGGCTGTACCAGTTTGCATTCCCACCAGCAGTGCAAAAGAGATCCTCTTTCTCTGCATCCTCGCCAACATCTGTTGTTGCCTGAGTTGTTAATGTTAGCCATTCTGACAGGTGTGAGGTGGTATCTCATGGTGGTTTTGACTTGTATTTCCTTGATGATGAGTGAGGCTTTTAAAATCAGGCTATTTTCATCTTAGTTCTGTTCCAAAATACATAATTATTTTATTTATATAGTTTTCAAACTATCTCTTTAGATATTTTATGATCCTTTTATTTGTTTTCATTGTTTTTGCTGTTTGTGTGTATGCTGTGCTTTGTGCATTTTTTTTCTCTGATGTTTAATTTTCAAACCAGAAGTGAATCCAGGTTTGGGGACCTAAAGCTTATACAACCTGGGGAGAATTTCTTTAAGAAAAAGAATAAAAAAGGAATGAAGCAAGAGTAACTAGGCAAGTGAAAATTTCTTTAGAACTTGAAAAAGAACCAAAATAAAATGTAGGAGTCTGTGCAAAGAAGAGCCTTGAAGCTTAATCTTCATTAACCTCATAGTAAATACATCACAATTTATTATTTTTTTTAAGATTATCTGTTAAATTGTGGTAAAATATACAAAAAACACAATTTGCTCTTTTAACCATTTTTAAAAGGGTTTATTTATTTTGAGAGAGAGAGAGAGCACTCTAGTGGGGAGAGGGCAGAGAGAGAGAGACAGAATCCCAAGCAGAGCTCGATGTGGGACTTGAATATACAAACCTTGAGATCATGACCTGAGCCAAAGTGCAACACTTAACCTTCTGAACCACCCAGGTGCCCCCGTTTTCACCAGTTTTAAATGTATAGTCAATGGCATTAAGAATATTCACTGTGCTGTGCAACTATCACCACCATCCATTCTAGAACTTTTTTCCATCTTCCCAAACTGGAACTTCACACCCATTGAACACTAGCTTTCTTCCCCTCTGCCTCTAGCAGCCACCATTATACTTCCTCTCTCTATGAATGTGATTACTCACCATACCTCACATAAGTGGAATCATACAGTATTTGTCAATTTGTGACTGGCTTACTTCACTCAGCGTACTGTCTTCAAAGTTCATCCATGTTCTAGAATGTGTTAGAAATTCCTTCCTTTTCAAGACTAAATAATTATTTTTTAATGACAATTTTTTAATGAAGCATTTGACTCCATACTATAAACAATGATGTGATTATACATTGATTTTTCTTATTCTCTTTCCTTTTTTCCACCACTTAACTTTAGTTGATGATGCTATTTATTCGTGATTTTTATAATTTTATTATTTAATTTTTTAAGTGAATCATCTCTATGGATTTGTAGCTTTAAAATGAGAAAACCACCTATGGCTTTTTCATTCCCTTTTCTTGCTGAATACTATCATTTATATCATTTTGGCTTTGTCAGGTTTATAATACTGATACTCTTTTCTGTAATCATAATTACTTGATTCATTTGTGTTTAGTACTATGCATGGTCCATTTACCATTGTTTCTCAGTTCATATCCTGGTTGATGCACATAGGGGAAGGGATGGAAAAATAAGAAAGAAAACAGAGAGGCAAACCATAAGAGACTTAAATAAAGAGAACAAACTGAAGGGTGATGGAGGGGTGGTGGATGAGGGGATGGGCTAAATGGTGATGGGCATTAAGGAGCGCACTTGTTGGGATGAGCACTGGATGTTATATGTAAGTGATGAATCACCAAATTCCACTCCTGAAATCATTATTACACTATACTTTAACTAACTTGGATTTTAATAAACTTTAAAAATTAAAAATAAAAACAAAACAAAAAATGAAATTTATTCTCAAGTATTCTAAAAGAAAGCCTCCTAGAATACTGTTCCCTGAGTTTCTATGTGCTCAAAATGTTTTTTGTTGCTTTGATATGTGCATATGCATCGGCTTTGTGTACATTTATTTCCATTAGTTTTTCATGCCATTGTTGAGCTAATTTCTAGTCCTGGATGTTGGAGAAATGTGAGGTCAAACTGATTATTTCCTCTTATGGAAATCTTGATTTTAATTTTTTTTCAGTCTGACTGTAAGCAACTTTCCTCATGAATTCTTTATTTTTCCTGGGTCAATATGTAAAGCTGTTCTTCTCTGACTCATTAGTAATTTTCTCAACTTCATTTTAACTCTTTTTTCTGTTATGTTATTTCACTTATTTTTTTCTGGGATATAAATTATGCATACTGAATCCTCTTTGAATTACATGTGCATCACTTTTATATAATCCTTTATAATTTTTAATTTCCATCTCCTTTTTTTCCTGCGTTATTTTTGTTTGGGTTCCTTTTTTGAATAACTTCTTTTCTAATGTTTCTTTATTTTTGAAAGAGACGGAGACAGACAGAGCGTGAGGTGGGGAGGGGCAGAGAGAGAGGGAGACACAAAATCTGAAGCAGGGTCCAGGCTCTGAGCTGTTAGCACAGAGCCCAGTGCGGGGCTCAAACCCATGAACTGCAAGATCATGACCTGCACCGACGTCTGATGCTTAACCGACTGAGACACCCAGGCACCTCTCAACATACTTTTACTTTTTTATTCTGGGATAATTCTGGATTTGCAGAAACGTTGCAAAGATCATATGGGGAGTTCCCAGGAATCCCCTCAATTTCCCCACTGGTTAATATCTTTTAACATTTAAAAAACATTTTTATAGTACTTTTGTCAAAACTAAGGTACTGACTTTGGTACAAGCTCTTCACTTCTTTTTTTCTTTTATTTTTTTAGAGAGAGAGAGAGAGAATGCACATGCATGGGGGAGGGGAAAAGAGAGAGGGAGAGAGAGAATCCTAAGCAGGCTCCACACCTACCACAGAGCCCTATGTGAGGACTCCACACACAGCTTGATCTCGCAACACTGAGTTCAAGACCCCGAGATCATGACCTGAGTCAAAATCAAGAGTCAGTCGCTCAACCACTTGA
Source organism: Herpailurus yagouaroundi (assembly GCF_014898765.1). Taxonomy (NCBI): domain Eukaryota; kingdom Metazoa; phylum Chordata; class Mammalia; order Carnivora; family Felidae; genus Herpailurus; species Herpailurus yagouaroundi. The sequence goes on from NW_024412403.1 coordinate 27,221,199, forward strand.
GCCACCCAGGCATCTCCAAAACTCTTTACTTTTTAACTGTGAAGTCCAGACCTGATGCAGGTTTCACTGGCATTTAGCTGTCAAGCATCCCCAGTGTCTCTGTGAGTATTTCTCGGGTTTTGTTCTTGTTTTAACAAATTGCTTGAGGAGAGCTGGCTAGATATCCTCTAGAATGACCCCACCCTGAAGTTGCTTTTTGTTTTTCTTTATCTAATCTTTATGATTAGAATGGAGTTATATGCTTAAATAAATACCAACAAAGTGAAGCCCCATTCTTACCGATTGTATCAGGTGTTACATGATATTCACATGAAAAATATCTTGGAAGCAAGTCACTAAGTGTAACCCACTCTCTGGTAGGGGGTAAGATGAGAATTACAGATGAAATAATCTGTATATATATTTGGGATTCTTCTATAAGGAAACTTTGTCTCTTCTCCCTTTCACCTATCAATAATCTATTTATATAAATATGTAATCATTTATATTTATTTTATACTTTGATTTATAATTCAATGCTACATTTTTTTTGCTTATTCTTTAAAAATACTGTATTGTATAAAATATACCATGATTTGTCTGTCCCCTCAGTTCTTGCTGGACATTAATTAGGGATGAACCCAGTGTTTGACTATTATGAATAAAACTGTTTTGAACATTTCATGCAAATTTTTTGTAGGGACATATGTTTTCATTTTTTTAGGTACCTACCTAGGAGTGAAATTTCTGGGCCATGGCAATTCCGTGTTTAACCACATGAAGATTTGCCAGACTTATTTCTAAGGTGACTGTAACATTTTACATTCCTGATGGCAATGCATAAAGCTTTTGATTTCTCTATATCCCCAGCAAAAGTTTTTATTATCTAACTTTTTGATGATTGCCATCTGTGGGTTTAAAATGGTATCTTTTTGTGATTGTGATTTGCATTTCCTTGATGGCTAATTGTGAACATATCTGCATGTGCTTATTGGCCCTTTGTATATCTTCTTTTGAGAGATGTCTATTAAATCTTTTGCCCATTTTTAAACTGAGTTCTTTGTCTCTTTATTATTGAGTTGTAATTGTTCGTCATATGTTCTAGATACAAGTCTCCTACCAGATATATAATTTGCAAAGATTTTCTCCATCTGGTTGTCTTTCACTTTGATGGTGTCCTTTGAAGCATAGAAGTTTTTTATTTTGGCGTTGTCCTGTGTATCTATTTTATCTTTTGTTGCTTGTGTCGTCGGTGTCTGTGAAAATGTTTTTAAGTCTGACTTTCTAGGAGTAACTTGTGAAGTAGAGCAGTTCACAGTTCACCTCTGAGTTGTTCGGTCCGTGGTTGGTCAGAGTTTGTGTTTAAACCCCTGATGCCAGTTAAGCTCTGTGCTCTGTTGCAAAGACTGTGCGAGGCTGGGAAAATGCTTTCGAGACTTGCCCACGGCTGGCCGTCATGGTTGTTCCTGATTGGCTACAGCCATGCACATGCGCACAGACTGTTGCCTGTGATCCCAGAAGGGCTCGCCTTGGCTCTTTCCCTGGTTTTCTCTATTGAGCTTCTGGGCGGTGTGCTATTTTGCTGGTAGCAGAGCCACCAGCTTTTCCTTAATTATTCTTTTCTAAGATCTCCATATTTTTTCCCCCTACATCATCGTAGGTATTAGATTACTCCATTCTGTTGTTCTAAATAAAATCAGTCTCTCTAGGCCAAGCAAGAGAGCTTTTAGCCCTTACGGCTTGTCTTTTCCCCTGGAAAATGCTGTGTCACTGCATGGGAACTAGAGACAAGGAGACACTTCTCACCAAGTGACACCCAGCTCTAAAAGTGGACATTGGAGGGCTGTGGCAAATCTTGCTCTTTTTGTCTTGCCTTCCTGGTGTGGAGCTGGTGCAGTGATGGTGGTCAAGTGTCCCACTACTTTGGGCTGCCATCACCTCTCAGATGACCTCTGTCCCCCCTCCCCACTACTAGGAGAGGGGTCAGGCTGAAAACATCTATGGTGGGGTGATGGGATGGAATTTGTCATGCTAATCCTGTGCCCTAATGGGCTAGTCCTGTAGCCTGAGGAGGGACTAGCCTGCAGGGAGCCCCGGGGTTGGGAACGGCAGAGGAGAAACTTCTCCTTTGCCACTACCTCAGGAAGAATCAGTCTGTCTCATGTGTTGACAAACAAATGCCCTCATATGTTGACAAGAGGCCAAATGAGAAGTGAGACAGAGCAACAAAGTAGAAAATGTGCTGTTCAACATTCGCAAAACTGTAAGATAAAAGGAATTTAAGTACATTTTCAAATGATGTTTGAAATCATTTTTATGCCTGTGGTTATTAAAGGTTTAACTGGTCCCTCCTCAGGTGAGAGGTGGATCTGAAGGACAAATACTCCCTGAACCCCTTCACCTCCTGCTCTTCCTCAAGGACTTGCTAGGGAGCCAGCACCCCTTCCGTGGCCTTCCTGGGGCTGCTTCAGGTGGTGTCCACACCACCTAGGTGGATGGAGATGTGCAGGTCCAAGGGGGTCACAGAGACTCACAGGTTTCTCCTGTGGGACCAGTGCCTTGATTTCTTTCTTCCTTCCTATTGAAGTAAGGAACACCCTCCTCTTGCAATATAATGTCTCCATAATGGAGACCCATGTAGTGTAGGGAAGAAGAGGAACCTAACACGTGATGCTGCGAGACAGAGAGGAGGGGTGTTAATTTGGGTCATGCAATCAGAGATCCCAGAGAGCAGCTGATATAGTAGCAAACGGAAAGAGCTCTGCGGGTGTCTTCACTTGTAACTAGGAGCTGTCTGTCCCCAGAATCTTCAACAGTCATCCTCAGGTCCCAACTCATTGCCAAACCATCAAATGACCAAACAAAAACAATTTGGCGATGAGTTTGATGCCCTTTATTCAAAGGAGAATAATCCATGGGTTGGGAGAGTACAGTGCCTCACAAGCAGTAGAGTACTCTTTCTGAGGGATTTTGGGCAAGAGGGAATTTAACAAAGTGTGAGAAGGGGCATCTCAGGGACAGGGCATGATTCTGTTCGGTTGCTTAAATTCTTTGTCATATTGGCTGTTGGGGTCTTTTGGGCTGGCTCTTTGGTCTCTTTCGTAATATCCTCATCTTTTTGTTTTTGAGCACTTCCTTACTTTCTGATACTATAAGATGGTCCAGGCTCATCTTGTATTTTTCCTACCTCAACCCTAGAATCAGCCATATATGATGTTTTAAGTAAAGCACGGTAAGTAAAAACCGAGATCTAGGCGCTCGCTGTGCTTGTTGCCACCGGGGTACCATTGCATAAAGACTCTCTCAGCATAGAGAGTTAAGTTACATGGATGTGTGATAATTAACGAATGCGCACATATCTATAGTTGTTTCTATATCTATCCCCCTGTGTGAATATTAAGGTAAGCCTGAGTTTGTACTGATATCGCTAACTCTGGTCCAGTACCACAGGGTTCATTCTAGCCTTCCTTTCTGGTTTGTTTATAGTTTCTCTCTCTGACCCTGAGAAAGCTGGCTCACCCCCCACCATCCCTTTACTCATTTATTCAACCCCAGTGTGTCTCTATAGCAAAGTTTAAGAGGGGCGCCTGGGTGGCTCAGTTGGTTGAGTGTCTCAGCTCAGGTCATGATCTCAGGGTTCATGAGTTCGAGCCTTGCATCAGGCTCTCTGCTGTCGTCACAGAGCCCACTTTGGAGCCTCCGTCCTCCTCTTTCTCTGCCCCTACGCCACTCATGCTGTCTCTCTCAAAAATGAATAAACTTAGAAAAAAATGTTTAAGAATGTTAGCCCACACCCCCATGAGAAAGAAATGTACCGACTGAAGTACAGCCTATGGCCAGCGCCTTTTGTTTTCATCCTGAAGATGCAAGCTACTACATGCATTTTCCAAACTTACTTCCAGAGTCAGCTCCCTTTTTCTCTCCACACTCTTCAGTCAGATTATGCCATGGGTGTGTAATATAGTCGAGTCATTTGTAACATATAGGTCATCTCTACATCCTTGTGGATGTTTCTCATTGTTTCCACCCCCCCCCCATACATTAAAATTCACGCTTTGTGATGCAAAGTTCTACAGATTTTGAAAAATGAAAATGATAGTGCATCCATCATCCTCATACTGTACATAAGTTCCCTTCTGTGTACGGAAAAGTCCCATTAATAGTCAGCCACTCCCTGGTTCCTTCGTGCCTGACAGCTTGCTGATCTGTTTTCCATCCCTATAGCTTTTGCCTTTTTTGGGGCCGTATAAATGGAATCATACATAGCTTTTTGGATCTGGCTTCCTTCACTTAGTAAAAGGCACTTAAGATTCATTCATGTCATTGCATGAACTAACAGCTTGTTTCTTTTTATTACTAAATAGTATTACATTGTATGGACATTCCGCAGATTGTTTATTCATCTCCTCCCCTACCTTCCAAAGACATCTTGGTTGTTTCTAGTTTTTAATGATTATGAATAAAACTGCTATAAACATTCACATACAGGTTCTTATGTGGCCATAAATTTTCAAATCACTTGAATGCTGGATAGTGTGCTGTGTTTCACTTTATAAGCTACTGCCAAACTGTCTTTCAAAGTAGTTGTACCATTTTGCATTCTCACCAGCAATGCAGAAAAATTTCTGCTGCTCTGCATGGCCAGTGTTTGTTACTGTCAGTGTTTGAAAAAATTTAGCCATTACAAAATTAAGGATTAAACTGTGATACATGAGCGAAAGTGCCTGGGGATTAGACGGTAATAGGTATTAATGGCAATTTTTTGATTCGATGGTTGTTTTGTGGTTACATGGAAAAAAATGCTCTTGTTTAGAAAATAAAATTCAGGAGTGATTGGCTCATCAAGTTGGCAACTTACTCCCAGGTGGTTTTGTACTTGTAACTTTTTTTTTCTCAGAATATTTCAAAATAAAAGTTTTAAAAAGTGCAAAAAAATTATTTAGACATCCTAAAAAGTGTTCAGTGATATCTCATTATGGTTTTAATTCACATTTGCCACAATGACAAATGATACACTTTTTAATATATGGGTTTTTTCCATGTGTATATCTTTGATGAAGTGATTGTTCGGATATTCTATGTTTTGAGTTGTTTATTATTATTGTTGACTTCTAAGAGTTCTTTTTATATATATTATGTATACAATTACTTCATTAGATATGTTATTGGCAAATACTTTCTGTCTCTGATCTTTTTTTTTATTTATATATGAAATTTATTGTCAAATTGGTTTCCATACAACACCCAGTGCTCATCCCAAAAGGTGCCCTCCTCAATACCCATCACCCACCCTCTCCTCCCTCCCACCCCCCATCAACCCTTAGTTTGTTCTCAGTTCTCAACAGTCTCTTATGCTTTGGCTCTCTCCCACTGTAACCTTTTTTTTTTTTTCCTTGCCCTCCCACATGGGTTCCTGTTAAGTTTCTCAGGATCCACATAAGAGTGAAACCATATGGTATCTGTCTTTCTCTGTATGGCTTATTTCACTTAGCAGCACACTCTCCAGTTCCATCCACGTTGCTACAAAATGCCATATTTCATTTTTTCTCATTGCCACGTAGTATTCCATAGTGTATATAAACCACAATTTCTTTATCCATTCATCAGTTGATGGACATTTAGGCTCTTTCCATAATTTGGCTACTGTTGAGAGTGCTGCTATGAACATTGGGGTACAAGTGCCCCTATGCATCAGTACTCCTGTGTCCCTTGGATAAATTCCTAGCAGTGCTATTGCTGGGTCATTGGGTAGGTCTATTTTTAATTTTCTGAGGAACCTCCACACTGCTTTCCAGAGAGGCTGCACCAATTTGCATTCCCACCAACAGTGCAAGAGGGTTCCCGTTTCTCCACATCCTCTCCAGCATCTAGAGTCTCCTGATTTGTTCATTTTGGCCACTCTGACTGGCGTGAGGTGATACCTGAGTGTGGTTTTGATTTGTATTTCCCTGATAAGGAGCGACGCTGAACATCTTTTCATGTGCCTGTTGGCCATCCGGATGTCTTCTTTAGAGAAGTGTCTATTCATGTTTTCTGCCCATTTCTTCACTGGGTTATTTGCTTTTCGGGTGTGGAGTTTGGTGAGCTCTTTATAGATTTTGGATACTAGCCCTTTGTCCGATATGTCATTTGCAAATATCTTTTCCCATTCCGTTGGTTGCCTTTTAGTTTTGTTGGTTGTTTCCTTTGCTGTGCAGAAGCTTTTTATCTTCATAAGGTCCCAGTAATTCACTTTTGCTTTTCATTCCCTTGCCTTTGGGGATGTGTCGAGTAAGAGATTGCTACGGTTGAGGTCAGAGAGGTCTTTTCCTGCTTTCTCCTCTAAGGTTTTGATGGTTTCCTGTCTCACATTCAGGTCCTTTATCCATTTTGAGTTTATTTTTCTGAATGGTGTGAGAAAGTGGTCTAGTTTCAACCTTCTGCATGTTGCTGTCCAGTTCTCCCAGCACCATTTGTTAAAGAGACTGTCTTTTTTCCATTGGATGTTCTTTCCTGCTTTGTCAAAGATGAGTTGGCCATACGTTTGTGGGTCTAGTTCTGGGGTTTCTATTCTATTCCATTGGTCTATGTGTCTGTTTTTGTGCCAATACCATGCTGTCTTGATGATGACAGCTTTGTAGTAGAGGCTAAAGTCTGGGATTGTGATGCCTCCTGCTTTGGTCTTCTTCTTCAAAATTACTTTGGCTATTCGGGGCCTTTTGTGGTTCCATATGAATTTTAGGATTGCTTGTTCTAGTTTCGAGAAGAATGCTGGTGCAATTTTGATTGGGATTGCATTGAATGTGTAGATAGCTTTGGGTAGTATTGACATTTTGACAATATTTATTCTTCCAATCCATGAGCAGGGAATGTCTTTCCATTTCTTTAAATCTTCTTCAATTACCTTCATAAGCTTTCTGTAGTTTTCAGCATACAGATCCTTTACATCTTTGGTTAGATTTATTCCTAGGTATTTTATGCTTCTTGGTGCAATTGTGAATGGGATCAGTTTCTTTATTTGTCTTTCTGTTGCTTCATTGTTAGTGTATAAGAATGCAACTGATTTCTGTACATTGATTTTGTATCCTGCAACTTTGCTGAATTCATGGATCAGTTCTAGCAGACTTTTGGTGGAGTCTATCGGATTTTCCATGTATAATATCATGTCATCTGCAAAAAGCGAAAGCTTGACTTCATCTTTGCCAATTTGGATGCCTTTGATTTCCTTTTGTTGTCTGATTGCTGATGCTAGAACTTCCAGCACTATGTTAAACAACAGCGGTGAGAGTGGGCATCCCTGTCGTGTTCCTGATCTCAGGGAAAAAGCTCTCAGTTTTTCCCCGTTGAGGATGATGTTAGCTGTGGGCTTTTCATAAATGGCTTTTATGATCTTTAAGTATGTTCCTTCTATCCCGACTTTCTCAAGGGTTTTTATTAAGAATGGGTGCTGGATTTTGTCAAAGGCCTTTTCTGCATCGATTGACAGGATCATATGGTTTTTCTCTTTTTTTTTGTTAATGTGATGTATCACGTTGATTGATTTGCGAATGTTGAACCAGCCCTGCATCCCAGGAATGAATCCCACTTGATCATGGTGAACAATTCTTTTTATATGCCGTTGAATTCGATTTGCTAGTATCTTATTGAGAATTTTTGCATCCATATTCATCAGGGATACTGGCCTGTAGTTCTCTTTTTTTACTGGGTCTCTGTCTGGTTTAGGAATCAAAGTTATACTGGCTTCATAGAATGAGTCTGGAAGTTTTCCTTCCCTTTCTATTTCTTGGAATAGCTTGAGAAGGATAGGTATTATCTCTGCTTTAAACGTCTGGTAGAACTCCCCTGGGAAGCCATCTGGTCCTGGACTCTTATTTGTTGGGAGATTTTTGATAACCGATTCAATTTCTTCTCTGGTTATGGGTCTGTTCAAGCTTTCTATTTCCTTCTGATTGAGTTTTGGAAGAGTGTGGGTGTTCAGGAATTTGTCCATTTCTTCCAGGTTGTCCAATTTGTTGGCATATAATTTTTCATAGTATTCCCTGATAATTGTTTGTATCTCTGAGGGATTGGTTGTAATCATTCCATTTTCATTCATGATTTTATCTATTTGGGTCATCTCCCGTTTCTTTTTGAGAAGCCTGGCTAGAGGTTTGTCAATTTTGTTTATTTTTTCAAAAAACCAACTCTTGGTTTCGTTGATCTGCTCTACAGTTTTTTTTAGATTCTATATTGTTTATTTCTGCTCTGATCTTTATTATTTCTCTTCTTCTGCTGGGTTTAGGCTGCCTTTGCTGTTCTGCTTCTATTTCCTTTAGGTGTGCCGTTAGATTTTGTATTTGGGATTTTTCTTGTTTCTTGAGATAGGCCTGGATTGCAATGTATTTTCCTCTCAGGACTGCCTTCGCTGCGTCCCAAAGCGTTTGGATTGTTGTATTTTCATTTTCGTTTGTTTCCATATATTTTTTAATTTCTTCTCGAATTGCCTGGTTGACCCACTCATTCGTTAGTAGGGTGTTCTTTAACCTCCATGCTTTTGGAGGTTTTGCAGACTTTTTTCTGTGGTTGATTTCCAGCTTCATAGCATTGTGGTCTGAAAGTATGCATGGTATGATTTCAATTCTTGTAAACTTATGAAGGGCTGTTTTGTGACCCAGTATATGATCTATCTTGGAGAATGTTCCATGTGCACTCGAGAAGAAAGTATATTCTGTTGCTTTGGGATGCAGAGTTCTAAATAGATCTGTCAAGTCCATCTGATCCAATGTCTCATTCAGGGCCCTTGTTTCTTTGTTGACCGTGTGTCTAGATGATCTATCCATTTCTGTAAGTGGGGTGTTAAAGTCCCCTGCAATGACCACATTCTTATCAATAAGGTTGCTTATGTTTATGAGTAATTGTTTTATATATTTGGGCGCTCCAGTATTCGGCGAATAGACATTGATAATTGTTAGCTCTTCCTGATGGATAGACCCTGTCACTATATGTCCTTCTTCGTCTCTTGTTACAGCCTTTAATTTAAAGTCTAGTTTGTCTGATATAAGTATGGCTACTCCAGCTTTCTTTTGGCTTCCAGTAGCATGATAAATAGTTCTCCATCCCCTCACTCTCAATCTAAAGGTGTCCTCAGGTCTAAAATGAGTCTCTTGTAGACAGCAAATAGATGGGTCTTGTTTTTTTATCCATTCTGATACCCTATGTCTTTTGGTTGGCGCATTTAGTCCATTTACATTCAGTGTTATTCTAGAAAGATATGGGTTTAGAGTCATTGTGATGTCTGTATGTTTTATGCTTGTAGTGATGTCTCTGGTACTTTGTCTCACAGGGTCCCCCTTAGGATCTCTTGTAGGGCTGGTTTAGTGGTGACAAATTCCTTCAGTTTTTGTTTGTTTGGGAAGACCTTTATCTCTCCTTCTATTCTAAATGACAGACTTGCTGGATAAAGGATTCTCGGCTGCATATATTTTCTGTCTAGCACACTGAAAATCCTGTGCCAATTCTTTCTGGCGTGCCAAGTTTCAAAAGAGAGATCAGTCACGAGTCTTATAGGTCTCCCTTTCTATGTGAGGGCACGTTTACCCCTTGCTGCTTTCAGAATTTTCTCTTTATCCTTGTATTTTGCCAGTTTCACTATGATATGTCGTGCAGAAGATCGATTCAAGTGACGTCTGAAGGGAGTTCTCTGTGCCTCTTGGATTTCAATGCCTTTTTCCTTCCCCAGTCAGGGAAGTTCTCAGCTATAATTTCTTCAAGTACGCCTTCAGCACCTTTCCCTCTCTCTTCCTCCTCTGGGATACCAATTATGCGTATAGTATTTCTTTTTAGTGTATCACTTAGTTCTCTAATTTTCCCCTCATACACCTGGATTTTTTTATCTCTCTTTTTCTCAGCATCCTCTTCTTCCATAACTTTATCTTCTAGTTCACCTATTCTCTCCTCTGCCTCTTCAATCCGAGCCGTGGTGGTTTCCATTTTGTTATGCATTTCGTTTAAAGCGTTTTTCAGCTCTTTGTGACTGTTCCTTAGTCCCTTGATCTCTGTAGCAAGAGATTCTCTGCTGTCAGCTATACTGTTTTCAAGCCCAGCGATTAATTTTATGACTATTATTCTAAATTCACTTTCTGTTATATTATTTAAATCCTTCTTGATCAGCTCATTAGCTGTTGTTATTTCCTGGAGATTCTTCTGAGGGGAATTCTTCCGCTTGGTCATTTTGGATAGTCCCTGGCGTGGCGAGGACCTGCAGGGCACTTCCCCTGTGCTGTGGTGTATAACTGGAGTTGGTGGGCGGAGCCGCAGTCAGACCTGATGTCTGCCCCCAGCCCACGGCTGGGGCCACAGTCAGACTGGTGCGTGTCTTCTCTTCCCCTCTCCTAGGGGCGGAATTCACTCTGGGGTGGGGTGGCCCATCTGGGCTACTTGCACACTGCCAGGCTTGTGATGCTGGGGATCTGGCGTCTTAGCTGGGGTGGGTAGGCAAGGTGCCCAGGGGCAGGAGGGGCAGGCTTAGCTTGCTTCTCCTTAGGTGATCCACTTCAGGAGGGGCCCTGTGCCAGCAGGAGGGAGTCAGATCCGCTGCCGGAGGTTTGGCTCCGCAGAAGCGCAGAGTTGGGTGTTTGCGCGGAGCGAGCAAGTTCCCTGGCAGGAACTCGTTCTCTTTGGGAATTTGGCTGGGGGATGGGCGGGGGAGATGGCGCTGGCAAGCGCCTTTGTTCCCCACCAAACTGAGCTCTGTCGTCTGGGGGCTCAGCAGCTTTCCTTCCCTTTGTCCTCCAGCCTTCCCGCTTTCTGAGCAGAGCTGTTAACTTATGACCTCCCAGCTGCTAAGTCGCGCTTGCTCTCGGAACACAGTCCGTCAGGCCCCTCCGCTTTTTGCAAGCCAGACTCGGGGGCTCTGCTTGGCCGGCGAGCCGCCCCTCCGCCCCGGCTCCCTCCCGCCAGTGCGTGGAGCGCGCACCGCCTCGCCGCCCTTCCTACCCTCTTCCGTGGGCCTCTCGTCTGCGCTTGGCTCCGGCGACTCCGTTCTGCTAATCCTCTGGCGGTTTTCTGGGTTATTTAGGCAGGTGTAGGTGGAATCTAAGTGATCAGCAGGACGCACGGTGAGCCCAGCGTCCTCCTACGCCGCCATCTTCCCTCTCTCCTGTCTCTGATCTTTTAATGGTGAGAAAAAGTTTTTAATGTTGATAAAGTCCAGCTTTTTTTTTTTTTTTCTTTCATGGAACTTACTTTGGTATTGAAAACTTTTAATTTTAAAATACTCTTACCATATTTTGAGGAACCTCCATACTGTTTTCCAGAGTGGCTGCACCAGCTTGCATTCCCACCAGCAGTGCAAAAGAGATCCTCTTTCTCCGCATCCTCACCTGAGTTGTTGATGTTAGCCATTCTGATAGGAGTAAGGTGGTATCTCATGGTGGTTTTGATTTGTATTTCCCTGATGATGAGTGATGTGGAACATGTTTTCATGTGTTGGTTGGCCATCTGGATGTCTTCTTTGGAGAAGTGTCTGTTGACGTCTTTTGCCCATTTCTTCACTGGATTATTTGTTTTTTTGGGTGTTGAGTTTGATAGGTTCTTTGTAGATTTTGGATACTAACCATTTACTAAAAATAGAACTATCCTATGGCCCAGCAATTTCACTATTAGGTATTTATCTAAAGGATATAAAAATGCTGGTGTGAAGGGGCACATGCACCCTGATGTTGGTAGCAGTGCTATCAGCAATAGCTAAATTATGGAAAGAACCCGAATGCCCATTAACCGATGAATGGATAAAGAATACGTGGTACACACACACACACACACACACACACACAATGGAATACTACTCAGTGGTCAAAAAGAACGAAATCTTGTCATTTGCAACAATGTGGATGGAAATAAAGCGTATCATGCTGAGCAAAATAAGTCATGCAGCAAAATACGTCAAGATAAATATTTTAGGATTTCACTTATATGTGGAATTTAAGAAACACAACAGATGAACGTAAGGGAAGGAAGAAAATATAAGATAAAAACAGAGAGGGAGATAAACCATATGAGTCTCTTTTTAAACATTTGTTTAATGTTTTTTGTTTATTTTTGAGAAAGAGAGAGAGAGAGAGACAGAGCAAGCAGGGGAGGGACAAAAAAGAGGGAGACACAGAATCTGAAGCAAGCTGCAGGCTCTGAGCTGTCAGCACAGAGCCCAACGCGGGGCTTGAAATCAGGAGCCTTGAGATCATGACCTGAGCCACAGGGACTCCAACTGTAAGAGTCTCTTAAATACAGAGAACAAACTGAAGTTTGCTAGAGGGGAGGTGGGGGGATGGGCTAAATGGGCAATGGGCATTTAGGAGGGCACTTGTTTGGATGAACACTCGGGGTTATATGTAAGTGATGAATCACTGGGTTGTACTCCTGAAATCAATACTGCACTGTATGTTAACTAACTTGAATTTAAATAAATAAACTTAAAATAAAAAAAATACTCTGCCCATATTAATCTTTAACATTCAGCTTGCCTGCCTGTAGGGGTGCATATTTCAGATGACTGGCATACCTCCTGATCAAGGTTCACCTCCCAATCTAAATTAATATATGGACATTTTGGTTTTTGAATTTGGTCTTCTACATTTGGTTAATAGGAATCATCAGTCCCCAGGATTTCTTGTAATCTGAACCATGGACTTGTAGTTCAGGCTCTCCACCAGACCTTTCCCTTTATTGTCACACTAGGTATTAACACACTAGATATTAACATTGCCTGATACAGCTGGCCGGATTCTTCTTGAAATCACAAGCTAACACATGCTCTCCAAGAACAGCTTACTCCTCTATAACTGAGGCATCTATAATTCATCTATAACTAAGAGGGCATTGGTCTCAATGATCTCTGAGGGATCTCTCAGAATTAGCTTTCTATGACTTGCTGTGTGTGAGGCATTTGTCAAACTATACACTACACAGTGCTCATTACCTCTAACATCCTATTTTATTCTAGTCACTTCTGGTTATGAACACTGGAATGTTGTTCATCTTAACTTAAGAAAAAAAGAAATTTCTTTATGATTATGACTTGGAAGAATAATGAAAGAACTAAAAATAAAATTGAAAGAACTCAAGAACTGGATCAAAAAGCTGGAATTGGACAATCAGTGTCATCAGCTTCCTCTCAATCTTTTCTCAGATAGACTCTGTCCACATAGCAGGAATTGGGTCTCATATGGCCTCATGTCTACATGTTTATAGCCTTCTGTCCCAGAAGAATCAAGAGATACCCTCATTTACTTCCTTTTTATCAAAAATTTCAGGGAAGTTCTCTGGACTAAATATGTTTATCTTTAAAAAAATTTTTAAGTTCTTATTTATTTTTGAGAGAGAGAAAGAGAGACAGTATGAGTGGGGGAGGGGCAGAAAGAATGGGAGACAGGATCTGAAGCAGGCCCAGGCTCTGAGCTGTCAGCACAGAGCCCGACGCGGGGCCGAACTAACAAACCGCAAGATCATGACCTGAACCGAAGTCAGACTCTTAACCGACTGAGCCACCCAGGCGTCCCTAAATATGTTTATCTTTTAGAATAATCATTGTGTCTAAGGGATGCATTATTGCATCTAATCCAGCCTATATCACTTACTAATCTAAAATTCTGGGGGGGAGAGGGGCACCATGATAACTCCATGTAGAAAGGGAGGAATTCCCTACTGGTGACTGGTACTCTTAACTCAAGGATTGATGATCATAAGACTTCTGGGTAGCTCAAAACCATTGCAATAATAATAATTATTACTATTACTACTTTCACTACTACTATGACTTATATACATTAGCATGTGTGCTGGGCAGCCATAAGTGGGTTATAGTGGATTGTAGAAGCTGATCCTTTTATAGAACTTTGCATTTGTCAAGCAGTTTATCTTTGCCATGTGCTACACAGACTAGCCCTTTTATTCCTCTCAGCAACAGTATCAGGGAGGTACTGTTACTGGTGTTGTTATTTTTGTAATTATCATTACTAGCTTACAAATAAGATCTAGAAAATTAAATTATTTGCCCATCATCACACAAGCCAAGGCATGAATATTCAAGAAGACCACTCTCGATTTTTGCTTGAGAAACTTGAAAAGAGGAACAATATTTTTCTCTAGACGTTGAGGCGGTAGGATATAAATCTGGACCTACTGACAAACATCTTTTTTCTCTCTGAATAAAGGAACCTTTCTGAGAATTGATCAAACACAGAAGGAAGCAAAGTGGGTAGACAGAAAGAAACAGTGTCAGAAGACTTCATTTGACTCCCTGGATCTACACCCAGACTATCACTGGAATTTAAGTTCTATAAACCAAGAAGTTACTTTTTTACTCAAAAGAATTGGACTTGGATTTTATTATTTAAAATTGGGAGAATTCAACCTGATACCAACAGGTCTATGGGACAGTTCTTTCCCATCTCTTCAGCTCTTCTCTTTCTGTCTTTTCTTCTTCTGGCCAACAATCCAGGACCACTGGGGATCATGCAGTTAATGTTTCTTGAAAGGTGAACAGCTTCTAATAATTTGTCCCAAGCTAAGTGAGGAGAGACAGAGAAAGAAGAAATGGCAAGGTCCCTCAACAGACCTCTATGCTACACCCTTTCTAATTTGGGATGGGCCAGTTTATATAAAATCTTGTGTCATTTGTTCAAGACCTTACTAAAGGGAAGGATTTGAACCTATCCCAAGAGTTCTGATATTTTCCGGTGAATCTCTCACAGCTCCAGCCTCAGTAAGCACACAAAGCCTAAAGATTCAACATGTAACTTTTTAAGCTGCTTCTTGTGGCAGAACAAAGCTTCCAATTTCCATCCTGGGATAATGGAATAATCCTTGTAACTTAGTTCACTTCAACTCAGCCAATTTTCCATTTTAGGGTCTTCTTTTTCCAGCGTAACTTTTGGTGTTAATTTCTACCCCAGGTTTGTTTTGGTTGCAGATAACAGAAATCCATGTCAATTTTCCTTAAACAAGAAGGGTTTTATTGGTTTATGTTGAGTAAGAGCACAAGGGTTGGAATTGGAAAATAAATGTCTTTCTTTGCTTCTCTATCTCTCTCCATCTGTCTCTCTCTCTCTCTCTCTGTCCCTTCACTCCTGTCTGTAAATCCTCTCCACATCTGTACTTGTTTCTCCCATTCTCATTGTCTCCTTCTGCAAAGTGGATTTTTCCATATGTCCGTAATCATGGACACAGATGGCTCCAGAATTATACACTTAAAACTCGCAAAGAAAAAGGAAAATAAGGCTGTACCTCTACAAGGAATTCAGATAATTCCAATAAGGAATTTTAAATATTTTAGTTTGAGCTGCTCAGTCACAACATGTACTGAACACATCTGCGGAGATAGATGACTGTTTCAGGTTAGGTCACATGTGTTTTCCTATTGACAACCCATGAGAACCACATGGAAACAAGTAGAAGTTTCCTAAAAGCTAGCAAGATGTGCTTGGGAAAGAAAGGGATGGACAAGTTCCCAAACAGGTTAAAAAAAAAAAAAAGAGGTTCTCCTAGTTCATCACATCTTAAAATGCAAAGAATTTATTTTTGCTCAGTAGTATCCCTCAGAAAAAAAAAATTAAATGTCAAATACCAGGGTTTTGCAGGGTGGGGGGTGTTGGCTGAAATATATATACAACTGTGAAAATGATTCACCTAAACCCTAATTAGATTCCGAGAACATAGATGTTAGAATGGTGACAAGAAAGAGCACTTTTTGGTTTCAAATTAAAAATACATGCATGAGAAAGAAGTGTGCAGATAATCACAAAAAAAGAAGATAAAAGGAAAAACCAAGCTCATTTGCTTATTTTAAAAATATCTCTGAAAGTATTCCTAGGTTTAAATAGCATGTTTGGAGGGGAGGGGGGAGAACTAATCTGTGTAAACCTAAGAATAATGTAATAAAAAAAAAGCATTTAGATATCTATAATTTTCAGTTTTCTTCGGTGATCATGTAAGGAAATTTATTCCTACCTCTATACAATGTTATTCTTAAATGTACATGTATAAAACATGGGGTGTGGGTAGAAAGACTGTCATGGTATGTGGATTATAAATTGAAAGTTTTTTTTAAATTTTTTTTTTCAACATTTATTTATTTTTGGGACAGAGAGAGACAGAGCATGAACGGGGGAGGGGCAGAGAGAGAGGGAGACACAGAATCAGAAACAGGCTCCAGGCTCTGAGCCATCAGCCCAGAGCCTGACGCGGGGCTCGAACTCACGGACCGCGAGATCGTGACCTGGCCGAAGTCGGACGCTTAACCGACTGCGCCACCCAGGCGCCCCGAAAGTTTTTTTTAAAAAGATGAGTACTAAGGAATAGAGAATAGAAAGTTTTGGGGCTATAGAATTTCACAGTATTCTATATTACACATGTCATTCCTTTGCTCAAAATTGTCCAATGGTTTCTTACTGTACTCCAATATTCTCTAAGGACTTAGATCATGTGACTCCCTGTTAATTCTGTGACCTTTTTCTTGCTCAGCCTTAACATTCTTGACTCAGGGCCCTCAAATGGACTTGCTGTTCTCCCTGCCCAGAATGCTTTTCTCTCAGATATACTCAGATATAGCGCAAAACTGACACACACATAAATTCACTAATTTTTATTGTTTATTATCTGATCCCCCCATTGGAATGTAAGGTTTATGGAAGCAGAGATTCTCTACTTTATCCCCACTACCTACCTACATGGTGTCCTGTACATAGTAGGTTCTCAATAAATAGTTTTTTAAAAAAAATTTAACATTTATTTATTTTTGAGAGACAGAGAGAGACAGAGCGAGAGCAGGGGAGGGGGCAGAGAGAGAGGGAGACACAGAATCTGAAGCAGGCTCCAGGCTCTGAGCTGTCAGCACAGGGCCCGACACGGGACTTGAACTCACAAACTACGAGACCATGACCTGAGCTGAAGTCAGGCGCTCAACCGGCTGAGCCACCCAGGCACCCCTCAATAAATACTTTTTGAATTGAATTAATTAGAGATCCATGTCAAGCAACATATTATATGGGCACTGGACTCTGTGAACTTCTCTTGGCACATAGAGGCACATTTAATCTTGATATCACATTATCCTGTTGTCATGACAAAGGAATATTTGTGTCACAGAAACAATGGATAAGTATTCATTTTATTATGTGCATCTCTGAAGGGGAAAGATGTTTAGGATGTTGTAGGTGATAAAACAGATATAGGAGAAACAAATAAATTGTTGTTGCCTTGTATTTAAAAACTTTAGGGGTGTCTGGGTGGCGCAGTCGGTTAAGCGTCCGACTTCGGCCAGGTCACGATCTCGCGGTCCGTGAGTTCGAGCCCCGCGTCAGGCTCTGGGCTGATGGCTCAGAGCCTGGAGCCTGTTTCTGATTCTGTGTCTCCCTCTCTCTCTGCCCCTCCCCCGTTCATGCTCTGTCTCTCTCTGTCCCCAAAAAAATAAACGTTGAAAAAAAAAAAAAACTTTAGACATAGCCCCAGAAATCTGCTATACTGAGTGGTAGAAAGTCATGCAATTCACTGCTGTGAGTGTGGCAAACTGCTCAGGAATGAGGAGAACAAGTCAGAGCTGGCCCTTTCATAATGGAAGGATTTAGGATGGCCAGGAAAAAAGAAAATGAATACTTTAGAAAGGAGGACGTGAGGAACAAAGGCACATCACAACCACATATATATTTTGCTCTTTTTTTTGTTTTTTTTTTTTTAATTTTTAAAATTTCATTGTCAAGTTAGCTAACATACAGTGTAGTCTTGGCTTCAGAAGTAGATTCCTGTGATTCATCACTTACTTACAACACCCTGTGCTCATCCCAACAAGTGCCCTCCTCAATGCCCATCACCCACTTCCCCACCTTCTCAACCCCCCCACCCCCATCAACCCTTAGTTTGTTCTCTGTATTTAAGAGTCTCTTATGGTTTGCTTCACTTTCTGTTTGTAACTTATTTTTTCTTCCCTTCTCCTATGGTCTTCCATTAAGTTTCTCAAATTCCACATATGAATGAAATCATATGATATCTGTCTTTCTCTGATTGACTTATTTCACTTAACATAATACCCTCTAGTTCCATCCATCTTATTCCAAATGGCCAGATTTCATCCTTTCTCATTGCCAAGTAGTATTCCATTGTATATATAAACCACATCTTCTTTATCCACTCATCAGTTGATGGACATTTGGGCTCTTTCCATAATGTGGCTATTGTTGAAAATGCTGTTATAAATATTGAGGTATATGTGCCCCTATGAATCAGCACTCCTGTATCCTTTGGATAAACTTCCAGTAGTGCTGTTGTTGGGTCATAGGGTAATTCTTTTCTTTTTTTTTTTAATTTTTGAGGAACCTCCATACTGCTTTCCAGAGTAGCTGCACCAGTTTGCATTCCCATCAACAATGCAAGAAGGTTCCCCTTTCTCCACATCCTCACCAATATCCGTTGTTTCCTGAGTTGTTAATTTTAGCCACTCTGGTGTGAGGTGGTATTTCAGTCTGGTTTTGTTTTGTATTTCCCTGATGATGAGTGATTTGAGAATTTGTCTATTAGCCATCTGGATGTTTTCTTTGGAAAAGTGTCTATTCATGTCTTCTGCCCATTTCTTCACTGGATTATATTTGTTTTTTGGGTGTTGAGTTTGGTAAGTTCTTTATAGGTTTTTGATACTAATCCTTTATCCAGTATGTCATTTGCAAATATCTCCTCCCATTCTGTTGGTTGCCTTTTAGTTTTGTTGATTGGTCCCTTTGCTGTACAGAAGCCTTTTGTCTTGATGAGGTCCCAGTAGTTCATTTTTGCTTTAATTTCCCTTGCCTTCAGAGATATGTCAAGTAAGAAGTTTATTTTTTTTCAATTATAGGTTTCCAATAAGCAATTATTTACTTTTCACTACTGTATTTCTATGAGCTTGTTTAAGGAACTAAGATGTGTCCTGATGCATGCTAAAAAAAAAAAAAAAAAAAAAAAAAAAAAAAAAAAAAAAAAAAAAA
>NW_024412403.1:27240242-27360069 GCF_014898765.1 Herpailurus yagouaroundi
AAAAGCATTTGTTTCTTATTTCCTAAACTGGATAGATTTATGTTTTTTCTAGACCCAGTGTTAAAATAGAGCTAGCAAGTAAAATTACAGCAAGATTAGCTCATAAATTTATTAAAATTTCAAGCAAGGTAATAGAGATACATATTATCCAAGAAAGAAAGTTCAAAGACAGCCAGTAATATGTGATTGGTCATACAAAGCTCTCCACTGAAATTAAAGAATCCTTAATTCTCTGAGTCGGTGAGTACAATAAACCAAAACATTTTTTCTAACTTTTAAAATACACTAACAATTTTATTAATCTCAATTTTTAACACGTTAAGGGACTTAAAACCTTAAGGTTTTTCAGTGACTCTTAAATTTGTATCAGATAAAAGTCTTTAATTAGAAATTTAATTGGAAAAAGATAACCTGACTTTTGAATGTTTTTTTTTTTTTTTTTTTCATATTGCAGAGAAATGCGAGGGTGGCAAAGAGGGTCAACCAACAGCCCTAGGTCTTTTGCCAGCCATTTCTAATCCAAGATCTTTAGGAAAATCCCATTCCATTTTTTAAAATAACATTTCACTAGAATTTTATTTTTAGTGTTAATAATATTGATGAGTTTGAAAATAACAGGTTTTATTTTAAGGCAGAAATTGGTAAATTCATGGAAAAAAAGAGCTCTGGAATCAGGGACAGGGCTATGAACTAAAATCAAGCAAGAAAAATTCTATTTCCTGCTTTTGTAAGCTAGACAATTTACTGTTGGCCAGCCAGGGCATTCTAAAGTTTCTAAGCAATTGACTGAGGATTGAAAATCAAGACATGTTCCTTTGATGCATTTTAAAGAAATATTTCTGTACTGTTTTTTTTTTTTTTTCTAGTTGTAACTAAGATACTGAGGGCTTCTCACAGACATATTTTATTGTCAACCTCCTGACTTTGAAACAGGCATCATCATGCTGGGGAAAAATGCCAATAGTAAAAATGAATCTTTTACTGAACATTTTGTGTGAAGATATGATAGAAGGTTTTAACCATATGCCTTATAGTAAAATTCCATTACAATTTTTAAAAATATATCACTTCCATAATTTGTCTCTGCAAACCATTTCATCTCTCCTTTCTCTTCCAGTTCTGAATAATCTCCTTTACTGTGTTTCCCTAGCATTTGAACAAGAATTTGGCTTGCATTTTTACTCAACAAAATGAAAGATCAATGAGTAGGGCCAACCAGAGAATCTAGCATTCCTCAGGCACGCCCTTGGAAGACTGTCTATATCCTCTCACTGCCTGTGCCCTTGACCTCCATTATTACCATCAACATGAGCAGAAGGAACAGCGGCAGCATCTATTTTTTTAGCATATGCCTCTAATAGCCTCATCTTACACAGTGAAAGAAACCTTGGCCATATTTAATCCTCCAAAGTGAAACTAATCCTTTAAAATGAATGAGCTCAACACAAAATAGAAATTAAACAGTACACAATGA
This sequence comes from Herpailurus yagouaroundi, assembly GCF_014898765.1. NCBI lineage: Eukaryota > Metazoa > Chordata > Mammalia > Carnivora > Felidae > Herpailurus > Herpailurus yagouaroundi. Next base: position 27,241,717 of record NW_024412403.1, read on the forward strand.
TAAGCTGCTAGTCACAGGAAACTACAGTTAGAAATATAAATTTTACAGCCTATAAACATGAAAAGAGCAACACGTTAACATAGGAGAAGAAAGAAAGATCTTGTGCCATTTCAAGGGGTTTGCGAAGAAAGAGCATAAGTATCCAGGTGCAATTATGGCAAGGATTTCTTAATAAAAATACAGCAAATGAGTCAAGGCAAGATATTCAGGAAAAACAACATGGCACTGAATTACATTGCACGTGTACAAAGTTTTGTAGGAAAAAAAGCCTCCTTCTTAGCATTTAAAAATAAGAAAAAAACTGGAAAAACTGTTAAGGGTACAGCTAACTAAAGAAATGAAAGCACCCTTGGAACAGTGACTCGGGCCAAGAGATAGGACATCACAAACCCCGAGAAGCTCCCCTTCATGCCTTTCCACTTACCCTCCAGAGATAACTACAGGCCCACCTCAGAGATGGTGCAGGTTTGGTTCCAGACCATCCCAATAAGGTGAATATTGCAATAAAGCAAGTGAAATTGGGGTAAGGGGGAGATACAAACTACAGTTAGAAGATCAAGAACCTAGGATTTTGTTTTTCGGCGAGACAAAACTGGCGATCTTGCAAAATGGAGCAGGAATACAGACAGAAATACAAATTACCAATATCGGGAATGAAAAAGGGAAAATAATTATAGATCCCAGTGATGTAAAGGATGATAAAAACATATTTGAGACTAGCTTACATCAATAAATTCGATAATTTTATTTTATTTTTTTTATTTTTATTTTTTTTATTTTTTTTTTCAACATTTATTTATTTTTGGGACAGAGAGAGACAGAGCATGAACGGGGGAGGGGCAGAGAGAGAGGGAGACACAGAATCGGAAACAGGCTTCAGGCTCTGAGCCATCAGCCCAGAGCCTGACGCGGGGCTCGAACTCCCGGACCGCGAGATCGTGACCTGGCTGAAGTCGGACGCTTAACCGACTGCGCCACCCAGGCGCCCCTCGATAATTTTAGATGAAGCAAGACAAATTCCTAAAATTACAACAGTAGCCAATGGTCACACAGAGAATTAATAATCCGAATATATCTATTAAAAATTTTTATCTATAATTACAAATATTTCTATAAAGAAAACTATAGGTCCAGGTGTCTTTACAAGGCAATTCTGCCAAAATTTTAAAGACAAACTAAAGTGCAAAATACTGATAATAGCAAATGTTGGCAAGGATAAGGATGGACTTGGCTCTAAAAAGTTAGGTATTTATTGATTGATTGATTGATTTAAAAAAATTTTTTAACGTTTATTTATTTTTGAGACAGAGAGAGACAGAGCATGAACAGGGGAGGGTCAGAGAGAGAGGGAGACACAGAATCTGAAACAGGCTCCAGGCTCGCGGGGCTCGAACTCACGGACCTCGAGATCATGACCTGAGCCGAAGTCCGACGCTTAACCGACTGAGCCACCCAGGCGCCCCTAAAATGTTAGGAATTTAAATGGGCACAACCAGTTTAGAGAACTGGCATTGTCTACTCAAATTAAATGCACTCATGTACTAAATTTATACTCAACAAAATGAGTGCGTACAGATGCATCAAGAGGTAGGGAACAGTAAAATATTAAAACCACTCAGTTATTCACCAATATTAGAATGGATAAATCAAAATGTGCTAGGTCATACAATGAAATGCTTACAGCCAGGAAAATGCATGAATGCATGCAACATAAACACATTTCAATCATCTGAAATTTATTTAGTTATTTTCCTATTTCTACAAACCAGAAGTTAAAGCTACATAAAGACAAGGATTTTGACTCTTTTGTGTAAAGATGTATCCCCAGCATGCAGAATCTTGCCAGGCACATAGCTGATAACATCTACTGATTTTTTTTATTTCAGTTATTCTGTTTTTCAGTTCTTAGAATTCTAACAGTTCTTTGACAAATATGCTAATTCTTTATTCAAGATATCAAACCTCTCCTTAACATCATTAACATATTAAAAGACTTTAATATATTAACAGTTTATATTTTGTGTTTAATAATTCTAATTGATCATTTTGAGGGGCTTAATCTTATTTTCTATTCCTCCAGACTTCATATCTCTAGCTCATGGTAATATGCATGCCTGTGGACTTGTTGATTTCTAAAAGTTTTCTGCTGATTTTTTTGTCATACCAATTGTCAATTTTTTTGGAGGATAGAGGAGCCTGGAATAAATATACGGTCATTTCTACTACTTTCATCTTTGATTTATTAATATTCCTGTACCACTTCAGGCCTTATATTCTGCATTTCAAAATACCAATGGCTACAGTCTTTTTCAGTCTCAAAATGCAGTGTGCTTGTTTCTAATAACTCTTATAATAACTTGTTCCTTATATGTTTAGTAATGTTTTTTTTAATTATGAAGTCCTGTGTCTTAGAACTTTGTGAGAATTCTTTAGGGAATGTGTTTAAAATACATTTCTCTTTTAAGGATTTGCTTTTCCTTCGTCCAGGTAATTATAGGGACAATCCATGACCATGTTCAGCTAAGTGTTTAAAATGGGTTTTTCAAGTTACCCATATGTACTTGAGGGCAGGTTTGTGGTTATGAATTCTCAGGTGAGTGTTTATTTTTTATCCTCCTCTATGCAAAAGCAATTCCAAGAAGGTAAACTGGATAAGCTTCTGTGTGTGTGTATATGTGTGTGTGTGTGTGTGTGTGTGTGTGTTCATCTACTGAAAATATTGTTCTTCCTGTGTCTCACATTGGCAGGCATCTCTGGTCTGACTTCCCACACTGATTGAGGCTCAGACTCTGTCTCTTGTCCTTTGCATTCAGTGTCCCACTAAAATTTAGGTTCTAGACCACCAGGGACCAACAGATGCCTTTAGGATTAGAATCAATTTTAGAAATTTCTTGGCCTTGAGGCACCTGGATGGCTCAGTTGGTTGAGTGCCCAATTCTTGATTTTGGCTTAGGTCATAATCTCATGGTTTGTGAGTTTGAGACCTGAATCGGCCTCTGTGCTGACAGTGCAGAGCCTGCGTGGGATTCTCTCTCTCTCTTTCCCTCTCTCTCTGCCCCTCCCCTGCTTGCATGCTATCTCTCTCTCTCTCTCTCTCTCTCTCTCAAAATAAATAAACTTAAAAAAAAGAAATTTTCTTGACCTTGTGTTACCGTATTTTTTTCTTTGTTTATAGCCTCAAATTGTATTCTTTACACAAGGTAAATAGTTCTTTTGAAAAGCTTTTAAAAAATATTTTGCCAACATATTTAGATGCTCTATATTGGGAGAGGTTTTTTTTCTCTCTTCTTGTCCATCCTTTGCTTAATGATTTTTCTATTACTATAAACATTTAACAACTAAGGCTTGATAATATAAATTATCCTAAGACAAGATCTGTTCTTTTCCATATAAAAATTGTTTTGATAAATCCTTTAGTCAGTAAATACTAGTCTTAACTTTTGAAAAGTAGTCAAAACTTTGAGGAAATATCCAAATGATAGAGGCAGTAGACTCTATTTTGAAAAAAGAAAAAAAATAGTTCTTTTTTATTTTTTTAAAAAAATGTTTTTATTTATTTTTCAGAGAGAGCGAGAGAGAGAGAGCACCAGCTGGGGAGAGGCAGAGAAAGAGGGAGACACAGAATCCGAAGCAGGCTCCAGGCCCTGAACTGTCAGCACACAGCTTGACGCAGGGCTTGAACTCATGAATCGCGAGATCGCGACCTGAGCCAAAGTCGGATGTTCAATCGACTGAGCCATCCAGGCACCCCAAAATAGTTCACTTCTTAATATATTTCTATTCTTATGAAAAGTAACTTACTACAAGATAGTAGTAAATATATTTCAGAATCTTATAATCAAAATTTCAAAATGATCTCCATAGTAATATTTTATCTATCAGCTGGTAACTTAGCTTACAGGTACCAGCATAATTTGGCATTTACCAGGGAAATTACTTGCTCTGTTGACATACCAGACTTGAAACTTAATTTTAGTGAAATGTGAAATCTTGCTAACTGCTAACAAATAAGAAAGCCCAATATTTCCTTTATAATGGTAATCACTGATCATGTTCTTCTTACAAAAATATATGTCAGACACATACATACAGTAAGTACTAATGTAAATTTTTCAAGGAAGGAAGGGCTGTACTTTTCCTTAGCTATTAATATATCTTTGCATTCACAAAACACATATGAAGACACATATAATATGAAAATACTTGTCATATTGAGCATGAACTACAAAAAGTAATGGCTGTGATTAAAGAAATAATATCCACTAACTTCTGGAGTTGTTATGATATTCAAGAGAGATAATGAGCATGAAAATCCCATGGAAAGTGTAGGATGCTCTTATTAAAAATATCATTATCCTAGTAGTAGTATTTTTATCTATCTTAGAAAAGAGATGTGTCCTTCAGTGTTATCTCACAGAAGTAAAGGATTCTTACAAATAAGGCTTACTCTAAGTTAGCTAGGTTTGAGTGTTACACAGTAGTAAATAGTTATGATTTCAATGAAAGAAATATTTGACTAAACATTTTTCAAGAAAACATAATGATCTCAAAAAAAAAAAAATGTTACCTGAACATTCTCTCAAGCTATTTTATATAACATATGTCATTTAGTATATACAATATCAGTACATAAATTTAGTTCCATTGAAAATTAGAGTATGCACACTATGTCAGTTCAGTGATCAAGATTAATATCAAGAGTGATATGTCATGTATCTGTAGCATGTAATATAGATATGATTTGCTAAGGTTAGCTTATTATCTCTGTGGTCTTCCCCAAACTAACAACCCCAGTCAACTGATGACGAAAACATCAGAAAATTCCCAGCTGAAGGACATTCTACCCTGCCTTCCCAGTACTCCTCAAAACTATCAAAACCAAGGAATGTCTGAGAAACTTATAACCTAAGAAGATATGACAAAATGTAACGTAGTATCCTTCATGGGATCCTGCAATAGAAAAAAGACATTAGGTAAAAAATAAGTAAAGCTGCACAAAGTATGGACTTTAGTTAATGATAATGTATTGATGTTGGTTTACATCGGGTGATAATATGCTATATTAAAGTAAAATATTAATAATGTAATGTAAGATATTAAGAAAACTAGGAATGGCGTATACTGGAACTTCTTGTACTGTCTTTCCAATTTAAAAAAAAAAATTTTAATGTTTATTTATTTCTGAGAGAGAGACAGAGCATGAGTGGGGGAGAGGCAGAAAGAGAGGGAGACAGAATCAGAAGCAGACTCCAGGCTCTGAGCTGTCAGCACAGAGCCCGACACGGGGCTCGAGCTCACAGACCGCGAGATCATGACCTGAGCTGAAGTCGGTCGCTCAACCAACTGAGCCACCCAGGCACCACTGTCTTTCCAATTTTTGTAAGGCTTAAACTATTCTAAAGTAAAAAGTTTTTAAAAACTAATTCCTAGCAGCAGAAATCTTGTCTTAAATGATGTAAATAACCAGTTTGGTTGGTTTTATTTTTGTTTGGGGAGAATTTATTAGTTAGTTCCTACTTCCTAACTCAGCAGTCATTCAATAATTTGCATGGTTTTATGAGTTTCAATAGATTGTGATCATTTTGGGGTAACATGAACACACATAATGAAATCTAGCTACTGGAGGAAAGTCCATGTATATGAATGTTTTTTCTTTTCTCAGATTCAGAATTATATAGGTTTAGCTCCACCCGAGAAACTCCATATTAAGGCACATCAAAATGAAGCAGAGCACTTTGACCTGATTCTGTCAGCCCAGCCTCAACTTTATCTTAGCTCCTGCTTTCCCGACAGAAAAGCATACAGTTCCCAGGCAGTTCTAAGGCCCCACTAATCTCTTTGTAACTCTACAAAACCATGACTTCTTCTAGTTCACCATGAACTCTAAGCCTTCTCTCAAAAAGTTCCAAAGTCTCCATTCTCAGCATCATCCAGATTAAGTTACTGTTCAGGCTTGATGTATATCCAGATTATATCATGCACAAATTGGACAATCTAAATGTATCTATATTTTATAACCAGAGCCAGGATTAGAAAATTCTGTAAAACACCTGGAATTCAATGAAAGATTGTTTCAAGTCATATTCTGAAGGATACTGCATTTTTTCTAAAAACATGAGATGTTCTTTTATTTCTTGCATTAATTTGAGAAAGCAAAATATTTTAATGCAAGTTCCTTCTTTCTGCAAAGTACTTGGGAGTCTTTTACTGTAAGAACTTTTTTATTTAGTGATGTCTCTTAATGTTCATTCAGAAAATGTATTTTGTGTTGTAATTATGTTCACTAAAGGAGGGATTTATTAAAGCATTACCATAGGGTTTCGCCACCTTGGCACGATTGACATTTTGGGCTGGATTATCCTTCATGGCATGATCCCGTGCATCATAGGATGTTTAGCAGTATCTCTAGCCTCTCCAAAATGCCGGTAATAGCCATTCTCCAGTTATGACAACCAAGAACGTCTCCACATACTGTTAAATCACCTCCATTTGAGAACTGCAGATCTAGTGTAACCGTCAGACTTCGATTTTATTTGAACTGTCGAAATATTTTAATTGATTTGGCTGAGAGAGGCAACACAGTCCATTCCCAACATGCAGGAAACATGCAGGAAGGGCACCTAACTCATTACCTTTGCTGGGTGAACACTCGCTGTTATCTTCCTGTGCCATGCACGTTGCAGCATCACTGTGGAGCTGAGCAAGAGGGCAGATGTGTGGTTAGAAGGAGGCCTATGGAATTGGTATTGATGCTTTCTCTGTGTTGCCGGGAAACTTTTTCCTTGAACATGTTTATTAGCAGACTATGGGAGCTGGAGTTTGGTCTTTCCCTTGAAACCACTTTCATTCCCACTCCCCAGAGTCAGTTTTGGCTGAGGTCTGGTAACTGATGCGAAATACTTTAGAGCAGAAGTTGGTAACAGTGTGGCATGCAGGAACACAGCCACACCCGCTGTTTTACATATGGTCTATTGCCGCCTTCCTGTTCCAGCTGTAGGTTTGGGGAGTAGTGACAAAGTATGGCTTGGAAAACCTAAAATATTTACTGTGTCTCCCTTTACAGAAACAATTCACTGGAGGGCATGAGGACAACTCCTGTTTTAAATCCTGAAATCTGCAAATTATTTAAAGTGTCCAAACTAAACCCTTTGTCTCATACATACATTGAATCAGTTCAGCCATAATAGCAACAGCTACGTTTGTAAAATTATCAGAGCCTCTGCAATTCATGCCAGGGGCAGGATTAATTTAGACACCAATCCTCATCCTCATGGGAATAAGCGGCTTGCCACTTCACATTCAAAGACAATTTTTACACCTGTGCTTATTTTTCCTTTCCATAGGGCTCAGCAAATGTAATACCTTTTACCTTCTGTTGTAGGTTTTCTTCTTCAGGCCCTTGGGGTCTTTCCTGTCATGTTGGGGAGAGAGTGTAGTGGGGGATTGAGGCCACCTAAGAGTCAGTTTATTAGTAGATGTATTCATTTACCTTCTAGTCAGGATTGGGTGACAGGAGGAGCAGATGAACTTGGTATAGGAAAGAGTAGCTAAAACATTCTTCTTTCTTTTCCAGAATCCCTGATTACTCTTTTCTGCATTGCTTTGTTTTTGTTGTGAAAAAGGAGAGGAGACATTTCTGGAAAAGTTTGCCTACCAAATCTACATAATTTGTATTTTGTGTGCTTCTTTTCTCCAATAATCATGGCTCTGGGGTGGTTTTCCTATTATAACCAGCTAGTGCTGTCCTCTCTTGCCTGGAGCGTATGCTATGCTCTACAATATGGGACTTTGTAAAATGTTCCTTCAAAATGTGTAAGGCTTGAAAAACAAAGCCTGTATATGATGCTTGATCATTTGTGGTCATGTGATGTGTGGAGGAACAGACTCAGGCAGGGAAATGGATATGCACAATGTACCACAGTTTATTCCATGGATTATGCCACAAAGCTGCTTTCATTGTATTAAAAATAACCATTGTGAAGATATTGTGACAAGCTTTTATTTTTTTATTTTTTTATTTTTTTAAACGTTTATTTATTTTTGGGACAGAGAGAGACAGAGCATGAAGGGGGGAGGGGCAGAGAGAGAGGGAGACACAGAATCGGAAACAGGCTCCAGGCTCTGAGCCATCAGCCCAGAGCCCGACGCGGGGCTCGAACTCACGGACCGCGAGATCGTGACCTGGCTGAAGTCGGACACTTAACCGACTGCGCCACCCAGGCGCCCCTGTGACAAGCTTTTAAATCCTCATTTTTGTTCATTTTCAGAAAAGACTAAATTGGAAATATTAAGAGTAGATACAGTGTTAAAGGCAACTTTGCATTACAATGCTTTTTTTGCACGTGTATTTTTCTTGTAAAATAATGAGTGGTTGAGGGAAATATTCCAGTGCTGGAGCTTAGAGAATATTTATATGACAAAACAGTATGCTTCAACTCTTACTCCCTCGGTCAGCTGTCCCTGCCCCACCCTAGCATGTCTAGGGGAAATAAACACTCTCACATTTTGAACAGATCTTTGCTAAATATAAACTTAAATATGCTTTGCATTCCATTATAGTAGGGTTGGATCTATACAATATATAGAAACTCTACCTATTAACCAAAGGAGTATTCAAGTGTAATCAACATCTAAATAGGCTCTGGGTTTGAAAAGAAAGAGAACACTTACTTGGTGGTACTACTTCTGTGTATGGCCCACCTGCAAGGATGTTCATCTAAATGACAGTAGAATCACTATGGTGATTTTTTGAAAATGGCTTAGAGAGGGAGGAGGGAAGATTTTGAAATTTGGGGAGGAGAAGAAGACATGCAAAAGACTGGGGAGAGGTTTTGAATCTGCAGAGGAGACTACTGGAATGACCAAGTTGGAACAACATTGGAGGAGTGAGGCTTGGAAGTAGAAAAAAAAGCTAGAAGAGATAAGCTCATTCCCATCCCATGTTTTAAAAATAGGAGGGTTTTCATTCCTTGTAAGATAAAGGTTATAATTCTGCACCCAAGTTTAATGTGTAGGGGTTTCCCCACACACCCAAACAATTCTCTGTCACCAGTTGAGTGTCCTACCATTCAACTCAATTCTGACACTTTCTACCCAAAGATAGCATTCGATTCCACAAGTTAAGGGCTCAGTCCTGTAAGATCGTCCATCACTTCCGGGGCTGGTCAAAAGTCAGGTTGTTAGCTGTGCTCCTGACCCACTGGCTCTAGATTGGAGGTTCTAACAACCCTCTCCTTAGGTTTGATTAATTTGCTAGAGCAGCTCATAGGACTCAGAGAAACATTTTACTTACTAGATCACAAGTTTATTATAAAGGATATAATTTAGGAACAGCCATATGGAAAAGATGCACAGAGCAAATATGGGGAAAGTGTGCAGAACTTCCATGCCTCCTCCAATCTCTCCAAATTTCCATGCATTCATTAACTTGGAAGGTTTCCAAATCTTCTCCTTTTGGGTGTTATGGAGGTTTCATTACACAGACATGATTGATTAAATCTGGCCATTTGCCATTCAACCTCCAGCCCCTCCCCCCTCTTCTCCTTAGATGCTTTCCAAAAGTCAACATTAACATAGCAAAAGATACTATTATGCTCTCCTACTTTGGAAATGCCAAGGGTTTTGTGAGTTCTGTGCCAGCAATGGAGACAAAGACCAAATATATACTTATTATAAATCATAATATCATAAAGGTAAACTCTTATCTTAGATTTAATTCCTAGTTCAGTACCTAATTATTGAATTTTCTACCTCTTCCTCCTGAACACCATTCCCATGCCTACCTTTGCGCCTTTAATTCACTCTGGTCTGTCTCCCTTTTCTCTTCTGAAGGGTCCTTCTTTTGGTCCTTCATATTTCAAGGCCCTTCCCAAACTCCCTCTTATTTAATGAAAACTTTCAATTGAACCCAGACCTCAGATCTTTCTTCTCTAAATTTACATACCCGCCCATTTTACAACCACTCAATTACTACATTTGGACATCTGTTAATTTGTTCGCCTGAACAGAGCTCTATATTTTTGTGTATTCATGATTTATTATTAACTATGGAAGGAGAGTATTATGTCATTCTTTTATGACTATTATAGCAGATGGTTTAAAGCTGTGTACAAAGATCTAGTCAAAGGAGTTGGAGAAAGAGAGAGAAGTTTTGTTTTTCTTCATGATATTATAGTCATTTCCTGGAAAGCTGGATTTCCCAGTCACACTTTCTAATCAGCTTATAATATGAAATTCAAGGGTTCGATACTAAATGACACTCTTTTCATTAAGTATAATAGTGGGTTAAATTGTGGTCTTCAAATGATATATCCACTCAAAACCTCAAAATGTGACCTTACTTGGAATAAGAAACTTTGCAGGTGTAATTAAGTAATTTCAGGATCCACCAGATGCGAGAAGAGGCAAAGAAAGATTCTCCCTTTAGAACCTCTGAGGGCAAACGTAGCTTTGCTGACAACTTGATTTGGAGCTTTGGGCCTCCAAAATTGTGAGAAAATAAATCTCTGTTGTTTTAGGCCATAAAATTTATTTATTATGGCAGCCTTAGGAAACTAATACAGGTGTTTTTTTTTTTTTTCCAAGTGGATGACATATAGCAAACTCTGAGCCATTTTTATATTTTAGGAAAATTAATTAGGTAAGACCTGCATTGAAGAGTTTAAGTCTATTGGATAGAAATATAGATGTTGTAAAATCTCCTGGTAGAGGGGGAGGAGGGAGTGGAGGAGAAGGGGGGAGGGATAGAAGGGAAGGTAGAAGGGGAGGAGGAGGGGAAGAGGAGAAGGAGGAGGGGGAGAGGCAGGGGAGAGGAAAAGGAAGAGAAGGAGGGAGGGAGAGAGAGAAAGGAGGGTGGGAGAAAGAGGAGGAAGATTTCTGCTTCCATGATGAAATAAAAAGAACTAGATTTTCTCTCCTGCATTTAGCAAATAGAAAACTGGACAAAGTATATTAAAGTAGATTAAACTGTTATTTATTTATTAATTAATTTTATTTTATTATTTGATTTTTTTAAATTTACATACTGGTTAGTTAGCATATAGTGCAATAATGATTTCAGGAGTAATTCATCCCCTACATATAACACCCAGTGCTCATCTCAACAAGTGTCTTCCTTAACGCCCCTTGCCCATTTAGCCCATGCCCCTTCCCACAACCCCTCCAACAGTCCTCAGTTTGTTCTCTATATTTAAGAGTCTCTTATGTTTTGTCCCCCTCCCTGTTTTTATATTATTTTTGCTTCCCTTCCCTAATGTTCATCTATTTTGTATCTTAAATTCCACATATGGGTGCAGTCATTTGATATTTGTCTTTCTCTAATTTTGCTTAACATAATATATTTGCTTAACATAATATATTCTAGTTCCATCCACGTTGTTGCAAATGGCAAGATTTCATCCTTCTTAATTGCTGAGTAATACTCCATTGTATATCTATACCACATCTTCTTTATCCATTCATCCATTGATGGACATTTGGGCTCTTTCCATACTTTGGCTATTGTTGATAGCGCTACTATAAATATTGGGGTGCATGTGTCCCTTGGAAACAGTATACCTGTATCCCTTGGATAAATACCTAGTAGCACAATTGCTGCGATGTAGGATAGTTCTATTTTTAATTTTTTGAGAAACCTCCATACTGTTTTCCAGAGTGGCTGTACCAGCTTGCATTTCCACTAGCAGTGCAAAAGAGATCCCTTTTCTCTGCATCCTCGCCAACATCTGTTGTTGCCTGAGTTGTTACTGTTAGCCATTCTGACAGGTGTAAGGTGGTATCTCATGGTGATTTTGATTGTATTTCCTGGATGATGAGTGATGTTGAGCATTTTTTCATGTGTCAGTTGGCCATCTGGATGTCTTCTCTGGAAAGTGTCCACTCATGTCTTTTGTCCATTTCTTCACTGAATAGTTTGTTTTTTGGGGTGTTGAGTTTGGTAAGTTCTTTATAGATTTTGGATACTAACTCTTTATCTGAAATGTCAGTTGCAAATAACTTCCCCTATTCTTTTGGTTGCATTTCAGTTTTTCTGATTATTTCATTTGCCTTGCAGAAGCTTTTTATTTTGATGAGGTCCCAATAGTTCATTTTTGCTTTTGTTTCCCTTGCCTCTGGTGACATGTTGAGTAAGAAGTTGCTGCAGCCAAGGTCAAAGAGGTTTTTGCCTGCTTTCTCCTCGAGGATTTTGATGGCTTCCTGTCTTACGTTTAGGTTTTTCATCCATTTTGAGTTTATTTTTGTGTATGGTGTAAGAAAGTGGTCCATGTTCATTCTTTTGCATGTTGCTGTCCAATTCTCCCAGCACCATTTGTTAAAGAGACTGTTTTTTTGTTTTTTTTCCCATTGGATATTCTTTCCTGCTTTGTCAAAGATTAGTTGGCCATACATTTGTGAATCCATTTCTGGGTTCTCTGTTCCATTTATCTAAGCGTCTGTTTTTGTGCCAATACCATACTGTCTTGATGGTCACAGCTTTGTAATACATCCTGAAGTCTGGAATTGTGATGCCTCCAGCTTTGGCTTTCTTTTTCAGGATTACTTTGGCTATTCAGGGTATTTTCTGGTTCCAGATTAAACTGTTATTTAAATGCGAGTGGTCAAAAGGTATAAACTTCTAGTTATAAGATAAATTGAGGATGTAATGTACAACATGGCAAATATAGTTAACTCTGCTGTATGGTATATATGACAATTGTCAAGATAGTAAATCCTAAGAATTCTCATCACAGGCAAAGAAATATTTCTTTTACTTTTTGGTGCCTATATGAGGTGATAGAGGTTAACTAAACTTATTGTGATAATCATTTGATGATATATGTAAGCCAAATCATTATGCTGTATACCTTAAAGTTATACAGTGCCCTATGTAAATTTTATATCAGCCACACTGGAGGAGGGACACAGATAAGGTGGTATCGGATAAAAAATACACTAAAAATATAATTTAATTTTTTTAACTATTTCTGTACATTGGACAAGAGCCAACTCATGACTGTGATCCTTGAGAAAATAGAAACAAATGAGGTAAGCTTTACAGTTGTTCTAGATTCCTACCTGGACTGATATTCTAGAACGTGGAGCAGGGAAGATGGTTCTAAGCAGAAATAGGCTGTTAAACCAAGTAAAAAGAAAGAGAATGGAATTCAGAAGGTCTAAGAAGAATGGAAATAGTGAATTAAAATTCCAGAGAAGAGGAAACTATGCACAAAAGGAACACTAGAAATCTTAGTAAAGCTCCCTGGAGACTTAGCGAAATAATAAGATGTATACATATAGGATGAAACACCATGAGAATAGGTGAAAATTGACTGGGAGAGCTGGGGATCCTCTGGGTTCACTGCAGCCAATGTGGAGAGCCTTTGCTGGTCACTCTTGAAATTCAGTAGCAATATCAAAAGCCACATCTCAGTAGTAGAGCTAAATTCTACCTAAAGTAAATGCTGCTACACTTATATCCAAATAAAATGAAACAGAAACCTCAAAAATAAGAAGATAAATGGCAAGGAATTAAACTGATTTCTAAAACAAAAGCCACTGCTCTTTAAAAGGGGACAACGATTGCTGATCACAACCACTTCAAATGTACACATCCACCATCCAGTGAAAAATTACTAGGCATGCTAAAGACTAGGAAAATGAGACACATAAGTAGGAGAAAAATTAGCCAATAGAAGCAGGACAAGAAATGATATTAAAACATCTTTCTTCCACAGAGAGGAAGGCAATAATGAAAATATTGAAATGCATTTCAGTGACCTACGGGACAACGTTAAGCAGTCTAAAACGTGTACAATTGAAGGCCCAGAAAGGGTGGTAACCAACCAAATATTTGAAGCCATCATGAACAAGTTTTCCAAGTTTAACAGGTTTTAAGAAATATTTAAGGATATAAGATGTACCACAAACACTAAGCGGGAACCATACAAAGGAAAATGAACTGAGACAAAGTGAAAAGACATATGTCAACAATATCAGGAATGTAAAAGGAGACATCATTTTAAATTTTACTGACATTAAAAAGACAGTAAGTGAATACCATGACCAGTATTAAGCCAAGACATTAAAAAAAATAGATAACTGAACAAATACCTTAGAAGTTACCAATTACTCAAACGACTCAAAAAGAAATAGAAAAAGAAAATCTGAAAAGCCATAAATCATTAAAGAAATTAGAATTATCGTTTAAAATAATCCCACAGGGGCACCTGGGTGGTTTAGTTGGTTAAGCAACTGACTCTTGATTTCAACTCAGGTCATGATCTCATGGCCAGTCATGATATCACTCTTGGCATGGAGCCTGTTCGGGATTTTCTCTCTCCTTCTCCCTCTGCCCCTACCCAGTTTGCAAGGGTGCATGCTCTTGCTCTTGCTCTCTTTTTCTAAACAAACAAATAAATATATAATAAATTAATTAAAATAAAATAAAAAGATCCTACAAAGAAATCTCCAGATTCAAGATGGCTTCACTGGTGAATTCTATCACAGGCCTAAGAAACAATAATCTTACATAACTTTTCTAGAAAGTTATAGGAAAGAGGAACATTCCTTAATTCATTTTATGAGACAGCATTACCTTGATTCGAAATATTAACACAAAAACTACTGACAAATATTCCTTATGAACTCAGACACAAAAATCCTGAAAAAATATTAGCAAATTTAATCCAGTAAATCTTAAAGAAGGATATATTATAACCATATGGGTTTTTCCAGGAATGCACAGTTATTTTAACTTTTTAAAATCAATCATTATAGGGGCGCCTGGGTGGCGCAGTCGGTTAAGCGTCCGACTTCAGCCAGGTCACGATCTCGCGGTCCGTGAGTTCGAGCCCCGCGTCAGGCTCTGGGCTGATGGCTCAGAGCCTGGAGCCTGCTTCCGATTCTGTGTCTCCCTCTCTCTCTGCCCCTCCCCCGTTCATGCTCTGTCTCTCTCTGTCCCAAAAATAAATAAACGTTGAATAAAATCAATCATTATAATTCATCAGATTAACAGCATAAAGAAGACCCATTAGATCATTTCACTAGATCTAGAAAAGCACTTTACATGGGGTACCTGGGTGGCTCAGTTGGTAAAGTGCCCAACTTTGGCTCAGGTCATGATTTCATGTGAGTTCGTGAGTTCGAGCCCCACATCGGGCTCTGTGCTAACAGCTCAGATTCTGTGTCTCCCTCTCTCGCTGCCCTTCCCCCACTCACACTCTGTCTCTTTCTCTCTCAAGAATAAACATTTTTTTTAAAGTTTAAAAAAAACAAAAAGAAAATAAAAGCACTTTACAAAATTCAACACCCGTTTATATCTCAGTACATTAGTAATAGAAGGGAACATTCTCAATCTAAGAAAAGTTATCTATATAGACCAACAGCTAACACCATACTGAAGACTGAAGGATTGTTTTTCCCCTAACATTAGGAACAAGGAAAGGATATCTTCATTCAACATTCATAACCAACATTGTAGTGAAGTGCAATAAAGTATAAAAAGAAAAGAAGACACACACCAAATCACCAAATGACATGATGATGTATGTAAATCCTCCTAAGAAACCTAGGAAAATGAAAAAAAAAAACCTAGTACAACTAAAAAGTGAGTATAACAGGGGTGCCTGGGTGGCTCAGTCGGTTAAGCATCTGACTTCGGCTCAGGTCATGATCTCACAGTGCTGACATGATGTGTCAGCACAGAGCCTGCTTTTGGATTCCCACCACCTTTGCCCCTCCCCCACTTGCTCTCTGTCTCTCTCTCTGTCTCTCTTAAAATAAATAAATTTTTTTAAAAAAGTGAGTAAAACAAAACTTGCACAAGACAAGATCAATATAAAAATCAATTGTCTTTATGTACTAGCAATGAACAAAAGATCATTAATATTTTAAGTATTTACAATCCATCTAAAACCATGAAACACTTAGAATTAAACTGCAAAACATGAAACATTGTTGAGAAATTAAAGAAGACCATTATGGAGAGTGATAGATACTATGTTCATGGATTAGGGTACTCAATATTAAAACGCTACCAGTTCTCCCTAAATTATCTATAGATTCCATAAGATCTCATTCAAAGTCCTGGAAAGATTTATTGAGAAAAATTGACAACTTAATTTGAAAAGTTAGAGGGAAATGCAAAGGATCTAAATAGCGAAACAACTTGATAAAAGAACAAAATTGGAATACACAGATTGCAAGATTTCCAACAAATCTACTAAAATTAAGACAGTGGTATTTGTGAAAAAAAATATACATATAGATTAATAGAATAAAATTAACAGTTTGAAATAAGACCATGCATATATGGTCATTTGATTTTAAACATGATAATTTAGACAAAGTAATTCAATGGGGAAAAGAGAGGTTTTTCAACAAATGGTGCTAGAAAAATTGGAAGAATCTACAAATAAATACCAATCTTTACCTCAAAATATTCAGAAAAATGATCTCACAATAGATCCAAAATGTAAAAATGAAAGCTAAAATCATAAAACTTCTGGGATAAAAATAAAATATTTTTATATTTATATAAAGATATTTTCATAAATAGTTCAAAATGTATTAATCATAACAAAAAATGGATAGAAGGGATTTCATTGGATATAAAACCTCTCTTCAGCTGAATGTTTAAAAATGAAAATACAAGCCACAAACTGAGAAAAAACATATGTAATATATATATCTGATACAGGAGTTGTATTCAGAATATATGAAGAACTCTTACAACTCAATAATTAAAACAACCCAATTTAAGGGTGCCTGGGTGGCTCAGTCTGTTGAGCGTTCAGCTTCAGCTCAGATCATGATTTCGTGGTTTGTGAGTTCAGGCCTTGTGTCAGGCTCTGTGCTGACAGCTCAGAGCCTGGAGCCTGCTTTGAATTCTGTCTCCCTCTCTCTCTGCCCCACTCCTGCTTGTGCTTTCTGTGTTTCAAAAATGAATGAACACACACACACACACACACACAAATTAAAAAAAAAAAATTTAAAAAATGGGTTGCCAGAGGGGAGAAAGGGGATGAATGAAATAGATGAAGAAGATTAAAAACTATAAACTTCCAGTTACAAAACAAATCACAGAGATGAAATGTACAGCATAAGGAATACGGTCAATAACATTTTAATAACATCATGGTGTTTACACTTATGGTGAGAGCATTGAGTAATATATAGAGTTGTCAACTTAATATGTTGTATACCTGAAATGAATATAACACTGTATGTCAATTATACTTCACTAATAAAGTAAGTTTACAAACTAAAAATGGGCAGCGGTGCCTGGGTGGCTCAGCTGGTTAAGCATCTGACTCTTGATCTCGGCTCAGGTCATGATCTCTGCCCCTCCTCTGCTTGTGCTCTCTCTCTCTCTCTCTCTCTCTCAAAATAAATAAACCTAAAAAAAACTTTAAAAATGGGCAATCCATTTAAACACACTTCACAAAAGAAGATATACAAATAGCCTGCCTCTAGGTATATAAAAAGATGCTTAACATACCTAATATGTACAAGGGAAATGCATATTGAAAACAAGGAATACCATTATATTTCCACTCAAATGGCTACAGTTAAGCTGACACTTTCAAGTGTTTGTGGAGCTATGGAACAACTGGAACTCATATATCCCTGTGCATTGTTAGGAGTCTAAAATGGTAGGATAACTTTGGAAAGCATTTGGGGAAGTTCTGCATTCAGATGAGACACATAGTTTCTACATGACCCTGTAATTTCACTCAAGACAAATGAAAGGTGCCCACATGAACACTTACACTTTGAATGCTCATACCAACTCTTGTTTCCTTTCTAAATAATAGTCCAACCTAAGTGTTAACCTAGGTTAACACTGGTATGTATTAACCTGTGTCTACTTAGAATTGAATGGTATATTCATATAATGGAATACTATTCATGGTGGTAGGTAGCTTCTATGGTAGCTCCCAGTGATCCCAACTACCAAAGGTATTCACAGCTTTGTGTAATCCCCTCCCTTCTTAAGTAATTTCTTTCTGACCAATAAAGTATCTCATTGTTGAGGGGATATCACTTCTGTGATTTTGTTACTAGAGATTGTAGCATCTCCCTAGCGACTCTCTTCCTTGCTGGTGCTGATGAAGCAAACTGCCATCTTGGGTATGGGGGCCCACAAGGCAACAAACTACAGGTGCTTCTGGCTAACAGCTATCCAGTATCTGAGGCCATCAGTCTAACAACCCCAAAGGAACTGAATCTTGCCAACAATCCCATTAAGTGAGGCTGAAAGTGGACCTTTTCCAAATTAACTTTCAGATAAGACCTCGGTGCTGGCTGACACTGTTTGCAGGCTTATAAGCAACCCTGAATCAGATGATTATTCACATAAACCATGCCCAGGTTGCTGACCCACAGAAACTATAAGACAGTAAATGTGTTGTTTTCAGACACTGAATTGTTGGTTTGTTATACAGTAATAGATATATAGTCACCAATAAAAAAGGAATAATATAATGATATATACGATATATTAGCTTTCTATGGGTACATAAAAAATTACTAGAAACTTGTAAGCTTCAAACAATGTCTATTATTAATTCACAGCTCTGTACATCAGAAGTCTGGGCATGGCATAGCTGGGTTCTCTGCTCACCTGTCACCGGACTGAATCAAGGTGTTGGACACTGCTGTGGTCTTACGACAGGAGATTCGGGGTCTCTATTAAGTCCATGTGGCTGTTGACCAAATTCAGTTCTTTATAACTGGAACACCGAGGTCACATTTTTGTTAGCTGTCAAGACAGGGCTGTTCTCAGCTCCTAGAGGTCGCTTGGTGCTCCCTACCTCAAGGCTTCTCTAATAACATAGATATTTACTCTTTAAAAGCCAACAGTAAAGTTTCTCTCATGATTCAGGTTCATCTGCCTAGGTCAGTCTCAACAAAGAAAATCTCCCGACGTAAAGAAAACATATTAGAAACTCTATTACATCTGAAAATTTCCTTCATAATAACATCTGGATTAATGTTAGATTGAAGAACTGAGAGAAGATGTGGATAGCAGGAGGCAAGAATCTTGGGGGTCATCTTAGAATCCTGTCTACCACATCAACAGTATGGATGAAATTTCAGAAACAGTTTGCTGAGTGAAATAAGGCAGAGTTAGAGAGGATACCTATATGGCTCCACTTATTTGAATCTCCAGGAAAGATAACCGTGATCTACGGTAATGAAAAAAAGATTAGTAGTTGCCTGGATTGGGGGCTGGAGGACTGGTTGGAAGAAGGCACAGGGGACTTTTTTTGTGGTGAGGGAATTATTATGTACCTTCATATTGATACTGGCTACACAGGTCTATACATTTTTTAAAATTCATCAAACTATACACTTAAAATGTGTGCACTGTATTCTGTATAAAGTTTTCCCCAATAAAACTCATTAAAAATAAACTATCAGTCAGCTGTGTGACCTTTTCCTCACTGTCACTTTCTCAATGCTATGTGAGGACATCTGGTTGGTCATATATAATCTCACTCAGCAACCAAGCTGCAAAGGAGTCTAGCAAATGCAATTTTAGTTTTGGGTTCCATTGTCTCCGGTAAAGGATCAGATACTAGAAAGTACATGGTACAGATGTTGAGCTAAGCCAGCTTTTTCAGTTCAAGGGATAAATATTTCTCCTCATTACTTTGGTATATTCAAGAGACCAGAGCTAACAAATCAAGCACACACACACATACGTGTGCATGTGTATAAACATTCACGTATACACTCCCCATGGAGAAAAAAACTTTGCTCAAAGACAATGAATTATAATATATAAAGAGAAACATAATGTATGTAATGAGAGCTGCCCAACACAGATATTCTTCATGTGAATGTATACAGCGGTCTTCCTCCTCTCTTTATGGTCTCACGAGCCAAGAAACAGCAGGCCTGGTTTCTGGTCCTCAAACTCACTAACCAGAGAAACTACCTGTGTGGATAAATGCCATCACAGACATCATCACTTCTTGTTTTACAAATGTGTCCCAGGGTTGATACTTAGGAATGGAACCTATTCTAGGATCATAGGATTCTTAATGGGGGGGGGGGGCGGGGAGGAGGGTGGATTTATACACAGATCCTACAGAAATCATTAAAATAAAGTACTTTTCCCTTTCAGTTTTGGATCAGCTAAATTTATAGGTCAGGGCTTTCTTCAATAATCTCTATTTGAATAATAAGGGTGGAGTGGGCAGGGCACAAATAAATTATTCTCAAGGCCAAATATAAACCTCTGGGATTAAAAAGAAGGGTGTTTTCTCTTTCAGTCACAAGCATATGTACTTACTTATCAAAAATAAAATATAAAAATTAATGAAACGTTTTCAGAACATCTGGAAAGGATTTTCAGACGATGAGAGGCAGAAGCAGACCACTTAAGAACCACTGACACAATAAATTACATAAATAGGACAAAAGAGCAAGATTTGAGCAAATTGCCAATGTTCATTGATTGTGCTTCCGCACTATGTATCACACCCTGAGAGAAATAAAACTTAATCAAAGCAATATTATGTGAAGGATGTTGCTTATTTGACTTTTGTCAAATCTAGGCATACATGTAGTAATTAAATTTATCCGTTGATGTCTGCTGAAATTACATATTTACCTCAAGACAACTTTCAAGGGTTCTTTAACTCTAGGTTTCAGGAGAAACTTAAAAAAATAAACAAAATGATCAGACACCATATGTCATTCACGGCAATTCCCTTCCACCAGGGCTGAGATGGAGTTGTTTCAGGAGAGTGGTTTTGGCCGCATGCGAGTCTCATCAGACTTCACAAGTCATGTCCTACCCTTTTTCTTGGACGGGCGAATGTATCAGAACTGTGTTTGGTTTTAAGAAAACCCAACAGTGAGTTAAATAAATAAGGGGTTTACTTGTCTCATGCAACAAGCCCATGGATAGGAAGATCAGGATTAGTACTGTGGCTCAAGGTCATCAAGGATCCAGATTTCTTTTGTGTTCATATTAAAACCAGTCCCAGAATGTGGCTTTAATCCTCATGATTGTAAGATGATTGCTCCTCCAGGCATCCATCTGGGAGGATGGTAAAGGGAATGAAGGAATTAAATCATTGGCCAAAATTGGGTCACCTGACTTACTTCTATCTTCACTGGAAGCTGCCAAAGCAAGATTTTTAGCTGGACACATTACCCCTTAATTGGCATGGCTGCTAAGTCAAAAAGGGAAAGTGGATAGTGAGTAAACATTGGGCAGTGTCTGTCGCAACAAGTGACTATCAGACAAGATCTTCCTTCTTGATCCAAATTTCTCCAATCCAACCTTCATATTACACACACACACACACACACACGCACACATGCACACACACACACTCTTAAGCCACCTTTTTTTACCCACTTACATTCAGCTTCTATGAATTTCCTCAGTAGATTCATTCCCTTAAAGAATAAGTATATTTTTTGAAGAATATAAAAATCTAAGTGTTATTTACCCGGGTTTCTATGCCTCTAAATCAAGCAATAAGAAGTTCTGAGGTTCAAAGGATTGCTGAACCAGAATCAAAATAAAAATACGTTCTGAGAGTCCTAACCTTGTAGCATTTTTCCAGAGTGAATCAAAGGTTAATATTAATTTTAATAGAATGTGCTCGAGCCAATGAACATTTAATGTTCCAGGCCCTGTGCCAAAGTTACCAAGAAGAAAAAGACTAAGTATCTCCCACTAGGGAACTCACTGCTTGATATAAGAGATAGATGGGTGAACACAAAAGTGTGATAGAGGAAGATAGCGTAGATTAGAGGATAGCGCCATGGAATAATGTTTCCTGGGGGGCAGTGGGGTGTGCGAGAAGAGGTCTCCAAAGACAACATATCCAAGCTGGGTGAGCTGACATCAGGTCCAGTTTTCATGTTTGCTGATTTTTGGTCTAATGCATTTCCCACAATATAAAAATGGAAATCAAAAAGTGCCACTGAGAAATGTGCTTTCAATAATATTCAAAAATCTATCTTGAAATAAATATACAACCCAAAGTGTTGGCCCAAAGTTTAATGAAATGTTTTCACTACTTCTTTGGCTCACCCAAAATACATTGTTATCTTCACGGTTTGTTGAAGTTTCAAAAAACATTGAACATCTCACAATATGCTTGCACCTACTGAAAAACAAATAGTAAACTGACTAATAATCCAAGAAATTGTTGTCCACAAAATATGCTATATATATATATATATATATACATGATTATCTTGAGAAATACTTAAATTCTTATTTTCTGTACCAAGTATTTGACAATAAGAGAGATTAAATATTTTTAATTGGCTCTACTATACAATAATGGTCTAAATTGGGTGTTACTGCCCTGTGGTTGAAAGGCTTGATGATCGAGTTACACATTCTTAAAGGTATTTATACACATTTCAGATTTGGGAGGAAGGATAACTTCATGGCAGTCCTAAATGATTATGAATTAGGACATGTTTCCCCTTCTCCCAAAGACTATTTTCCTCACTACCTTTTCATTCCAGACACATTCCCAAACCCAATCCTGCCTGACTGCCTGGCAAAATAATTAACATTTATAAAAAATGTATCAAAATTCTTCAGAATATGCTATTCCTTTGTCACAATGTTCTTGAAAGTTCAAATGAGCCATTTTAAGATACTTGCCTAAAGTACTGTTGTAAAGTGCTTGCTGTAAAGTCATACAGCTACTAAATAACCGAGCCAACCCCAGTTTCTTTATCCTCAACTCAGCACTCTAATACGTCCCTCAATCCCAATGAGGTATGTGGGGGTATACTGTATGCCACACAGTTACAGTCAATTTTTAATTACTGACACAGGAATTTTTTCTGTTGTCTCACCTAAAAATGAAGCATTTCACTAGGTACCCTTTTAAGCACCTTGCAGCTCAAATAATCTCTCACTTTGTAAATGTATACTTGATGAGTTTCCTTCAGACAGGCTCCTCAAAAGTTCTTGATGCCGTAAATATAATACTTATTTTAATAATCCAACAGTTTTTATTGAGCATCTATTTATATCCCAACCACTCTAAGAACAAGGAAGACACAATAAACTTTGGTTTCTGACTTCAAGGAAATTCCAGCTTATTTCACTAGGTTCATACAATCGTCATGATGGCAAGAACTTTAGTTACTACTGTATTTTTAATGCCTAGAACAGTGCCTGGCACTTAATGTAATTTTAATACGTATATACAGTAAGACATTTCATATTTAAGTGAATTTTCAACACTAGAAAGCATATGCTGAATGTAACTACAAAGGCACAAATGTAGCCAATAAGATACAGTGTGTAAAATGGAAAAAGAGTACAGTTGTAACTGCAGACATCCAAAGAACATGTCAGTGGGGATCAGGGACATTCCTGGGATAATTAATAATTCCTGGCAGGCTTTTATAGCCAACGTAGAGAGAAGCCAAACCTCTTGCGGACTTGTTTATATCATGGATCTTAACATAAGCTTTGAGCTATTACAAATTTTAGAACATTTTCCACAATGTTGACACAATGTGTGCTTACAGGCATGAAAGTAACAACATATCATCCATCAGTCCAATCCATTCATAAATATGAAGGTAATATCTTCTAAACCAGGAGGGCGAGAAGAGAATGAGGTTCTTAAAAAAGGAAGAAGGACTTGCATAGTCAAATGAAAACAAAGCAGATTAGAAAGAACATAAATATTATTTTAGCTAAAATTGGTGCAAATTTCTGGGCTTGGATAAATTGAAAACTTTACCAAATCTCATTTTATACCAGTGAAAGCTATATGAGGTTTGACTATATACTGCAAGTTTTATAAGAACTATTCATTTTTTCATTTCCAGTATGGATTTAATCATGCCCAACCAATTCTCTGTTCTCAAAATGTTACTTTCTGTGTGTTTTTTAGAGATCGATGCTTAGACCAATCTTGCCTGACTACTACTACATCTTTTGCAGAATGTGGTTTCAACTATGGCATTAGCTAAATTTTACTAAACACATTTTTTAAAATGTTATTTATTTATTTTGAGAGACATAGAGACAGCACAAGCAATGGAGGGACAGAGAGAGAGGGAGAGAGAGAATACCAAGCAGGCTCTGCACTGTCGGCACAAAGCCCAATGTGGAGCTCAGTATTAGGAACCATGAGATCATGACCTGAGCTGAAACCAGGAGTCAGACATTTAACCAACTGAGTCACCCAGGTGCCCCTGAATGCATCTTTTGTGACAGGCAGATAAAGATACTGAGGCACAGAGGGTTTCTCAGAGTCCCATAACAAGTAAATGGTGAATTAAAATAGAGCTTGGGAAGTCTGGCTCCAGAGTTGATACTTAAATCTAACCCCCTAAACAGGGCTTATACCAATGTCTACTTATGATACAAGTATATAGTCAAAATTCACTTTATGCAAATATAGTGTGCCTCTTTGGTTGACTTTGCATGACATGAGTTGAACTTGAGAGTGATGTATTTCTCGCCATGCAGTATGGATCAGTTTGCATTGCCCAATATTATCAATTTTGGTATGCCTACACGATATGATTTTAATGCTAGCCTGAAGTCAGCAAGAAGGCAGATATAAGAGGGGGAGAAAGGTATATATGATAATTTCAAAATTCCCTCCTGAAGGAGATATGAGGGCAGCTGACTAATAAAAATCTAATTTGTTTGATTTCCCCATCTTGCAGGAATAATTCAGGGAAGTGAGAACCTAACACCTCATACAAAGTGAGCATGAAATTGTTAAACTACAAATCCAGTTGACCAGGAAAGCTTCATCCCTCGAATGGATGAGTTCCCCATGGAAGAGAAAATGCCAATGAGGCACAAGTTTAAAATGGCATGAGGGGGGTGCCTCAGTGGCTCAGTCAGGTAAGCATCTGACTTCAGCTCAGGTCATGATCTCATAGTTGGTGGGTCCGAGCCCCATGTTGGGTTCTGTGCTGACAGCTCAGAGCCTGGAACCTGCTTCAGATTCTGTGTCTCCCTCTCTGCACCTCCCCTGCTCGTTCTCTCTCTCTTTCTATCTCTCTCTCCCCAAAATAAATAAACATAAAAAATAAATGCAATGGCATGAGCAAAATATATTGGAGTAAAGTAAGAGAGAGTTTTAGGAAATCCTCAGCCAAGATGGTTTCATTGACAATTGTGTGCAAACTTTATCATACAAGAGAATCACCTTGTTAAAACAGTTTTCTGGACCCATCTCCAGATTTTTTGATTCAGTGGGTCTGAGGGTGGGCCTGGGAATTTTCATTACTAACAATTTCCTAGGTGATGCTGATACTGCTGGTCCAGAGACCATACTTTGAGAACCACTACTCTACTGGCTTGACCGTAATTGCTCTCAATATATATACAACCACCAGAAGGCGTGCTCTGTATAATACCTACATTGTAAGATAATGCCTTTACAACTAGGATCAGAGTATATGCTAGAGAAAAAAGCTAGAATAAGTAAATAATAAGCAATAGAAGAAAAAGAGAAAGAAAATCCACCAAAAAGTGTATTAGTTCCAAGAATAGCAAGCAACCTGCCTGCTGAAGGCTGCTCAACTATGATAATATAAAGATACCGACCAGAAAGGAGACACTCACCACCCTGGTTGACATTGTCATCAGTAAACCAGTGAGATAGAATACTATCCCTATATTGATTATATTATAGGTAAACCTATATATTAGTTATAATTAGATAAAAATTTGTACTTTATCCTATATGAAAGGGTGAGTCCTGAAGAGTTTTAAGCAGGAACATGACCTGTTAGATTTGAATTTTAGAAAATGAAAATGTATATCAATAAGGAATCTTCCAGTTGAAAATGAAACTCAATTCAGACCAGTTTTAACAAAATGGGAAGTGTATTAGCTCATATACCAGTAGTAAGTTGGAAAATTTATCCATGGCTATATCTACATGCTCAAACAATATTCTCAAGATTCTTGCCAACTTTCCCAATTGTTCCTGAGACTGTGATTTACCAGATTTTAGTGTGATGTACAACCATGAACCAATGTCTATGCTCTTAGGTAATTGGAAGGTTGGGTTGACCAGAGTCCCAGAACCTTGGAATATGAGCAATTCTCTTCCAGTTTACCCCCGTGTTCCATAGAAATACTATCTTTTTTTTATGCCTTTGACGTTAAAGTGTTTGGAAAAGGCTGCTCTAGAAAATGTAGTTGAAAGGGCGGGCCCACGCCAGCCGACTCCATCTTGTTCTGTGTCCTTCACCTTGACCACACCTCCTCCCCTTGAGTAACCCCCCCTCACCTGCCTAACAGGACTCGGACCCTTCCCCAGGACCCTTCCCCAGCCAATCGGCTGAGGCCATAGCCATTACCTCACCAACTGCCCCCAGGCCCCAATAAAACCTTTGTCCTTTTGAAACTCGCTCTCTTTCCCTGGTATCTCACCGCTGCGTCGGTGCAGGTAGGGGATTGAGCTCGAGCTAGCTCGAATAAAGGCTCTTTGCTTTTGCATCGGACTCGGCTCCCTAGTGGTCTTTGGGGATCACGAATTCTGGGCATAACAGTAGTAACATAGGATAGAAAATAGGCCACGTATTTTTTAATTATTCCTATAAGATTCCAGTGAAAAGAACCTCTTGGTGTCAAAGTCAAAAGCAGGCAAAAACAACCAACATTCTTAACTGCTATTACCCAAGTTAGATAAAAACTAGAAGTGGCTTCTATACTCTTGGAAGGTGGGGGAGAAGGGAGGTAGATGGATATAAAAAGCTCACATAGGACATTAGGCCTCTTTCACTACTGTCCCCTCATCCTTACTTCCACCTGAGTGATTTGGGATATATTTCTTTCTATTTTATGTATAACCTTTGCTTGAGGTCAGGGTTCAGTGGCTGAAAAGAAAGCTCACAAAACACCACCTTTGAAATAGCCCTTTATATAGAGACTTCCCCATTGTAATTATGCCAACCTTCACTACAGAACCCAGAAATATTCTGAGATTATATGAACCCTATATTTTACAGACCCCTATTATAAAAAGTGCGGGGAATAAACTCTCTGGGACTGAATTTTTGATGTAGATACAGTGCAATAGCTTCGTTCATTTTAAGGACATGAATTTAACTACAGCTCAGAAATCAGCTTGTCGTCTTCCCCAGGCTCAGGAAGAACAGGGCTTGCATACACACTGGTTTGGGACAATTCTGGCAACAGTCCAGTGAGAAAATATTGCATGCCAGGTTCACACTCAGTTATCTACAGTTTGAAAAAAATTTTTTCCCTGAATCAAAAAAAAAGAAATGGTGAGAGAAAAAAAAAACCCTCATAAAAAAGATAACCAACACGGTCTTTAGGCGAACTTTTAGCTTTTAAGCGCCTCATTGCAGAATCACACAAAGATGATTTTAAAAGCCAAGTTTTGGAGTGAGATGTACAGTGCTGGGTCTTCAACAAATTCTGACAAGATTTCACACACTGTCAGAAAGGTTCTTTTCTCTTGCCTGGTTTCCCTGCGGTGGGAGAGGGGACAGAGCCAATGCCCCAACCTCCTTGCACTCAGGGAGCCACTTTGACCCAATTCCAGAAGCCCAAGGGCTGTCCTTAATTAGCATTGTAATTTATATTGCACAATTATGCAAATTGGGTACATAAACAAAATTATCCTTTCAGTTTGGCTTTGCTACTGGAGAAATGCAAAGCCAGTTAAAGATAAGAATAAAGAAAACAGAATACATTTGCTTTAATGCAGTGCACCATTTCTTAATTTACCCATTCTTTTGTTTTACACTTTCACCTTGGACTTTGGGGTTTTAAATTTTTTTCTTTTCTCCCATTTTGTTTTTTCTGCCTTTTATGCTATTTTTTTTCTTCCTTTTACTTGGCTCCTTTCCTTGAGAAATTTTCCATCTCATTAATTCTGCTGCAGCGATTCATAACTCTTCAGGCCATTTGTTTTGTTTTGTTTTGCTTTTTTGATATGACTACTATCTTGACTGTCTATAGTTTCCCTCTTCTTTTTGCTCTCAGGTTCTTTCCTTTCTCTTGGCATCCCTTTCTATTTCACCCCATTTTCCCATTAGCTTCACTTGCTTTTATAGCTGTGGGATGCTCCTTGCCTGAGATCTAGTAAACACCCTCAGGATGCAATAATTTTTACCAAGAAAACTGAAAACAAGCATGGCAAATAACAGAGCTTGGAAGAGAGGGAATTTAAGATACAAAGCCCAATGAAATGGAGGTGGAAGCCAATGCCTAGAGGCAACAGACAATATTTAAGTGGGTATTAACCACCAGGTAATCAACAAATCAGCATTACAAAGATAATATTCCAACTCTGGATAGTATTCTAATTGAGATAGCCCCTTTAGAAAGCCTTAAAATTGCATGGAAGATCAGAAAAAGTAAAATATTTAAACTAGCAGAAAATACAGACTTTTAGATAAAGCTGGCTTTGCAAGAAGAGTGGCTTGACAATATATGGGGAATAACAGTTAAGGGAATTTATAACAGAAGTGCTTGAAAAGAACTGAGAAGAGAACGGAATTGTTCTTTGCTTTATCTGCCCAGAACCATGGCTCCCAGGGGGAAATACCACCCCCCAACCCACCCCTCCTCCTCCTTCACCCCCTTCAGCCCTCTGGCTACAGCAACAGCAGCCACATTATAACCCAAGGGATACCTGGCCTAATTTAGGCAAATCAGAGCACACTCCCTCTGGCTACAACTTTTCCACTTTGAGTAACAGTCAAATGCCTCCTCTACGGATTTTTTAGTCCCTATATCTCCCTCTGACCCCTAACTCATCCACTACCTTTCTCCCATCCACTTACTAAGTTCCAGCCATCCTGGCTGACCAGTATTCTCAGCTCATTGCTTTTGTACCTTTCATCTTCTTTTCCTGCAGTGGTCTTCCTTGATTTTTTGATGGCTGGTTTCTTCTTGTCATTTGAGTCTCTGCTCAAATGTCATCTCCAAGAAATTTTCTTTTATATTTCTACCTACTGTTGACCTCCATCCCATCGCTTGCTATATATTTTACGTTGTTTTAATTTAGCATCATTACAAATTGGCTTATCTATTTATTTTACATATGTCCTAGACTCTCAGGTATTCATACTTTAACTTACGTACTACCCGTTTCTCCCCACTAGAACGTAAGATCTTGAACTATCTGGTTCACCACTGTATTCCTGGTATTCAAGACACTGTCCGACACAGGGAGCATAAACCAAAAGAATTTCATTTAAGTGAACGAATTAATGATTGTTATAGAATGAGCAATGACCCAAACCTGGTCAAAGTTTTCCATCCCCTTGCTTTGTGTTTAAAAGACAGTCAAGTTCATCTTTTGGGCATTGAGTTTGTGACCTAGGAGATATAAAGCTCATGGTAACTGGTTTTCCACCATGTGAACTAAAGTGAGTAATCTAGTGATGGCGAAGGCGGTAGGTAGAAGGGGAGGGATTAAGTACGGGGTGTGGGAAGGGATGATGTGGTAAGAGTGGAGATGGATGGAACCTGAGTTTGGACAGGGTTCAATGCCTGGTCTCTGATGATCCTGAGACCCAGCTACATTCCTTTCTTTGGTTGCTATGAAACCCCTCAGGTCTTTTCTATGTTTTCTGCTTTTTCTTAACCTGTGAATTGGATTTCAGTCCTATCCAGTCAATAAAAGTAACATATAACAACATTGTAACATTGTGCTTAAGACCTTCAAGTCCGATGCAAAATTAGGATTTGAATCAAGCTTCTGGTATTTATTGTCTGTATCATGGAGGGCCAATTTCTTCATCTTTTGAAAGCTTGGTTCTCTTCTCTAAAATGAAGGGCAATAACAAAACGTAACGGATAGGGCAGTGGAAAGATTAAATGTGATTATATGTGCACATTTCTTATGCACAATGTGTGATATATAGTAAGTTCTTAATTAAGGAAGGAACCGCAGCCTGCCTCAAGGGTGAAAGTCTACTTTGAACTGGTATTTCAAATCTATCCTCACTGGTGTATCTTATTTTTTGTGGCACATACTGCATTCCAACTTATTTTAGAATATATTCTAAAATTCTTTCTACGATTGAATACATTTAGAGTACAACTTCTTTACTTTCCTCTATGAACATTCGTGTTCAATTCATCTTTGATAGATCAGTTTCTGTTAGGTATCCCAGGTGGGGCATTTGTAAATGAAAAGCTACTTGGTGCTAAGAAATTGAGCAAACGATGATATAGATTGATTTTCTTCAGGTGTTAAGTTGGCAAGTGTGAAGTATCCCAGTCTAAGAAGAGAAAAGTTCATAGGGTGAGATGCTGGAAGACTGGTGGAGTATCGCCCCTCCTAATGTTCTTGGTGATGGTTCTCATTGCCCATTATGCCACGTGGGTTAAGGAACTGTAAAGCTGTAGACAAGCATGAAATCTGGAAGGACTTGGACTGGATCAACCTTTGTGGATGAGGCTTCAGATACCACTTTGCTGATCCTGTGGTAGAGGCTCCTATCCTAATGTCCAAAGACATCCTACGAGGGGCGCCTGGGTGGCTCAGTCGGTTAAGCGTCCGACTTTGGCTCAGGTCATGATCTCACAGTTCGTGAGTTCGAGCCCCGTGTCAGGCTCTGTGTTGACAGCTCAGAGCCTGGAGCCTGCTTCAGATTCTGTGTCTCCCTCTCTCTGACCCTCCCCTGTCCATGCTCTGTCTCTCTCTGTCCCAAAAATAAACGTTAAAATTTTTTTTTAAAGACATCCTGTGAGTCAGCGCTGCCCTCACCACACCAATAAAACAGCCACAGCAAGTAGGGGAGATGGAGGATGGTGTCTGTGGGGAAGAGGCTTTCCAAAGACCATTAAACCTAAAATCTAAGGAGTAATGATGGGATAAACCAATGCAGCAGAAAGTAAAATGTGGGTCTCTAGTAAGTTAACACGTTTTGGCTTTTTTTTAAGTAGCAGGTATGCCAAAAGGAAAAATAAATAAATAACATGAAGCATTTTATAAAGTTTTTGGAAAATGAAATGAAAAGTATATGTAAAAAGTTTTAAAACCTACCCACAATTACATGAAATTCCCCAAAAAATTTGACATCTTTAAATTTTTTTTTCAACGTTTTTAATTATTTTTGGGACAGAGAGAGACAGAGCATGAACGGGGGAGGGGCAGAGAGAGAGGGAGACACAGAATCGGAAACAGGCTCCAGGCTCTGAGCCATCAGCCCAGAGCCCGACGCGGGGCTCGAACTCACGGACCGCCAAGATCGTGACCTGGCTGAAGTCGGACGCTTAACCGACTGCGCCACCCAGGCGCCCCGACTTCTTTAAATATATTCCTTTACCTGAGCCAAAAACTGGAATTCAGATTCTGCTAACTGGCAGATCTGAATCTTCACTAGGCTTGCAATATTTAGGAAGAGATTATGGGAAGGGGGAAATTATGATCGGAGGATTGAGTATTTTCTAGCATAGCAGATCAGAGTAGATTTAAAGAGATAGAAACTGTTTTTCTGTCAGAGTTTGGGTGTGGATTTGAGAGAAAGACTAGCTTATGGGTACTATATTCTCTGCTGACATTCAAACTGTAGTGTGTATGGAATTTTGTAACTTATGTAATTCAGGAATAACCAGGTAAAAATTTAATGGAAAGAAATGATTTAGATTTGCACAAAAATATACAATTGTAAGAAAAATACTAAGGACATATTTATGGGACCTATAAGAAAACTTGAATACATGGAGAGACACAGTAAGGTCAAATACTAGAGACTGGTCACCTGAATGATCTACATATGGCTGAGATAAATGGGAGTATTGGTATTACCAAGTATTATTTTAATACTCTATTCAAATTATATTTGCTTGTACAATAGTCCCCCACTTATCTGCAGGTTTGCTTTCTGCAGTTTCAGTTACCCACAGTCTGGAAGCTGTGATCCTCCTGTCATATCCTCAGAAGGTCAATAGTAGCCTAATGCTAGGTCACAATGCCCACAGCATTCGTCTCACTTCATCTCATCACACAGGCATATTATCAACTCACATTATCACAAGAAGTCTGAGTATAGTACAATAAGATCTTCTGAGAGACAGCGGGAGAGACCACATTCACATAACTTTTATTACAATATATTGTGATAATTATTCCAAAATTTTATTTATTTACCTTTATTTATTTTTGATAGGAAGAGAGAGACAAAGCACAAGTGGGGGAGGGGCAGAGAGAGGGAGACACAGAATCTGAAACAGGCTCCAGGCTCCGAGCTGTCAGCACAGAGCCCGGGCGGGGCTCGAACTCACGAATCGCGAGATCATGACCTGAGCCGAAGTCGGCCGCTTAACCGACTGAGCCACCCAGGCGCCCCTAATGCTATAATTATTCTATTTCATTATTAGTTATTGCTGTTAATCTCTTATAGTGCCTAATTTATAAGTTAAACTTCATCATGGATATATATGCATAGGAGAAAATATAATAAATATAGGGTTTAGTACTATTGGTGGTTTCAGGTGTCCACTGGGGGGGTCTTGGAACCACAGATAAGGACACTACAGTATTTCACCAAGAAAATTGCAATTATCTTTGTAAACAAGATTACCCTCTATGTTTTTTCATTTCTTATTTTTTAATTCTCTTTCTTGTTTCTATTTTTTTTTTTTTGCTTTTTGCTCTTTACATAAAATTAAAGATACTTTTCCTTAAAAGTTGATTTAGTGCATGATTTGCTTCTTGATATTACATTTCTCCAATTAAATGACATTTATATTGCTGCTGTCTCTAAGTTTTGTCTTTGATTTATTGTCATCTACTTATGATCTTGAGATAAAGACTTGATTCACTTAAATTTATTTTTTTTTATGTGGTAAAGGCTAAAGCCTATGAATTTCGTACTTTACCTATGTTAACATGTGGTGCTGCAATGTGAGATTTCTAAACAGTCTATGATTATGGTTTTATTTTCCAATTTGTCCCAACAGTTATTTAAGCCAATGGTTTATTTAATGTCACTTTTGTTTTAATGTTTATTTTTTAATATTTTAGAGATTTTTTTTAAAAAATGAATATTTTAGTACTATTAAATTGTGACCATATGCGGTTTACATAATTTCTATTATTTATCACTTAGTTGCTCTTGAATAATACTGTTCTATTTTGCTAAATAAACCATAGATGCCTGCAAAACGTGTAGTGTCTGTTTGTAGGGTATAAGTACTTATATATATCAATTATTAACTTTTTGTCTTCTTGACTTTAATTATTTAAATTATGTAACTCTTCTCTAGTGATTTGGTAGTTACACATCATGTTTAAAGTTAATACGTGTTTATATTTCCCCTTAAAATATCTCCATGCGTTCTTTTTACCTCATACTTGAGTCATTATCAAAGCCAAGAATGAAACAGTAGAGTTGACTCCTCCCAGTTAAGATGAAAATCATGGTACATTTTTCCTTTATAATCCTCCTACTCCTCCTTCCCTCTCCCATGGCCATATTCCCTAATTTCTGTCAACATAAGCCACATTTTAATACCAACTGATGATGTTGACTTTTTAAAAAACACTGAAGTCTCATATTTTGCCAACAGTTTTCACATTTGCATTCAGTTTTCCAAGCATTTTACCAATGGTTATATAAGTTTACCTTTACTTTCATTCATTGCTGTGTTCCTGTCCCGGCACAATGGCTGGCACATCAAATGTTCTCAGGAATTCTGGTTAAGGAACCAATGCAGTAGAACAAGAGAGAGAAGATAAGAACCTGACCAAGTGAGACGTAAACTCCCATAATAAGTGTTTCTGTAAGTGCAAGTTACCATAAACACTTCACGACCAAGATTATGATACATCCATAAAGCAGATTTTACTTTGATAGTCCCAGCTCTGCCACAGTCACGGTCACAAACACACACATGCACACAAATCCATTCTAATGGGAATGAACACTTTACCATTTCCCATGTGCTAATACTCTTGGAAATGTGTGGTACTGACACTGACTTCATTGTTATTAGCCCTTCTAATGGATTCACCTGTAAATAACTGTAAACATTGGTCCCAAACTCAGCTGCACATTGTAATCACATGGGAGGATTCTTAAGCACTCCTAATGACCTAGCTACTCACCAGACCAATTAACTCCAAATCACTCTGGTTGAGACCCTGGCATCAGTACTTTCTAAAGCCCCTCATCTGACTACAGGGTACAGCCAGGAATAAGAGCATGGGAGTAGTCAGTAAAGTCTGAACCCTCAGTCTAATTTTGCCTGTGGATATAACACAACATAAGAGCTTTTTGGGGTACTTAAAAATTGATCCTGGAAGACAGAGCTCCCTTTAGGACTATGACAACCATATCAAAGTGATGAAAAGCACTTGCTTTCATTGCAATAACTATTTCATCATTTTAACATGCAGATGAATGGAGCATCCAGCTTTGTTTGGTGGGGGGGGGGGGGGGTGCGGCAGTGAGAGCAGAGATAACAAGAGAATCCAGAATTTGACGGACAGCTCAGCTAAAATCTACACTGAAACAACAGAATGTAATCCAATTTTTCAATATTAAGAACTGTTTCATAAATTTGGTTTGGGATCTCTTCCACAAGAACATTTGAAGTTATTGTCCTAATACTGAGGTCTTATAATATTTTTCTGACTGCCACATAGATATTGCCTTATTTTATGGAGACTCAGGCATTTCAATTCAGAATATAAACCAGATTATCTAATTTTGAAACCTACATGCATAGAGTCAAGAAAATACTCTGTCTGGGAATGCCCTTTGATCATTGTTACCATAACAATTATAATGCTTGACTTGAGAAAAAACAGATTTTTTTTTATAAAAAAAAAAAAAGGAAAACAAAACTCATATGCAAACTTTGGGTGGCATTTTATTGTACACATCTTCCTAAACACACTTTTAGGTAATAAATTAACAAAACCAGTCAAACTATACCTGATATTACTTTACAAATGAAAGGAATCAACCAGTTGTTTTATACATGATAACAATATTCATTCAATTGCTAATTTTTAATTTAAAGTTTATTTGAGGGCTTCAATTTATTATTTTTTCTTTCAGGTTTATTGAGGTATAATTGGCAAATAAAACTGTATATATTTAAGGTGTACAATATGATGATTGATATACATTATAAAATGATAACCATAATCAGGTTAACATATCCATTACCTCACATATTTCCTGTTTTGTGTGTATGTGCGTGATGAAAACACTTGAGATCTATACTCATTAAATTTCATGTGTATGATCCAGTATTATTAACTATGGTCACCATGCTGCACATTAGAATCAATCAATTTAGTAGTTAACTCAGACCTCTTATGAAAGAGATAATATCTACAGATAAGAAAGCTAAATTAGCTTCACAGAGCTAAAACTCATTATTTTTGGCTTCTTCCCCGCTAGGTAGTATCTATTCGTTTTGTCGTGTGGTTGTTTTTAAATATGTTGTTAAAAATATGCCCAATGCACTTGTCAGGCAGATAGCCTTAATTATATTTTAAAGGCAGCTTTCTTCATAATAGAATCTGGATTTCTGAAGATAACTTGATTGAAAAATATCAAGCAGAGTATGGGATATATGGACTTTAATTGTATAGAAAAATAATCCAGATGATAATATGACTTAAGTGTCCTTTATAGTGATTTTCACATAGTCCTGTAGTCTTCAAAGAGCACCTGGACCAGAGCATCAGCATCACTTGGAATTATAGAAATGCAAATTCTCAGATTCCACCCAGTCCTACTGAATCAGAAACTCTGAGGTTGGGGCCAGCAATCTGTTTTAACTAGCTCTCTTAGGGCACTTGGGTGGCTAAGTTAAGCATAAGACTCTTGATTTTGGCTCAGGTCATGATCTCATGGTTGTGAGATCAAGCCCTGCATCTGGCTCTGAGCTGGCAGTGCAAAGCGTGCTTGGGATTCTCTCTCTCCCTCGCTCTATGCCCCTTCCCCGCTTGTGCTCTTTCCCCCCTCACTCTTCTCTCAAAAGAAATTAACATTAAAAAAGCACCCTCTCTGTGATTCTGTTACACTCTGAAGTTTGAAGATCACTGATATGACAAAAGTCCCCCCCAAATAGGTAATAAAACAAACACACACACACACAAAACCCTATGACACTTCTCTGCCTTTTTGTTTTATTTTGTTTAGAAAACAATTTGTCTGCATTAAAAGATGATATTCGCCCAGGAAGTCCATTTTTATCTTCAGTAGAATTAATCAGGGTAATATCATTCTATTATATTTTTCCATTACATGTCAAAGATTCATGATGGGTTTTCAACATCTTTCAAAGTACACTTAAATTATCATTAATTCCTCACATTTGCTTTCAAAAATTCTTTCAAGCGGCAGAGTGTTAGATTTCACGTGTGCTTTACTTACCTCATTGAGATAATGTTACTATAATGATCTCACTTATATGTTGCATAATTAGATCTAATATCCCTCTAATGAGATACACCATGTTATTTTGAACCAGCTGCTTTATCATGGATAGCAAAGGACACTCTACACTAAATTTTCCAAGATATTCAAGAATAATGTTAAGTGGTCATTTCATACCAATTATTCTTCCTCCTTTCTTTAAGAATCTGTTTCTGGATAGATAGTAACGTTCACAATTACTCAAAGACTAAAGGAGTCTGCTGGTTTTGGCATGAGACATAGTATATAACAATTATTTGCTGGGATAACAAAAACTTTCAGTTACCAAGAAAAAGCAGTTACTCAGAAGATAGACCTGGTTGCTCTAACATTCTTGCATTTATACATTTATGGCAGATATTAAATTCTTGTGATAGTATAGTTTAAGAAAGAACATTTTCCTTTGAAGAATATATTTATTTATTAGGAAAGAGCTACATGTTGGCTTAAGAATGTGGTAGTCATTTCTTTAGTAATTGCTTATGTATGTTCAATAAATATGAGCTGGAAATAAGTACATATATATGGTAGGAGCTTGCTTTACTGGTTATTCGCTCATATAAAAATACCTATGTGCATATTTAATATAGACAAGTGAATACACAGTAGACATATGTAGATACACAAAGTGAGCTGCATGGAGCATACCCACTAGTTTATATTCAACGGTATTCTCATCTCTGCTGAATGCAAACACATGACTATTTATCTAAATTGTATTTGCTTGTTAATGAAACCAGAGCGCGCAGCATTTTATGAAAGTGTGGTGAATTAATGGCTGAGATTACTTCACCTCCCTACAGCCTTCTGAGTCTCTCCAGAAGAGGAAATTAAGGGAGACAAACTGAACTGTGATGCTCGGGGACTCCCTTGATTCCGCCTGTCACCGTTATAAGCCAGCTCAAGGCCTCGGGGGAGTCTGCCTGCTCTAGCCTTCCTCAGCCAGCCAGACGGTGACGGCCCACTGCTTTTATTCATTACCCTAAGTGTAATGCACTAAATTTAACAAGTAACACACTCGGCGGGAATTTATTGGCCTCTTGCAGCATGATTGCAAGTTAGGATATGGATATGGATCCCAATTACTGGTGACACCAAGGTAAGACGAACAAAGCCTGTACATAATTATTAATCAAAGCTGATATTGTAAGGAAATGAAAATAAATAAATAAATAGCTCCATACTATTTGAAGCAAATGTTCCCAGGTTGAAAGAACTCTCCCTGGTTACACAATAGTAGTATTCCAATTAAATATAATAGCAATAATAAAATAGCAACATAGTGGCAAAGTGATCCTATAAAGCAACAATTTTCACATAAAAATAGTTGTGTGGAGCAGAGGTACAGTAGAGAAAAGGCTAACAAAGTCCAAACATAGACTTGTAATATGTAAATGAGTGGCAAATAAATGGTCATCTTTAAGGATTTAATATTTTAGTTAAATAAAATAATACATTTAACATTGTTATTCCAGATGATAGTTACATACAGCTAGCTCTATTAAAATAGGGTAGGAGAGGGGCGCCTGGGTGGCTCAGTCGGTTGGGCGGCCGACTTCGGCTCAGGTCATGATCTTGCGGTCCGTGAGTTCGAGCCCCGCGTCGGGCTCTGTGCTGACAGCTCAGAGCCTGGAGCCTGTTTCAGATTCTGTGTCTCCCTCTCTCTGACCCTCCCCCGTTCATGCTCTGTCTCTCTCTGTCTCAAAAATAAGTAAAC
This sequence comes from Herpailurus yagouaroundi, assembly GCF_014898765.1. Taxonomy (NCBI): domain Eukaryota; kingdom Metazoa; phylum Chordata; class Mammalia; order Carnivora; family Felidae; genus Herpailurus; species Herpailurus yagouaroundi. The sequence continues at coordinate 27,279,815 of NW_024412403.1, forward strand.
GTTAAAAAAAAATTAAAAAAAAAATAGGGTAGGAGAAATGATTGTAAAAATGTAGGTGTCACGCTTTCATGTCTATAGCACAGGAGTTACCTGACTGTGAAAATTAAATATTGTTGGTGTATAGATAATTTGTGATGAATCTCAAAGTCCTTGCGTTGCAATAAGAAAATGAGAAAAGGAGCTAGAATTTTCACTCACTTTGGGCAAGGGTTTGTTGTTGTCATTGCTTGTTTCATTTATAAAGGCCATAGTAACACAATAACTGTAAAGGCATAGGAAAGAGAGGACATGATTTTATTTTACCAGACTGTATATGAATAAAAAGTGTTGAAAAATATAAGGAATATGAAAACAAAGGGAACATCACCTTCCCCATGATTAACCCAAATGGCCAACTTATTATTGAAATAAGAGGCAACATGCATCACTGGCAAAGGCTTGAACTCTCACATTACGAAGAATCATATCCTGGCTTTAATAATTACTAGTACTCTGACCTTGAGTCACTAATTTAATCTCTCTTAGCCTGTTTCCTCAAGTGTAAAATAGGGATGATTATAGTAGCTACCTGTGTAGTTATATTGATAATACAGCATTATATACTTCAAAGTTGCTAAGAAACCAGATTGAATGTTCTCACCACAAAAAAAGAAATGATAATTATGGGACATGCTGGTGGTGTTAGCTAATGCTATGGTGGTAATAATACTGCAATTTACAAATGTATCAAATCAACATGTTATACACTTTAAACTGACACAATGTTATATATCAATTATATCGCAAAATAGTTCTGGCAAATCAATATAGTTCTGAGCACAGAGTAAAAATTCAATAAATATTAGCAAATTTTTTGTTATTTAGTATTATTTTAATCTACTTGGTATTAAAAATCGCTAAACCAGGAAACAAATGGCATCGCAATCTTTTACACCCAGATATGCTTCAGTACAAGTTTGAGCTCAAATACTTTTCAATGGAAAGAAGGCGTATTTTATTTCACTGGTTAGTTTGGAGTTGAAAGTCATAATCTTATGGCAAAGTCTTGTCATGTAACTGTCTGGTTAAACAAAGTGCATTTCTGGTACTCAGCATGCTAAAGTATAGCAGTGGCCTAATGCCTGTGAGGGTGTATGGTAAAATTGAAGAAAACATGTGAAACTCAGCACATCCTGTACATCCTGGTACCATCCAAAAATGGAGATATTTTTTACTTAGCATCTGTATCTGGACACTTGTATTTAGTTATCATTGCAATTCCACTTAGAATTCATCAACATCCCCATTACTTAGGAAATGAAATGAAGGATGAAACATTAATTGGTCTTTTCAAGACCGTAGAATTAATGGCAAGAGCCTCACTCACCTTAGGTCAAAGTGACCCTAAGTCAGTGATCTTTACTATAGTAACCTCACTTTGTAGGTGAGAAGATAAAGGTCAATCACTGACAAAATATATTTGGGTGTGTGTGTGAAACAGGCATGTGCTGTTGGTAGTTGGTACACAGTTTTAAAACAGAGTGGGTAAATTAAAATCATCTATGCTATGCCACGGTTTTCTGTGACTTTCCTAAGAATGTCATGGAGCTTACTATTTAAGGACTAGGTATACTGAGAAAAAGGTATCTGCAGAGGCATTAAAAAGTACTTTTACCTTAATGTCACCTAAAAACACCTTAATGTTACCTTAATGTTACCTATAATGTCACTGACTGAGGGATTGGTCTTAATAGGGCCCATAATCCAAAGGAAGCAGTTAAGTAACATGAATTGTATCATAACAATTACACGATTGCTTGAACTGGATAACTGAACTAAAACTGTCACAGAGTACTTTCTCTCTCTATACATACACATATATATTTTAGTACTATTACTATTGAATTCAATCACTTTTCCAGAACAATTTTTACTCCACAATAGTAATCCACATGTACAAGTTGTTCATAGAACTTGCAGATAGAAACCTAGTCTTCTAAATCAGAGAAACATGAATAACATTGATTTTGAAATTTAAGGAAGAAGAAATTAAGTTAAATAATTAAAGTAAATCATGCTTCCATTGAATGCTTCCATTGAATGAAATTTTTCAACTGATGAATGGATAAAGAAGAGGTGATATATAAATATATATATATAAAATAGTAAAATAAATACACACACACACACACACACACACACACACACACACACACACACTGGAATATTACTTGGCCATAACAAAGAGTAAGTCAGTCAGAGGAAAAACAAATGCCATGACTTCACCGACATGTGGAATTTAAGAACTGAAACAAGCAATGGGGAGAAAAGAGAGAGAGAGAGAGAGAGAGAGAGAGAGAGAGAGAGAGAGAGAAGTAAACCAAGAAACAGACTCTTAACTCTAGAGAACAAACTGATGGTTACCAGAAGGGAGGTGGGTGGGGATGGGTAAAATAGGTGATTGCGATTAAGAAGTACACTTGCTGTGATGAGCACCAGGGGTGTTCTGTGAAAGAGCTGAATCAGTAAGTTGTACACCTGAAACTAACATTACATTGCATGGTAACTGAAGTTTAAAAACTTAAAAAACTTAAAAAAAAACACGACTCAAAAAAAGCAATTTATCCATTCCCTCATTCATTTAACAATGGTATACTCTCTCCTTTTTGCAAGTTCTATACTAGTACTAAGGATATAGTACTGAATAAGTTAGATAAGACCACTGCCCCTGCAATAGTGAAGTGAGATACAAAATAATCATAGAATTACAACTTTAATGAGGATGTTGACTGTGATGAGAGCCTATACAAGGATTTCAATCTGCTCTTGGGCAGGAGTCAGAAAGAGCTCATTAGGAAATAACTTCACCTGTGCTAACCCACTCAGTCCTCATATCAACCCAATGAGATCGGTATTGCTATAATTATCCCATTTACAGATAAAAAAACCGAGGGAAAAAGTATTAACTATCTTAAAAATCAGATACCCCATATGGGGTAGATCCAAGATCCAAACCCAGGCCATCTGGTTTGAGACTCTGCTTTCGACCACTGTGCTATGGACGTTCATGTACATCTGAGAGGGGTCATGAACACACTGCAGAGAGAACAGCACATGAGGAGAGCGTGAGATGAGGAACCGGTGCTCTACACAAGAGATGCACTGTTAAATAGAAATGTGAGCCACATATGTAATCTTAAATTTTCTAGTAGCCATGTTACAAAAAGTAAAAAGAAACAGGTGGATACAGAACCCTGGAAAAGTGATTTGGCAGTTTCTTATAAACTAAACATGCAAATACCATATGACCCAGCAGTTGTACTCAAGCATTTACCCCAGATACACGAAAACCCATATTCACACAAAAATCTGTACAGGAATGTTTATGGCAGTTTAATTCGTAGTAGCAGAAACGAGAACCATCCCAGGTGTCCTTCCACGGGTGAGTCGTTAAACAAAGTGTGGTACATCCCGCTCATGGGATGCTGTTTGGCAATAAAGAGGAATGAACTATTGAGGCAGACAGTGACTTAGATCAATCTTGAGGGGATTATGCTGAGGGACCAAAGCCAGTTCCCGAAGAATATGCCCTGAATGATTCCATTTACATAACACTTCTAACCTGAAAAAAGTATATAAATGGAGAATAGACTAGTGGTTGGTAAAGGCTGGGGCCCCGGGGAGGGATGTAGCATAGATATGCGGTGGGTGTAGTTACAAAAGAACAATACAATGGATCTTGGTGGTGAAGAAACTGTTTTGAATGTTGACATTGTGGTACCTATATATGTGACAAAGTTGAACAGATAAGCATGCACACACACACACACACACACACACACGAGTACAATTAAAACTAGAGAAATCTGAGTAAGATTGTATCTCTGTCAATATCCTGGTAGTCATACTGTGCTGATAAGACATTACCACTGGGAAAAACTAGATAAAGGGAACACAGGATTTCTCTGTATTATTTCTTACAACCACATGGGAATCTAGAATTATTTCTAAATAAAAACATTAATTAAAAGAAAGCAAAGGGATGAAGTTTATTTTATTCTACTTAACCCAGTATACCTGAAATGTTGTCATTTCAACATATTAAGCAATATAAAAGTATGGAGATATTTCACTTTTTTTCATACTGTCCAACTGAACTAGCCACATTCCAAGTTCTCAATAGTCGGATGTGGGGTATTGGCTACCATACTAGGCAGCACAAGTGTAGAGAGGAAAAAATAAGAAGCAAAGACAGAGGTTTAAGAGGTAGGCATGGGTCAGGTTACTGAGGTGCTACTTGCAGTAAAATCCAGTCTTTGCAGTGGCCTATGGAACCCGATGATATAGCAACCTCCTGCCTTCTCCTTCCCTCATTCTTCTCAGCCACACTTGCTCCTCCTATAAAATGCCAAGCATGCTCCAACCTTAGGAACCTTGCTCTTGCTGTCTACTCTGCCTGGAACCCTCACCCCAGAATATCTCTCTGACTTGTTACCACACGAAGATTCCTGTCTGCTCAGATGTCTGTCAGAAGGTGTTTCCTGACCGATTTACATAAAAGCAAATTCGACTATTCTCCAACACTCTCTATCACGCATTATACTGCTTTAATCTTCTTGATGGTACTTATACCACTGGACATTCTATATATTTACTTGTTTATTGTCAGTTTCCCACAGAGCCTGGAATAGTGCCTGGTGCACAGAATACATCCAATGAATATGTGCTGAATGAATTGTTTCATGAACAAATTAATTATGTTTAACTCTTTCGCTACTCACAAATGAACTGCCTGCCTTAAATAAAATCTATGTTTTCCTGGAATTCAAAAACTGATATAATAAATATCAGAAATTGGGTTAAGTCTACTGGATTTTTATTTTTTAATTTTTTTTAGTCTCTGAATTTTTAAAATGCAATGAATAGAAGCAATCTCTTTACATCCCTTAAAATCAACGAGATATTTTTATTACAAAGATTAAGCTTTTAGTTAAAAGTTTTTTAACATTGCCTCTTATTTTTAGAGAACTTATTTCTGATATAAGATAATTTGATTTATGATCTGTTCCTATGTTTATGATAAATTTATATATACCTTGTCATAAAATTCACTTTTCACCAAGTAAATACATTTATAAATTCTGAAAAATGGTATTCACTATTCCTAAAAGTGCTATCAAAGCCTGCTAGTACATTGGGCCTTTCAGACATATCACCTTCTTAGGGAAGCATTCTCTAATAATCCCAGTCAGACTTTCTTTTTCTCTTGCACTTCCATCACTGCATCCGATATGTACCTTAATTCAACACCTACTGCGGTCTACTTATATCAAAGATATTAATGAAAATGTTCTCATTCCAGGAAGGCTGAAACTGCCTTTTTCTAAGTTGCTAGCATAATGCTTTACACTTCTCAGTTGGATTTAGATAAATATTTGATAAATTGAATGAATTCTGTTTTGTTTTAATAATGTATGCATACATCTAGTCTAGAAGACTGGACAGGCAAACGTTGCCTAAGATAACCCCTCAAACACAAATTCATATCATCCAACATTTTTTCCAGACACGAACTAATATTTATTAAGGTCCTATGATACATTAAAGATTTTACATGTGATCTCACTTAGTTCCCATAATATATGGAATATTATTAACTCTCTATGAAAAAATGAAAGCTCAGAAAAGAATAAGTAGCATTCACAAGGTCTAATGGCTGTTAAATGTCAGGATTCTCTCTGTCTGTCTGACCCCTGACTCTAAAGTATTATTTCATACTTTACAGTAGTAATACTTCAATGTAGCTTGTAGTGACACAAGGTATATATTTTGTTATCAAAGTTACCCTAAGCCTGGACCCCAAAAGAGAACATTGGTAAATTAGGACTTATCTACAGAAATGCAACCAAGATATGTTTAGCTTCTAAAGCTATATTTCATGTCACATTAAGGAATCGGAGAATTTTACCCAAGAAAATAGTAAATGATATTGCATGGTGAGGAAATTGGCCTCATCCAAAAGAGGTGTGGCCATTTTTGTACATAGGTCCTGGGAGGTAACCTCTAAACCCTTGGGATTTTCCAAGTGACAGGCGTCTCTGTTTTTCATGGTGGACCCTCTGGAAAACCTGGTAAATCAATCGATCATGCTTATGCAATGAAGCCTCAATAAAAACTCTGGATGCTGAAGCTCACAAAAGCTTCCCCCTTGGCGTTACCACATGCGTATTGTCACAGATCAATACTAGAAGGGCAACAGGTCCTGGGAACAAGGACAGCTTCACATTTGGAACCCTCCAGACTCTGCGTTGTGTCTCTTCCTTTGGCTGACTTCTGGCATCATTTCCCTGTAACAGCTATAAGTAGAGTAGGTTTCAGTTAGTTCTAGGAGTCTTTCTAGTGAATTATCAAACCTGAGGATTGATTTGAGAAACCCTACACATACAGTTGATGTCAGAAGTAAGGGTGATCTGTGTGGACTCTTTAACTTTGTAGTTGTACCCTAACTCCTTGTAGTTGGGTTCAAAAATCTTGGGCAGACTTGGTGGTCTGGAAGACTATACCTTTAACTCTGTACACTAATAATAATACAATAAATTTAGAGATCTCTAAAAATGTATTATAACATATTAAACATTTGTTGGGGAGAAGGGAACGTAAACTGACCTCAAATATTCAAAGTATTAACATGTAGACATACCTGGTATTGCTCAGAGACAAAATTTGGCTCAATGTAAGAAAGAACTTTCTAAAAATTAGAGTTATCCAAATACATCATTAGCTTCCTATAAAAGTAGTATGCTCCCCACCTCTGAAAATATTAATTCCCAGTGTAGAATGCTATAAGCTAGATGTAGTGGTAAGGGATTCCAGCCTCCCAAGAGAGGGTGGATGATTTTTGAGGTATCTTCAGACTCTGAAATTCTGCTGTTTCGTGCTATTGCTTCCAAATAGCAACTAATGAAGCCACTCTTACATGTTTAATAGATCAAGGTATTCAATTTGACTCTTACAAAAATCTGTTAATTTTGTTTAGCTTAAAAATACCAGGGAAAAATGGGGTGCCCTCGGAGAGACCATTTCAATTTATGTAGTGCTGGCTCAAATTTTCCAATATACGTTTTTGTCATTATCCGGGGAAATGAAAGAATACTTACTTTCAGACATTGATAGAATGTTTACCTTCCCTGAAAAACCATTCTACAATGAATGTAAGAATTTTGATGATGTACCATAAGTATGTTGTTACAAATCAACCAATCACAGAAAAGTCTTTTAAAATGAATCATAAATGCATATAAGAAAATCTAAGATTGTCACACAAGAACAGAAACTACACATGTAACAATTTAATTTAATACAAAATATATTTACATGCACTCCATGAAGCTGTTTTTTCACCTTATAACATATCGCTAAAAGTTGTTCACATCAACAGATCAGGATATATACCTTCTGAAGCTTTCTGAGTAATTGCCAGTTCTTTATACTGACCTGAATTTTTAGGTTCTTAAGTAAAACTCTCAGAGGATGGGTTTTATTGAATCATCAAAAATTAACCTGTTCTTTAGTCTGAGTTGTATTTCACACTTTTCTGTTCATAGTCTAATCAGCACAGAGTGTTGTCAGAGAAACTAGCACTAAACCACCTTACTTAAGACAGTTAATTTTTATGGACCTGTGTATCATGAAATATGAGATAAAATAATAAGAATCCCATCATTTGAGAAGTGTAATAATTCCTGACCCAACCTTACCCAGAGTGTCTTACTGCTATTTCTCTGTAGAGACTACAAGTTTGGGGTTGCCTCAGGCTCACCTTGTCGATTTTGACAACATTTTGCTCTAAAGGCTCAGCCTGTTCCAGGTTCCTAACTTTACAGTTACAAGAAAGATATTATATAAAATAATAATTTAAAAGTTACACATTAGATTAAGGAGCTTATCTAAAACAAAATTCTTTTAAAAATTGGTAACAATAGGAGCACCTGGGTGGCTCAGTCGGTTGAGCGTCCAGCTTCGGCTCAGGTCATGATCTCGCAGTTTGTGAGCTCGGCTCAGGTCATGATCTCGCAGTTTGTGAGCTCGAGCGCCTCGTCGGGCTCTGGGCTGACAGCCAAGCCTGGAGCCTGCTTCGGATTCTGTGTCTCCTCCTCTCTCTCTGCCCCTCCCTCGCTTACACTCTGTCTCTCTCCCTCTCAAAAACAAATAAACATTAAAAAAAGTTAAAAAAAATTGGTAACAATAATATGTCATTATAAAGCAACATGTCCACATTCTTATTTGGGAACAGAAGTAAGCAAGAAGAAAAGAAATATAAGAATTGGGTCACAGACTCCCACATTTCATTTTGTAGATTTATGTCACTTTCTGGAAAAGCTTCTCCAATTTCTGATATGGTATTAAAATATATTGAGGGAGCCACAGAAATTGAAGAGAACTCATTAAGGTAATGCAGTTCTCAGAGTCTAAGTAAGATATTCTCCACCAGTTTTATGATAGAATATGGGTCTAATTTTTGTGATGTATTATTAAATAACTGGAGTATTTTATACATGATACCATAGATTTGAATTAAAAGTACCCACACACATGGAAAATTATTACTTATTTATCCCCAAGACATATACAGTAGAAAGATATACCTTCTTCATATCTGGCAAGAGGTATGAAATTAGAGTTCTATCACAAAGAGATAACTATAAATTCAAAATCCCTAATTTTCCAGTTTTTTAAGCTTATGTACTTAGAGAGAGAGAGAGAGAGAGAGAGAGAGAGAGAGAGAGCACAAGTGGGGGAGGGGGAGAGAGGAAGAGAGACAGAATCCCAAGCAGGCTTGGTGACATCAGCTCAGAGCCTGATGCAGGGCTCAAACTCACTCAACTGTGAGAACATGACCTGAGCCAAGATCAAGAGTCGAACGCTTAATCGACTGAGCCACCTAGGCACCCCTCCAGTTTTTAAAAAAATGTTTATTTATTCTTGAGATAGAGAGAGCATACATGAGTGTGGCAGGGGCAGAGAGACAGGGGGACAGAGGATCCAAAGCAGGCTCCGTTCGGATAGCAGAGAGCTCAATGTGATATTTGAACTCATGAACCCTGAGATGGTGACCTGAGCCAAAGTCAGATGCTTAACTGAGTGAGCCACCCAGGAGCCCCTCCAGTTTTTTTAATGAGAGGAAACAAAAAGGAGACCAGAAATATGGCTATTTTAAAATCCATACATTTCTGAAAGCCCATGAACAATCACATACTTTTATTTCCATTCATAAGAATGCATATATACTTCTGTTTTTAAAAGATAGTTGAGATTTCTTATCATGCTTTCATATTTTTATCTCAACTCTGCATTCCAGCATAGACAAGGATGTACATCTTCTTGGAGTAGGCGGAAATAGTTCACATGCTCCACCAGAAGATAATTCTGATGCTTTGAATTGACCTCGAAATCTAGTTCCATATTAGTCTTCCTTAAAGTTCTTATAAAGTGAGGGGTCACCACAACAGTCTGGTTCTAATACAGTGCTCCTCACTCTTTTCCGAGAACCACCAATGATTATTTTAAGTTAGAGAAGTTCTACATATATGCCTTGTATTTGTGCAAGGTTATGTCCCCTGGAATTTCTCCTTAATTTAATCCAATTTCAGACATATGGGGGGAATAATCCATAGTCTGATATTCACTAGGGTAATGGTGCTCATACTTACTCGGTGGAATCACTAAAGATTAAGTTGCTTTTTTTGAAATATCATAAAATAATGACATATTCAATTCTAACATATGAGTTTGTGAAATTTTATTCCTAGGTGATACAACCAATATATACTTATGAAATCACAAACATCCTCCCACTTAGCCACAATCCAGACGAGCTTTCTATGTGCTTCTTGGTAGAATATACACAATACCATTTATGAGTAAATCTTGGTAAAACAAAAACAAAAACAAAAGCAAAAAGAACTTGAACAAAGCATCTCATTCTAGCTTTCAGTTTACAGGAATTACCAGTAGAGAAGAACATGGTCAACAACACTACAGGGATGCAATTCAGCAAAACCTAGAATAAGAACGACACTGAAAGACAAATGACTCCATTTTACAACAAATAAATTGCGAACAACTAAAAGAAGAGGAAACTTAGAGATTGAAAGTGACTTTAGAAATACATCAACCAAACGCCATGTGTGGCCTGTGTTTGAATCTTCATTCAAACAAATTAACTGTAAAAAAAAATAAGACAATCACGAAAATGTATACACTTATGCAATGTTTGATGATGTTAGGGAACTACTATAAATGTTTGCAAATGTAATAATGCTTTTATAGTTTTAAAAATAGTGCTCTATTTTTAGAGGTACACACTGAACTATTTATAGATGTATGTATATTATATGATGTATGGGCTTGCTTCAAAATAATCCAGGAACTTAGGAATGAGTGAATGGTAGGTATAGATGAGACCAGTTTGGCCATAAACTAAATGAAAATTGAATAGAAGGGAATATATCTGAAATAAATGAAATCACTATGTTAAAGATTTATTTACACCAGCATGTTCATTGCAGCATTATCAATAGCCAAGATATAGAAATAACCTAAGTACCTATCGATTGGTGAAAATGTTATAAAAGTTATATATATATGTATATATATGTGTGTGTGTGTGTGTGTGTGTGTGTGTATGTGTATATATATGTATATATGTGTGCGTGTGTATATATATATACATACATATATATATATATACACACGCACACATATATACATATATATACATATATATATATATATGTATTATTATACACATATATATAATATTATCCAGCCATAAAAAAGAAGGAAATCCTGTCATTTGCAACAACATGGATGAACCTGGAGGGCATTACACTAAGTGAAATAAGTCAAACAGAGAAAGACAAACACTGTATGATCTTATATGTGGAATCTGGAAACAGATTGTAGGTTAGTGGCTGCTAGGGGCTGAGTAGTGGGGGCAAAATGAGTGATGGTGATCAAAAAATACAAAATACCAGTTATAAAATGAGTAAGTCCTGGGGATTTCACATACATCATGGAGACTGTGGTTAACAATACTGCATCATATACCTGAAAGTTGCTAAGAGAGTAGATCTTAACTTCTCGCCACCAAAAGAAAAAAAAAAAAAAGAAAAGAGAAAAAAAAGAAAAAGTAACTGTATAACTATATGAAACGATGGATGTGTTAACTAACCTTATTGTGGTAATCATTTCACAATATATTACATAATGTTATATGTCAAATATATCTCAAATATATCTCAATATAGCTGGAGGAAAAAGATATCAGTTGCTCCCCTCCCCCTCCAAAAAATGTTGAATAGTTAAACATCTATGGATGATGAGCATGTAGAAGTTTGTAGTGCCATTCTTTCTAATCTGTATCTATTTGGAATTTTCATAATACCAGATCTTTTAAAAAGAAAGATGATTATCTAAAATATATCTCCATTAATAGTATAAGCAGAAAACCAAAAGAAAATATAGCAAACAATACATATGGAAGCACTCATGGGAACAGAAAATTTAGCTCATTTAGTAATATTTGGGGGCTAGGCGGCATTCTGACCAGGGTTTGGGCTGAGGTATTCCACCTAAAATGAGTCTTCTAGAACAGAGGTCACTGAAGAAGCAGAGCAGGAAACCACAACGAAACCAATATATTTGGCTTATGTGTTCATAGAAGCAAAGAGAAAAGATTAAGATTAGCTGGAAGGTTGAAAGGAATCCTCACCTTCAGACCAAATGCTAAGTCATACCTTTTATGGAAGTACAGAAAACTTTATAGATTGAAGGGAATAAGCAGAGGAGATTAGAGGGTAAATAATTCAAAAAGCACTTTTATCATATTCAAAGCAGCATATATTAGTCTTTTCTTTGAAATACTGAGTGTTTAGACATAGGCTGTATGTTAATCTCTTTAAGGGTCCATATATATTTTCCCACTAATCCTTTCAGATTGATGTCAGTTTTACTGTCTGGTTACCCAAACCATTGTCAATATTTTGCCTGCTGTTTTGCTAGTTTTCCCTAACTTGAACGGAACTGTATTGTTCATGGCCAAATAATAGAAGACATCCATGTTACTAATTCAGTCTGAGTGTGCATCAAAACTTGAGCGAAACCTTTACCCTTTTGTTGGCCCATCCCTGGTCTTGAACTAAACGGAGTGTATTTGTTTGGATTGTAGTCAAATTGAACCCACTATTCAATCAATAATTGAACTATGCTCCTAAAATGCATTCTGTTTAAAATTGAAGGAAAATAACACAGAAGTGTTATGAAGAGCTGGAGTCAAGTGGAGGCTTTTTTTACTCTGGTTTGAGTATTTTGTTGCTATCTTAACCTTATGCTGGGCAGAGTCACGAATAGCTACATAAAATTCCTTTATCATCGCTGCTTCAATGTGGAGAGGTCTTATTAACACAAGGACATTAAAATTGGATTGAGTCTGTACTAAACATTTAATTTTAATGCTTAGAATAACCTAAGCTGAGAAGGTAATAGCTATCATTTACTGAGTATGTATTTTAACCAAACACTGAGCTAAGGGCTTTACATAAGCATTGCATTTATATACTTTTTCATTATTTACTGATTGGCATTCCAAGAGATCATCTAGTCAGTTGCTTCTGTCAAACTCACCACTGTTTGCTCCAGACTTTGTGATGGCAGTGAGCAAAATTATTGCAGCTTTTAAATATGTATCCTGCTGTGGGCTGGAGCCAGCTCATACTGATTCAGGAGACTATTCTGTGCATCTTTTTTCCCTAACTCCACGTTAAGTGACATCATATTGCTAGTTTAAATGGCCGTGGTGGGAGAATGTACACTATGGATATTAGTAAATGTCATTATTTTCCCCCAGCCAGTTGCTAGACATTTACTAATACACCACGGTATGTATCCTTCTTTCATTTTCCAAGAAATGGAAATGTCATTGGGAGGACCTGCCATCGCCCAGTTATTGCTATTGTGGTAACAGTTAAAGTTAGGATGAACTTTAAACAAATAAGAGGAGAAGGCAAAGAAACTAGCACCAGTCGAGTTCCACAACTAGCTAGCCCTGCCCCAATTTGTTTGATTTCTTGAAAGGATGAGATATGAGGGCCGTTCTTCCAGTAACTGGGTGGGAGGTAGAATTAGGGAAAGACTCTCTACTTTGGGGTCAGCAAACTATGGCCTGTGTGTTAATGTAGCTGACTTCCTGTTTTTATAAGTAACATTCTCCTGGAGCAGAGCCACACCCATTTGTTTATGTGCTGTTTATGGCTCCTTTCACACACTAGTTCACAGAAGTGCGGAGTAATTGTGACCCAGCCTGTATGGCCTTTGTAAAGGCAAAAATACTTACTATCTGGCCCATACAGAAGAGGCTTTCCAAAATGACTGGGGCTGTGATATGTTTGACAAATGGATGATCTTTTATGTGAGGTTAAATTCTTGTGGGGATGAGGCAGAAATAAGCTCAGATTCCTTGTTTTCTTTGTTTTACCTTCCTCTAATGAAAGCAGTCCCCAAAATATAAGCTACGTCTCTAAATTTTATTGTATCCACTCATGTGAATTCATAATGTAGGGTAAGATTTCATTCATTATGTCAGGAACACTCATTACTGTTCTCACTGGATACCCAGGCCCTCTACCTGAATCTCTTTATTCAATTATTCATTCTACAAATATTTAGTAAAGGCTACTAGGATCCAGCCTACCAGTTTCTAGGCACTAGAGGTATGCTCATGAATAACCAAAGTTCCTGTCCATAGGGAGCTTATATTTTAGTGGGAAAGGCATATAATTGCTTGCATGTTGTCTAATATCATCTCAAGACATGATAACATTATGAAGAAAATTTAACTCTGGAAAGGTGCTAGACAATGAGTGAGGTGCTTTTTAAGATGTTTAGGGAAAGAAAGCATCTCTAAGGAGGTGACATTCAAGTAGAGAGACCAGAGTAAAAGTAAAGGAGTGAGCCATGCATTTTTGGTGGGGAAAACAGCAGAAGCTAAGGCTCCCCAGGGGCCTGCCCTCAGCTGTGAGAAAAAGCAAGACGGAGAATGAAAAGAGGGGATGATGAGGTCAGCAAGGCAGGCAGGGACAAAGTAATAGAGGCCTTGTAAGCACGGTGAAGAGTTTGTGTTATATTCTAGTTACATGGAAAACCACTGGGAAGTTAGGAGGAGGGTGCTGACTTCAAATGATTTGCCTTTAGATTAACATCCTATCTGCTGTGCATAGTAGAGACTAGAGTGGGTAACAAGAAGGAAGACCAGTTACAAGGCTATTGCAGTAATTCAGGCAAGAGACGACCCACGTGTATAGGGCTTAGGGGTTATGGGGAACCATGGAAAGATAGTTCCAATGATCTTGGATTGAAAATTCTTGTAGGCTTCCTAAGTCTTCTTTATAACTGAGTGCTAATTTAGCTCCTACTATACAGAGTAGAGACTAAGGAAGAATTTGAATATTTATTCAACAAACACTGATCGTTAATAAGAGAACAATAGGTGCTATCTACTTGAGATAAGAGGTCAAAAGAAGTTCAGTTCAGTGGAGGTAATTGGCAACAACTGGGTTCCTCATCTATAGGCTCTCTTAGTTCATACAACCCCCCCTGACTCTGACCCCAAATCCCTCCACACTGTATTCATGGCACAATCCAGGGCCACAGCTGCTCATACTCAGGATATCTGAGGCTGCTGCTCTTCAAGATACTCTTCTCATCTGGAGTTTGAGGATGGGTGAAATGGATTAAAACAGAATACAGTTTATGTGTTGTGTACACACATGCACACACACAACACACACATGTATCCTAGTTCCAATATACAAGGTTGAATCTTCTAAAGTCTTGCCTTTTATGAATTTTGCCTATCTCTATTGACACAGTTATACAGTTCTTCAGCCAATTAAACTATGGAATTTCTTTACTTAATGTTTTCATTATGGTGGTCTCACCTGTCCCTTGTTCCTTTCTTACCTTTTCATTGTAAGGTTTCAGGTGAAATGCACTAAAAGTTTCAAACATTCTCTTAAGGGTCTTTCCTATTGTTTGACAGAGAGGGACATATGTTCTCAGATTAACCCTACAGCTCTCCATGTTGCAGTGAGTGTTGTGAATTCAGTGTCTGCTCCAAAAGTTATGATTCTTTCTTTGTCCCAAACAAAGGGCAGATCTTTGCTGGTTTCCCAAACCAACAAGATTCAAGCCCTGAGAGAACATTTGGGCATTTTATTAGAGTGGTGGCATTGTTCCTGGTAACATAGACTTGCTTGTCGACTCCAAAGGAACCTTTCAATGTCAGCTAAAATCTGGGTTTTATAAAAAGGAGAGGGAGGGGTGTGAATCAATTGGCAGACAGGTCCCAAAGCTGAGAATAAGTGTACCAAGCTAATATTCCTGAAAATACGGTTTTTGAAATCTAAACACTGTGGAAGCCAAATTGCAATACAAGGCACTTTGATGTGACTTAAAAATTATTTAAAAAGCAAGGAAATGGTAATGACTATGGCAAGTTTTTATATATTATATGTTATATATAAAATACATAAGTATATATATATGTATACACACACACACACACACACGTTGTTGCTATGTTTTTAATTTTGAAAATGCCCTAAGCGTACAACCTTGACCATATTTTCCATAGTATTATGGTGAAGATAAAAAATAAAATGGAGACATGGTAATCCTCTACAAGGTATGACTTCCTCCACCTCACAAGCAAGGCTTCAGAGAGTGCCTTGGGAGCTCGGGAAGGGTTAAAGTTTTGTCTGTGACACTGAAATTGAGGCCAGCTGTAGGTCATATTCACGTCCCAGTCACAGGAAAATGAACCTGTGAGACAGAACCTAATTATCTGCTAAACCAAAAGCCAGTCTCAGTTCAATAACTTACGACAGAGCTAGCAGCCAGATATAGTGTTACCATGGCAACGCTGGAAAAAGCTCCACTGCGGTTGAGAATAAGGAGGAAAAGAAGGAGACTGTAACCCTAAATGTGCTGTAGCCGTTTGATCTCACACAAGTGGTCTGTCTGGAAAACCAGGTTATCCTATACATGTCTACCATTGTCCATTCACTTTAATATCTGCTACAATTACTGAAAAGGGAAATGCAATCACAGTGTCCTCTGGGTTTAAAAACAGCCCACTAACAAATGGCTAACTGGGAATTAATTTTAAAGAGAAATACATAAGCTTCCTCTTTCTCCTCCTCCACGCCATCCCCAAACACAGATCAAGCAGGACACAAAGGGTGCGGATTCTTGAATACTTCATCATTGTAATGAATGAGCTCCGTGTCTACAAAATGCACTGTCATCCTATTTTCCTCTTATTCCCAAATGCCAACATACTTTTGAGAGAAAACTTTTGGGAATTAAGCAATAATATTTGCCTATTGAAAGGGTTGGGGTAGAACCGAAGAGTAAGGGAGAGCTAATATTCCTTTGTGAACTCCACCTAAAATTTCAAGTGAAATAATTTCCTGGAATATCCAGTTAAGAAGAATCAAACATTAGAGGGAGATAAGCCTGACAGGTTGGTCATTTTTCTTTTGGCCAGTTCATCTTTGTAGTTCTTTCTAGAACAGCACTGGATTTATGAATTTAGGAGATGATACAGCTTATGCACATAAAAACTTCAGAAGCCAGTTATCGTAAATACTGTGAAAATGGCATCTCACTAAAAATATTTGCAGAAGAAGAAACAAGAGCTTACCATACCGTCATATGCACTTGGAAGAGAAATTCAGAAGTACATTCCTTTCTCTCTTTTCAATCCTTCCCAATGGAGATAAATCGTGCTAAAGCTTGTCAGTTACAATTATTGGATTTCACCATATTTGACAATTTTGATATGCCATTAATGATGTAATAAGACACATCTAGCACATAATGTTATCACTTGGGCATGCTATCCAGTTGTAATACCAAATTTGAATCACATAGATATGTATGTATAAATATATAGATACAGCAGTGTTTCTTCATGTATAACTCATAAATATATTGGGTTTGGAATATGGACAGGAAGGAATATGGAGATGAATAATATCCTCTTCATATGCATGAATAACTCTGCAGTAATGCAAATGAGAAAACACAAAATGGAAAGTAGGTTTCTTCTAGCAGAAATATGACTAAGAATGTAGGCTGAAATTTGCCAATATATTACAGTCACTTACAATTTCAGTGAATTTTCTTTAAGATGCCACATCTTTTAAAACATTTTATCCTGCTCTATTACATTTTCACTATATAATTACATAAGTCCAAACTTCAAATTTCCTTAAACTACCGTGATGCATGAAAAGGAGTTTTAGTGTTTTAAAAAGATAAAAGGTGGTAGTAGTGGGGTGAGGGGCAGACAGAAAAGCAACATCAAAGGGTGAAATGAATTTTCTGATTAATTTCCAGGTAGAAGTAACCTAACCTCTGCTCCTGACCCTAACTTAATTCCTTTTCAAGTAAATGGAAGCCAGAAAGTATACCTCTTTCTAAGACAGATGTTTCTGAGATCTGATTATTAAAAGGGTCTTATTAGTTGCAAAGATGCCAACAATACAGTCCAATACACTCCTTGGGTCCTATTACTCATAATATAAATAAGTTTTTCTTTTAATCTTTCTCCTTAGATGAATTAATTAGTTAGAAAAGAAAATGAGGCAATTTTATCAGAAAAGCATCTGAAAGGGCTATTGATTTAAATGCTTTTACATTTTAGCCTTATCACACATGGTTAGCTTGCAGATATGAGCCTAATAATGTTGCAAAGCACCAGATTTCACTGGATTCTCTGTTCCACTTGGATTCCCAGAAACGATATTGGAAGCACTAACAAAGAAATAGTACTGTTTTTCTCACGATGTTCCTTTAGACAATCTTTCTAAACTATTCCATTGCACACTTTCTTTAAAAGCATCAATCTTTCCTGTATTTTTGTAAATAGGTGTGCTTGTGCTTTTGTTTATTTCTAACTATAATCCTAAAATCCATCCATAAGCAAGAATCGGGTGGAGCATATGCTCCATCCAGTATAAAGGCATTAATATGTTCAATTAACCTTAACCAAATACAATAAAATAAATTATAGCTGAAACTAAGTTTAAAATTAAAACTAAGTTTACAGATTAAAATAATCTGCTTGCCATATGGAAAGTCCTCAATGCATTTGTTGATTGAGTGAATAAACTAGACTATCTCCTAAGGACTAAACCAAAAGGAGAAAAAGCAAAGTCTTGAAAGAAACTTAACAACAACAATAACAACAACAACAACAACAACAAGCCAGATTAAATCATATGCTACCCTTGGATACACAACTTTGCATGAAAAAGCTTCCAATTTTGAGACATTCTAAATTAATTCACTAGGAAGGAAAAAGAAAACCTAGAAATATAGTTGTCACTATTGTCTCTACCATTTTAAAATGGACTAGAACATTCTAGAATACATAAGAATTTAGTGTATAACGAAGGTTTCTCATTTCTGACTTCTACTCTCTCCCCATTAAGGCTACCCAGTTTTCTGGTCCTCACTAACCTCTGCTAATAAGTCTCTTTGGGTATTGGCCTTTCACCCTTGAAAAATTCACAAAATTCTTCCCTCAGCAGTAAAACTATATAATGTTACTCTCCAGAAGTCTAGCTTGTTGATTAAACCTCTCCATATTGGTCTAGCTGGTGCTTTGGATCCTCTGAATTTCCACAACATCCTCCTGTTGTGTCAGCTAAATCCCTGATGCTTCTTGAGGACATGGAGACTTCTCCAGAGTTTTTCCATGCTCGGTTAATGGACTTTCTTAGGAGATGGTGATGGGTGAAGGGTTAGAGGGGAAGGCTGCAGGTTCAGACTCCCTCTCGTTCTCCCCTGATGTCATTTCTACAAGCATCTACAAAGCTGCCTCCCAGGGTTCCGAGTGGGCAGTGACCATAACCCCTCTGGCCCTTTTGTCTTTATACTCATCTAACAGGAATCTGTTACTCACTTCCCTCCCATAGAAGCTGCAACACAAGGAGCCGAATATATGATGTTCTTCACCTACATGCATTTTCCTCCCTTTTTCTTAGACTCAAGGCTGGCTTCTTACTGCCCACAGCCCACGAAGTTTCATGTTGTCCTCTGTGATAGAAAACTACTACTAGTTTATCCTGAACCCTTCTCTCTTTTATGGTTAACCTTAAAAAATTCTATAATCCAGGTCTCTAGCATCAGGTTAACATTTCTGGCCATATCCTTTAGAAATTAAAAATAAAGTCATTTCCCTCTCAGGAACCTAGCCCTTCCAAACTAGAGCAGTTTGTTTTGAGCTTATTGACTTGCTAACACTTTTTCAACACATAATCTGCTAGGCACTTTAAATCTTCTGTTGACTGGTTCTTGATTGTGTCCACCTTCCCCATAAAGCAATAAATGTCATTTATTAAATGAAGAGAGAAAAATAAAGCAACAAGCATGATTTGGGGAAGGAATAACCTTGGTTGAAATTTTCTAGGTCTCATCCCCCTATACAGTTAACTGGCTCCATCAATTCTATCTTCTAAATATTCCTCTGATCTCTCCTTGTCTCTCCATTTCCACTGCCACCACTTTCATTCAGGCCATTATCATCTATCCCAATTAATATCCCAAGGGAATCATTATACATAATTATATAAAGTTGTATTTATCATCAGAATACTATTTATATTAGGGAAAAAAGGATGGAAGAAAACTCAGTTTATACTTCTGAATGGGCGACTTATGTTATACCAAAGCAATAACATAATGAGCATATGTTAAAATGACAATATGTGAGAAAGTGTTCATTTAGTATTGACCAATTAGAAAGCAAGTTAGAAATGATTATGAAAATACTGAATGTATGTGTGTGTGTGTGAACAAAAGGGAGAGACAGAGAGAAGGTATGCGTATATACTACATGATAATAGGTGTTATTTTCTGAGTGATGAGACTAATACATTTTTCACTTTTTTATTTGTGTAGAATTTAAAAATTTTATAATATGAGCTCTTGTTATCATTGTGCAGGTAGAGTTATATTTATTTTGTAAATAAACTAGCTGTATTTAGAATACTGTGAAAATATTTTTAATTGGCTTAAAATGGATTGACACTACAGGGTTTAATAACATTGGAACAGTATGTTTAACTCCATTTGTAACCAGTAATACCATTTCTCCAGTTGCATATAAAAAAATTCATTATTTTCAGGAAATGAGTCACTTGAGGAGGACAGGAGTTTGAAAGAAGATATGTTTTCATAAAACAATGTTATAAAATATTTCTACCTCTTTCCAATAAAAATATATTATTTAGGCTAATGGTTGAGATATTATGATTTTGTTTTATTAATTATTGAAAACTTCAGGAGCACCTGGGCTCAAGTCATGATCATGTGATTCGTGGGTTCAAGCCCTGCATCTGGCTCTGTCACAGCTAGGAGCCTGGAGCCTGCTTCAGATTCTGTCTCTCTCTCTCTCTCTCTCTCTCTCTCTCTCTCTCTCTGTTCCTCTCCCACTCACACCCTGTCTGTTTCTATCAAAAATAAATAAACATTAAAAATTTAAAAAAATCATTGAAAGCTTTAAGGTTATGTTCACAATGACAGAGATTGCTAGTTTTCCTGCAATATCTGTTCTCTTCATCTCCCTCTAGTATTTAACTGGGTGAATGACTATTCACCCAGAATAAAGTCTATATTTCTATGCACACACTCCCCAAAAGCTTTGTGCACCTGGTGACTAAGTTCTAAAGATATAGTGGAAGATGTGTAGAAAAATTCCAGAAATGATCTTTTTTTAAAAAAAAAAATTAACGTTTATTCATTTTTTGAGAGACAGAGTGCAAGTGGGGGAGGGGTGGAGAGAGAGAGGGAGACACAGAGTATGAAGCAGGCTCCAGGCTCTGAGCTATCAGCGCAGAGTCTGATGTGGGGCTGAAACTCAAAAACCATGAGATCATGACCTGAGCTGAAGTCGGATGCTCAACCAACTGAGCCACCCAGGTGCACCCGGAAATGAGCTTTAAAAGGAAGTGCAGTGTCTTTATTTTTCTCTTTTTATTCCTACTGACTGAAAGTAAACAATATGATGGAGCTCCAATGGTCATCCTGAGATTACCTGGGAAAGAAATGTCATTTGTTTTTTATTTAATTTATAATAAAATAAAAATTTTATTTTAAAAAAATTTTAATGTTTTATTTACTTTTGAGAAAGGGAAAGAGACAGAGCACAAGCAGGGGAGGGGCAGAGAGAGACGGAGACACAGAATCCGAAGCAGGCTCCAGGCTCTGAGCTGTCAGCACAGAACCCGACGCGGGTAAAATCCACAGACGGTAAAATCATGACCTGAGCTCAAGTTGGATGCTTAACCAATTGAGCCACCCAGGTGCCCTGGAATGAAAGACACTTAAAAAGAGCGTCGAAATAGAAGCAGCATAGGTTCCTGACTTCAAAGTGCTCAACTAGGTTTCTGGGAGAATGATTTTCAAAGCTATGTAGCCACCTCCCAATTTTCCATGATTTGTTCACATCTACCTCTGAATGTCACAGTCACACCATAAATCCAACGTGTCTGATGTCAAAGCTCTATTAACTGAAATGAGAACCAAGGAGGGTCTGATGCTGGTTCACAGGATTATCATGATTCTCTCATTCTTCTAGTGTCAAGAGGTGGAGACATTTAATGTCATCTATTCCTTTTTTTCCTTGCCACATTTTGTATACCTATGCAATCTACTTAGTCATTAAGTCCTCTTTAGTATACAGTCAAGAGATTTCTCACATTTACCTCCTTTTCACACTGTGCATAGTGGTTCTTAACTTCGGGGTGGTTAGTCTTTATTGAGAACCTTATTAATACTATTAGATTATTTCCCCCAGAGACATGGCATGCCTGCTTGAAATGTTTCATGTAATCCAACGGGAACAAAAAACTTCAAAAGACCCAGGGTATGGGGACCCAGGTTAGGAACCTCTGGTTTAGATCTTTTTGTTGTTGTTGTTGTTTATTCTTTTGTCTAATTGTCCCCAATATCTTCTCATTTCAACATTCTCTATCCAATTGTTTCTCAACTGGAGTGTTAGTCGACCATCTAGGAGGTTTACAGAATGCATCTGTCTGTGTAGGCTCTATTCCAAAACTAAGGAGTTGGAATTTATAGGATAGTAAGAGTGGTGTGTCTTCATAAGTAGTTCTGATATGTCCTCTGGGTTGAGGTCTTAAGTTACAATGACCTCAGATTAATCTTGTATCTTTCATTCTTGCACCTTCCCCCCAAATCTTTAACAGGTTCCCAGTGCCTACCACACTGTAAAACTGCATGATTGCCAGAAGAGCCCCTGTGAGCACGTACAGCCTCCTTAAGCTGCTCTTAGCTTGCTCTGCAATTGGCTTTTTGTAAAAATATACTCAGTCTTCCAACAAAATTGAAAGCCAAACATAGCCCATCTTTTTGTTGTTGTTGTTGTTCCTGTACGTTTGCACACAGAGTCTATTCCTCCTGAAATCCAGCCCTTCCATCCCTTCTTCTAGAAACCCTTCCTATCTATCACATAGCTGCTAACTACAGTCTCTTCTAGGGAAATTTTCTTGATTCTCAATAACTAAGTAAACATGTCCCCAAACACTGCAAATCCCAAAGCATTGTGTTTTTGTATGCTTTCTGGATCTATCACACTATAGCTTGGTAAGGTTTTTTTTAGTTTTTCTTATTTTCTCATAAGAACATAATATCCTGTGAAGAAAGGCTACTAAATTCATTTTGTATTTCCCACATACCTAGAGCAGATTCTTATTTTGTATACATAATGAAAGAATATATGGATAAGTAGAACGATGGATAGAAAGATTTAAGGGTTAGAAGTGTACTGTTTATAATAATCTGTAATCGTACTTGTCTGTGGGGCATTACAAAATAATGAATTTAGCAAAGAGTATTCTTGCTTAGAAGTGAAATTTAGGACAAAGTTGAAGACTAATGATGAAGATAAAGAACAATCATGGGGCGTCTGGGTGGCTCTGTCGGTTACACGTCCAAGTCTTGGTTCCAGCTCAGGTCATGATATGGCGGTTTTGTGAGTTCAAGCCCCACATGGGGCTCTGTGCAGGTAGTAGAGTCTGCTTGGGATTCTCTCTCTCTCCCTCTCTCTCTGCCCCTTCCCCAGTCAATCTGTCTCTGTCTCTCAAAATAAATAAATAAACTTAAAAAAAAATAAAGAAAAATCACTACCAGACTTTGTGGTAATATTTCCATACTTGACGAACACAGAGAGGTGATGCTCAAATTTTCCATTAATAGTTGAGAAGATCTAAGGCTTCATTGAATTTAGATCACTCTTGTGGAGGGAGCAAGCAAGCAACAATACTAAGGAAGCAGAAGTTTCTTCCTCTCTATGGTTTTAAGGAAATGGTAGTGTTCTCCTAAAGGTGGAAGATGTCACACAGTAGGTTAATTTTTTAAAACTTTCAATGGCAACCTCCTAAAATATCTACAAATAACTTCTTTTACCACTAGTCAAGTGTGAAGTTATTTCTGTACCTCCTGGGTTGAATGTTCAAAATCATTGAGGCAGAGTTTAATGGTTCACCCACCTAATACAATTAAATGCACACTATTAATAATAAGATAAAAACAGAGAGGGAGGCAAACCATAAGAGATTTCTGACTGTAGAGAACAAACAGGGCTGCTGGAGGGGAGGTGGGTGGGGGAATGGATTGAATGGGTGATGGGTATCAAGGAGGGCACTTGTTGGGATGAGCACGGGGTGTGATATGTTAAGTGATGAATCACTGAATTCTACTCCTGAAACCAATACTATACTATACATTAACTAACTTGAATTTAAATAAAACCTTGGAACAAAAAAAAAAAAATAAATGCATGCTATTTTTTATTGACTTTAGAATATATGAACCTGGCGTTTATATGCAAGAATATAAAAGTACAAATTCTTTTCAGAGGATTCTTGGCTTTGAGACCCACTTGACTGAAGTTCAAAATCATTCCATAAATGACATTATGTATTATTAAATTATCAAAGGTTAATCTGTATATGTGTGTACACAGCTTATATTTTTAAATCACAGAACATATAAAAAATTTGCTAAGCTAAATATCAGTTGCTGTTACTGCCATATTTTTAAATTATCAGTATATCATGGTTAAAATAAACTCTGGCTTATTGGTGATTTTTCTTCTTATATAAAATTTTAAAAATCAATTTTTCCATTCCAAGATTGAAGAAGGAAGTAAGAATGTGGTTTTATAGCTAAAAGGAGCAATAGTATGACTGAACTAATCCTCTGATGATCATGAAACTCTCAAATAAGTCTCAAGAAGACATAAGAAAAGGCTTGGAGTAGTAACCCAAGATTTGTGCAATGAAATTGATTTCCATTCAAATCAGGTCTTTTACTCTTCTTGAAAATGTCAAGGTGTCAGCCTTGGCCATTACAAGACTGTGATTTATAGTTGAGACAAAGCGATAGTACCAGCTGACTGTCTGGAGCCACAGCACAGTGTCTGGAAAGGCTGCTGATGACAGTCACCGCTTTTCTTAGCCAATCAGCAAGCCTTAACTAAAACCCTGGTCCTTCCGCCTCCATCGTGATAAGAAAACGCTAAAATGCAATCTGGAAAATTTACTTTGTGGGAAATAAACAAGCGTTGAGGGAGGAAGTAGGTATAGTACTTTCACAGAATAAATAACAAACGTTATTTATGGTAATCTATATTTCAGACATTTAGAAACACATATTCATAATAAGTGCATAAACAGATGTTTAAAATATGACAACTTATTTTAATATACTTGAAACCACAGCATAATTTTGTAATTTGATTAAGGAGAAGAATTGTGAGTGTTAAAATCAATTTTCAAACTCTCTAAATTATATTTATAGCATTGCTCATCTGCATCACAAAAAAAACACCCAAAATGTTTTGCATTAGAATCATTATTCATAGCAAATTAATCTTTTTCTCATTGAGAAAGATCCCTAAATAGTAGTTCTTGATAGTATAATGTTTAAAACTGCCCAGGTCATACCATAATAAACAACAAGCCAAGAAGGGAACAGTTTGACATCCTAATCATATAAAACCATATAATGGCTACAAGTATATATAGATATAATTATAGATATAATTATAGATACATATATAATACATATATAATCATATAATAGACACAATTATATAGAGATATAATTACATCTCTCTCTACAAATATAGCCAAATAAGTTGTCATATCTGTATATAATTACAGCCATTATATAATTTTATATGATTAGGATGTCAGCAACATAAAACTCCCTAATATTAGAGGCGAAAGTGGAAGGGATATAAAATTTTCTGTAACAGAACAGCCTAAACATATGGTGGCTGAGGATAAACACTGGACTACAGAATATAATCACTATGCCTTCTTTACCAAACCCCCATTTGTAATGATCTTAAATAATTTCTTAAATGTCAGATTCCCACATGAGTCCAAATGCTGACCTTCCCGATGTATGCCATGTATTAAATGATCACAGAAAATGTTAAGAAAATGCAATTAATCTCCATGATACACTCAAGGTTGCAATTTGCTGCTGCAAATGTTTTATAGTTATGTACAGAGCACATTTGGACTAAATAAGTTAATATTGCCTGTATGTATGTTCATAGGCTCCACGAAGTTTACCAAGACAAACATATTTGATAGAAGCCCATAACATATCACTCTGCTTAAACAATTTGGAAATTTGTGGTGGTTGTTGGGAGCCCTGTTATATTTTGCCTGTTTAAATTCCCTTCAGCCTCTGCTATTGACATTACCTTGCTATGTTAATCTTGCTCTTCCTCCCCTCATAGTCTGCCCAATCTGAGTAACTCTCATCTGGACAGAGTAGTGGCTGCAAAACAGAACCAATCAGAGCCTTTCTGAGAAATGAAATTGATGGAGGGGCAGAGAGAACCTTTTTATTTTTTTTTTCTGGAATCACAAGCTCTAGGAATGATGCATGATGCATGTCTAGAGTTGCCAGTGGCTATCTTTGCCATCACACTGAGAGAATGTGAGAATGAAGTCAACCACCCAGGAATGAAGTTAGTACATTAGAGAAAGAAAGAGAGAGGGACAGATATTGAGATGGGGTTGGGGGGGGGGAGCACCTGGGGAGAAGAGAAGAGGAGAAGAGAAGCAGGAGGAGGAGGGCAGGGAAAGAGGAGGGGAAGGGGGAGAAGGGGGAGGGGCAGAAGGAGGAAGAGACGATGATGATGTACATACACAGTTTCCTACTCTGAGCTCGATTTTGAGCTTTTGCTATCAAAAGAGTTCTGATTAATGCTGTGATTTAAGTTAAGGCTATTCTTTCCTGTGGAAAAATCCCCTGTGGAATGGAAAAATACCCAACTGTCTAATCTGATACTAATTTTTTTTCCTGAAATCATTTTATAATCATTTTCCTCCACATCTTTATTTTATAAATCAGTTGTAAATGAGGAAAATGAAAAGGAGAGAGGTTCAGTTCCACAAGATAACTAATGGTAAAACTTGTATTAGAATGTGGTCTTCTACCTTCTACTTCACTATTCAAGTTCAGTGGTGGCACTTATGATGCAAAGGTGGAAAACTCCAAGTTTATTCTGCATATTTTGTTAACTCCCAGAGAACAGTCCAATTAGAATGCTTTGGTCCTTTGACTAAGTAATGTAATTGCTACTTTATGAAACTGAATGATCAATGTTATTGTATTAATTCACTTAAAAAAAGAAATTAAATAATAGCTTTTTTAAGAGGGATTGAAGTCATATGTAAATACTGCATTTTGGTCCAATTATTCTGGAAATAGCATTTTTATAAACCATAATTATTAACATTTTCATGGTCTATGGTTTTTAATCACCAGACCTTTGCATAGTATAGGGAATCATAAGAACAGAACATAAGCACTGCAAAATCCTAACAATACCCCATATCTTGCCCAAAGCAACTCAAAGTATATGGGTAGTTATTTCAGCTACAACTATAAAATAGGACACACCACATAGAAGTCTCATCTATAAAGTATAAGAGAATAAACTGCCAAATTACAAGACTTATGAAATGCTAAGGCACACAAAAAGGACAAAGAGTGTTAAATAAGACATATCTTTTGTAGACCATAAGCTATTTGAAACGAGAATATCTCTTTTTCTATCCTATAGGTGGCACTCAGAAAGCATATGATAAACACATTTATAGTAAATAATTTTTAAGTGCCCCTGGATCTGAAATAATTTCCCAATGATGTTTGCCTCTCACAGTTTGGGACAGTGTACGCCCAGTAAATTTGGGTGATGAAAACGATAGTCTGTATAGCAAAGGCAAATAGTAAGACCCAAACAGGAAGAAATTAATATTCACTGAATGTTTTCTTGGTGCTAAAGACTAGGCTAAGAAATTTACTCAGATTATTTTATTGATCAATCATTAAGTCTACACAAGCCCTTGATATTAAAAGGTCATAAAAACTTAAATCAATGGGGGCACTTAGGTGGCTCAGACTCTTGATTTCAGCTTAAGTCATGATCTCATGGTCATGAGATCAAGCCCTGCATAGGGCTCTGTGCTGGGCGTGGAGCCTGCTTAACAGTCTCTCCCTCTCTCTCTCTCTCTCTCTCTCTCCTCCTCCTCCTCCTCCTCCTCCTCTCCCTCTTCCTCTCCCCCTACTTGTGTGCATATGCATGCACTTACTCTCTCCCCCCAAAAATCTTTTTGAAAAATTAAAAAAAACTTAAATAGATGGAAATCAGTTTAGTTGTTTGGTAAATGACTCAGGCTACATCTAAATGCATTGAGGGCAACAATTACTTTTTATCATAATATCTAAAATTCTATAGCTAATATTCATACATCTGACATTTCATTTTAAAGCCAGTAAAATTTGTTAAATGATCAAGTCTTAATTGACCACAGTGATCCCACATGTTGATGTTGCCTTAATTCACTGAGATTTTTTTTTAAGCTAGGTATACATTTGTGAATAAATGGATAAATTCATGGATTACCAGCTCATTTTGGGTTGATAAATTATATTTATGAACTGGCAAATCCCACATGAGTTTCATTCTCAAGCAGGGTCTCTCCACAACAGCAACAATGATGTGTTACTAGTGAGTCCAAATTTCTATCCTCTTTACAACTTGTAATTCCTGAGACAGAGAATGACAATCTTTTCCCAATATCTGTGTCAATTCTAAAGGAGAACATTAGGAGAAAAGCTGCTAGAAATTTCAGTCCTGAATAGGTCATACTGGCCTTTAAATGGATTTTATAAGCAGTTGCTTATCTCAACATTAGGACTAATAAGGTATATATTCTTATAGATGTGCATACTCTTTATAGATGCACCTGTCTTGTAGATAAATCAAGGGTAAAGAACATTTCCTAAAGTCAGTAAGAGATATGGCAGGGATCATTTTTTATCTTTCAAATGTAGCATCATACAGTCTAACTATTTATCAGCAGTTTGTTCTTTCAGAATCACTTTATTGCATTTATTTAAAATATTATAAATCATAGAAATGAATGGGAGGAAATGAGCTGAAAAGAAGACATAAGTTGAATATCTTTCTCCCAAAGTAGCAAGAGCACTTCTGCTATGGTATGTCTAATTGTTGAAAAATACATTATCTCTTTGTTTCATGTATATACTTAAGTGATTTTAGTCAGTGCACTAGGTGGCCCTCAATAGAGCACACCCTATGGAAAGAAAACACATTTTCTTTAGACATAAGATACAATTCCTTGGAGATCCTGTTAATCATTTTTCCTTTCTAATTGAAAAAGTCACCACAGAAATTAGAGTACGAATTTCATTATTCTAGAAAGAACCTTAAAAGTTGACATGTCTTTGAACAATTGTCTCAGAAATCCTTTTTTAAGTACATTTTCATTTTCTGGCATGGCTTGAATTGAATTCTAAACTTTCTGCTGCTTGTCCTCTAAGCCCCTCTGGTGAATTTAAATAGGCTTCCCTATATATTTAGTACATTCAAGAATTCTTTGTCGCAGTGCCTACTCTGCTTTATTATTAGAAGGCTGTCTCGGAAGTCCAGCAGCCAGTTTGTTTTCTGCCATTAATAAAGAGTCTACTTTTTTCCCTCACTTCTTTGAAGAAGTTGAAAGGACTCCATGTTGTGGGAGGGTGGGGGGAGCAGGAAGAGAGACAGAAGTGAAGTGAACCGACTGTAGTGTAATCCTCCAACAAAAAATGTTGTCTCATGTAGAAACCATTTACAAATGCATAGGCTGGGTTTCTAGTGTGATATATAACAGAGTAATAACTTAGCCACAGCTGGGTTGCCCTCTCCTCACTAAGAAGACGAAGTCTACTAGGAGAAAGACATTACAGTTTTGGATCCTACAGAACCAAGTACTCCCACCGTCTAGTGTTTCAACACGATCCAACTCTCTTACTGAAGATGTTTGGAAACTGGAAAGAGAATCACAATGTAAGTCTACAATTTCTCAACATTCACTTATATGTATAGGAAAATAAATAGAAGGGTTTCAAGAAAGACCTACCAATTTGGATGTACAAAACATTGATGTTGACTCATGGCCTAGGGAAAGCTAATTCAATGGCAAGGAAAGATGATTCCACAGAATAGTCACTTGGTGCTCACAAATCATCAGACACCTACCAACAGAGAGGGAGAAACTTCTTAGAAAAAAGGAATGGTTAAATCCACCTGCATAAAAGAAGCCAAAATACCTTAAAAGACTAAGATGCAAAGTGGAAGTCACTATTCTTATTTCATTAACCTAACTGATATGCAGTCCATGATTATTCATACACTTTTTTAGGAATCAACTATTAAGGTAACAAACTTAAAATCACACTACTTATATGAACAATGAAAGATTTATGTCACCATATGAGAATTTTTCACTTTTAAATTCCCCATAAAACATGCATGAAATTAGCTGACTGATTATAAAAACAAAACTATTTAATCTTACATTCCCTTAATATCATTACCTTCAAGTTTCACCTGCTTTTAAACTTCCACAAGTAAAACATTACATACAAGTTAACAGTTCCGGATAGTAAGGCACTTCATCCGGTAAAGCTACATTTAACATAAGAGAGATTTGGGGAAAAGGCAATGAAAGTTGAAGCTAACTCACTGAAAAGCTGCTGTGGATGATTTTATGACAATATGTCAATTTTTACATTGATTTTATTGAGACTTTTTACAAATGAAGATATATACATATATAATAAATATATGCATATGTGCTTCAGTGTGTATTTGACCACAAATCATCAGAAAAC
Source organism: Herpailurus yagouaroundi (assembly GCF_014898765.1). Lineage (NCBI taxonomy): Eukaryota > Metazoa > Chordata > Mammalia > Carnivora > Felidae > Herpailurus > Herpailurus yagouaroundi. Next base: position 27,310,148 of record NW_024412403.1, read on the forward strand.
TAAGTATGGAGATGACAGATAATAATAGCACCTAAGTTTCTGCACACTAAACATGTATTTGCATAGCTACACGAAAAAGTCTATTTTTCAGATGCTTACAAATGCCCAGGATTTTTTAAAACTTCTCTATATTAGAAACTTCATTTTCCTTTTCCAAATACAGTTACTAAGAGATCAGTGGAATTTGAGTACCGAGTTAAATGTCTAGTAAGAAATTAAACAAAAGAATCCAAGTAATCAAAATGATGCCTGTGCTTGCTGCCTACGGAAATGTAGGCAGCACTGCATGTGTAAATGGCAAGAAAACTTGGGCGTTAGCTAACCCTTTACGTACTGTTTTCTCAAAACCTATCCAAATATGACAGCTTGTAAAACCATTTACATATTTATCAGGTGAATTCGACCAAACTTAGGCATGCCCATTTGGAAGAGAATGGAAGGCAGTATACACCTTTTCTGATTTCATTAGTAATTAACTTATACTATAATTCCCCTGTGATACTTATACCTCTTCTAGAGATTATTAATGTAGCCTAAAGCCTAAATGACTTAAGAATATCTCTATATACCTCTTCTTTAGCTTCTGGAACACTAAAGTGTTAAGGACTTTCATACGAAGAAAAATATTGATCCCATGAACCCTGCAATGAAATATAATCATATTTAGATTTGGCAAAATTCCAGAAGTGACTGCCTTGATGGATCCTAAAAGACCTAAAAAAAAATGCCATTTTGGAAAATTGACATTTTCCTTACAGAGATTAAAAGTTAAATGCATGAGTATCACAATATTAACAGAGCAATACAAAAGAGACAGAAAAAAACTAATACTTCATTGGTCTTTGATAGATTTTAAACTGATAAGTTTAAAGTGAGTGATGATTTTTAAAAAAGGAACTTGAAGTTCATAGTAAATTAACAAGCAATCTGAGAAAAGAATAAGAATCAAGCGGAGGTTAGTATATTTATGTAAAACAGTGATTTGCTATTTCAAAATTAAAATGTGAAAATAAGCTGGTGTCAGAGAGGAGGTGATTCCTCATTTCCACCGCATTGAGCAAGCTCACATCGGCAGCAGACAGCTCTTAATATATGCGTCTGGCTCAGGCTGGTCTCCCAACCAGGAAGCCATCGAATTGTTAATATCACTGCTTTTTTTTTTTTTTTTTTTGTATGCAACACACATAATTTTCTCGTTCTTTGTTGTAGACCTCTCCTTTTATTTTAAGCTTAGTATGATCTGATTTTCCAAATCATATTTTATACCCCCCAAACAATATTATTCTGTGACAGCTTAGGTAGAAATGCAGAAAAAGTGGCATTCATCTATCCATATACAGCATAAAGTAGTTTTATATAAACAAAGTCACCCACTTATATCTCTACTCACCTTTATGGAGTAAGAGAAAAGCTTTATCAATGATGTTCTCAGAAAAGATAGTTTATATGCAGGAAGGTTACATTGAGAGGGTTCAACGAATGCACGATGATTAGTAAAAAAGCAAGATAAACATCACTGCACGCTAAATTCAGCTCTGGCATTTTTCTTCTATGAAACAGAAGTTAATATATAGTGCAGTTCATAGATATAATAACATAGAAAATATTGCATTTGAAATAGCTTATATCTGATATCACTATAGCCAATAAACAATCATCCCTTATATTATTTTAGAAGTAAATTTATGAAACACCTTTTACGTGTTATTTATGATTGTGTTGAATCAGGTGTCTGCAAACATATACCTGTATGTGACATTGTTTTATATATGAGGTCATTCCTGATCGGATATATAAACATTGCTATTAAATATAATCAAGTCTCTATGCACTTGTAGATACATACACATAGAGTTCTTTGAATTGAGAAACTTGTGCTTTTAAAGCTGTCTAATTATAATGAAAACGTGGTTAAAACAAGTAAAAGATCAATACTACCAAAAATCTTCACTGTTTATATTACCTCCTTTCAGATGGAGTTTTAAAACCTATGTTTATACACACACATATACACACTTAAAATTTCAGAGATTCTAGATAAATGAAATAGGTGATATAAATAAGGAATCTGAATAGGTACAGTGTGGACACATGCTTAAACATATTCTATGTGGCTTGTATAGATGAAGAATATGTTTATAATATTGTAGTATCAATTTTTCAGGAAATACAAGTCATGGGTGATTAGGATCCTGGGATATTTCAAACATGAGTAATTGTAATAAATCCAATGAAAAGGTGAACAAAGACTCCATACAGTGTTCTAAAGTACATTCATACATTTATTTTAACAATGCAGAAGATACATATAATTTATAGCACCCATGTAAAGCATTAGAGTTAAGAGAATGAAATCATTTCGGTTCTTCTATTATGGAAAGTCTGTCATCTCCATTTTGAATCTTAGTATCTGCAATATTATTGTAAAATCTGTAAAGGGGTTTAATATACTGATTCCACTTACAAGAAATAAATATGTGATGTGGTAATGGCTAATAATGTTCAAATATGACATGGTAGTTATAGTTGGAATAGTTTATAAAACTGAAATTCTTAAAAAACGAAAACTATGCAGTTCAGATTCAGTTGACACATGAATAGAGCAGTCTGACTTCATAGGTGGTGTTTACTGATTTATCTCACATAGGTTCATGATATATATACAAAGTAAAATGTAAAGACGAAAAGGTACCATATTTTTGCTAATTACTGATGACTCTTACAACCAGAGTATGCCTTATTAAAATATGGCATATAAAGTATTTCGTCTGGTTAAAAGACTAAGGAAAACTCTGGGAGTAAATACCAAGTATAAAATAGCATTCTCCTTAAATCAGTAGTAAAAACTAATAGGGTCAGTAAAGAAGATTGTAAATGATTTATTTCTAGGCCTCAAGCATGATTATAGCTATACATTACATATTCTGAGCCATAATTACATGGAGACATATAGGATTTATGTAAGTAGCTAATGTATATATTTCTATGCATATGAAAGAAGTTTTAAATATAAACCACTCTCTTCCTTATTAACTAAGGAGGTATTCTCTTAGACTCTCTCAAAATACATTAAAAGAAGCATTTTAAAAACACCTGTATTTTAACTTTGCTTCTCACATAGTTATCTTCTATTGCTTTCATATGGTCTTTATAATATAATACAAATGCTACTCAGTGCAACTCTATAATCACTTTTGAGTACAGTTTCTGAAAATAGTATATTTGGGGGTGGGTCATGATGAAAACATTGCTGATTATAAAGAAAAGCATTGTTCTTTTCTCCTAGGCAGAATCTATGTATGTTCTTTTGTTCTGGTGGTAACTGCAGACAATCAATAAGGTCCAAAGCTGCTGGTTCCCCTCCGCCTAGGTCCCAAGAGCCTGACTTGTGATGTTACTAAAATACCTCACAAGTTAGGGTCTCAGGGACTAGGAAAAGTCTGGTTTGATGCGGTAGAATTCTTCTTCCAGTAATAAGGCTAGTTTAGAAATTACAGTTGGGTTCAGTTAAACTTTTTCCTCTAAATACTAATTAAAATACATACGTAGAAATATATAGGATATATAAAAGTTAGGATTAGCTGAATATTCACGACGACCATTTATAGACTAATTCCAGACCTTAAAATAATGAAGAATATGAGAAACAATGCAGACAATGAACAGTTAAGAGTCATTCCATCAGATCCAAAGAAAGAGACTAAAAATGGGTTAAAATCTGTTTCTAGCAGATTTGTACAGAAACACCATAGCCTCTATTACATTAAAGAAGGATTATATGCCAGTTAATGGGACTCTAATTGAAATTCTGCTTCCCATTACACTTCTTTACAGTACAACTGTTAAGGTGGGCCAAGGACATATAACACTTTAAATCTGATTTAAATATATACTGTTGCAGCTAAGAATAAAACGAAAACTTTTTTTGCATGTTATAACTTAATACCTCTGAAGCTTGATTTTTCTCTTTGAATCTCCAAACTATTCAGACAGCAAATATTTCCATGCATACTCTGTAGCTATTTGAGCAATGCCACTTAATAAACATGTAACTTAAAATGCTGGCAACATGAGAAGAAAAAAAAAAAGATTCTATTTCTTAAATAATTGCATTATAAAGCTCAATACTTTTGAAAATACACAATCCCAATCCTGCATATTCACTGAATTTCCTCCGATCTTTTAGCCTTGTTTGTGGTTCAAGAACAGAATTGGTACTTTAGGAATGATCCAAGGTTTAGTAGCATAAAACGCAGTGTATAACAATCGGACCAGCCATAACATAAAAGTCCTGGCCACAGAAGTGGAATCTGGTTCTTCTGAAGTGGTTGATCTTAAAAGGGAAAAGAGGAGGAAAAAAAATGGAAAGAATTAGAATGTTTTCCTGTAGAACAGGTGAATCATCCATTTCCAAGTAAGCTGCAAGGAAAGCTGAACAAAATATTTGCTAACTGGCCCCCCTCCTCCACCCTAGTACCACACCCCTTTCCAAACCACCACCCCCCACCCCCTGTCCAGATCTTTACTTTGCCTTGCAAGACTTTAAATATTCTGCTCCATGATGTAATGCATCATTATATAAGATCTCTTTCTGTTTATCATTTGATTTTCCATACTGAATCCGTTATGGCTTAAAATAGTAAATAGTTAAAAAATAAAATAAAAAAGCAGCACTCACAAAAAGCAAAAAATAAAACAGTCCTTAGATATAAGTCCATGCTTTTCCTTAAAACTGAATATGGCTTTACAATTTTTGACCATAGCATTCAACCAATTATTAGAATGAAAAATCTCACCCCTCCATAAATATGACATTAACATAATTATACCACCCCCATCACGGAGACCCATCCTCCTTAGGGAATACATCTGATGCTCCAAAGATGGAAATCAGTCAGATTTTAGTTGCTCTCCAACGTACCTTTGCTTCTCACTGACTGACTGGCTTTTACCCTCCACGCACTCACACGCCACCCCCTCCCCTCGGCTAGACACGGATGCCCGAGCGAGCACGCGCGCGCACAGGCATACAGACACCCAGCGAGAGGCGAGGCAAAGCATCTGATGCTGACTCAGAGCGCTTCTGTGTGCAGGGGGTGGCGGCGGCTGGTATTTTCACTGCGCTCATCATTAACATTAACTCACAGTCTAGCATCCACCCTCTCCCAGACCTGCGGGACTGCAGCATTTGCATGACGCTGTCACTCTAGCCTTTGCAGGTCAGATGATAGGGGGGGAAATAAAGAAAAGAAAGAAAGAAAAGGAGTGAAAAGAAAAAGCCCCAAGACTCTCATAAAGAAATGCCTTCATTTCTTCCAGGGGCTCCTTATGTTTCTACCTTTCTACTTCCTCTGTGGCTATGTCTCAGTTGTTTGACATCTTTCCGGAAGAAAATGTCCTGTGCTTCAATGAGCCAGTAGTCAGTTGGTCCTCCCCTCCCCTCACACTCGGATCCCCACCCCTTCTCCCCTCTAATCAATAAGACAGATCTCCAAATGCAGTTGTGGACACAGGCTCCGACACAGTCTCATCCTGGATCCACTACCTCAGAAAACAGGCAGCCAGGCTCACACGTGATAGAGAGATAACGCCAGCAATTCTTGAACAGTCCTAGACTTCATTCCATGCCTTCTTTTTCGGCGCCCCCCCCCCCCACCCGGCTGGAGAAAGAGCAAAAGGAGTCTTCCCACTTCTATATGAAGCCCCCAAAGAGCCCAAGGGACACATGAGTGAGACCCATCTGCATAGATCAATCATTTCTATTTAATAATGAACAAAACTACAATTTTAATAAAAATAATTGCTTAATATTTTTATTAGCTGTGTTCTCAGTTCGCAGGAATTATAAGATCTGCCAGGATCTGAGTCATCAATATGATTTAAACTGTGTTGAAATCCTAATTTGCTGCAATAAAACCAACCAACGGGATATTGGTATATTTTTTATTTTTATTTGATTTAAGAACTTATAAAAATAATAACAAATAGCTGTGTGGTGGTGAATGTGTAAAAGTTTTTAGGATTAAAAAACGCTTGCAGGCTGTAACTATTAGAGATTGAATATATGCTTACATAAAATATGGATTTGTGTACATATATGAAAACAGTCTACTATATACGTTGTTACAAAAGGGTCTAAAATATTTGGCTGAACACAACTCTATTTATGCTACAGTGTTTCACAACATGAAAGACGGTATGTAAGTATTTATCCAGTTCCTTTGTTCTTCGGCGGTTCTTTTTAATGACAAAATGTGGTAAACTGCCTACCTTTCCTTTCTACATGCGCACTATTTCTGAATTACTTGCCAGACAGAACTAGCCATCGATGACTCTGCAGCATACAAGAATTACATACAAAGGAAAGTACGGCCATTCGCAAGCCAACGGTAATGCTGTCTGGTGCTGTAGAAATTTCAGTTTACTCACACAGACAGATCCCAGCATGCACTGCAGCACTGCAGGACCAACTAAGGTAGCAGTTTGGCAACAGATCTGTGGCAACAAGCGCGAAGCACAACCATTTGCAGAGGTTCCAAAGAAAACATCACACAACCCATAAAGAGAAAGAAGCCTCTGAAGCAGGAGATGTGTGTCTGAAATCAGCTTCGACAGGCTCCTGATTTGAAAGAAAAAAGAAAAGAAAAGAAAAAAGAAAAACTTAAGTGCAAAAACAAAACAAAACAAAAGAAAACAAAAAAACACAAATGAAAGAAGGGGGCACCCAAAGAAAACATGGAATTAAGTACACACTCTCATGAGAGAGAGAAAGGCAGGAAGAAAAGCATAAGAAAAGGAGAAAGAAAAGGAAATGGAGAAATAGGAAGAGGGAGGGGAATGATGAAGGAGGGGAAGAAAGGAACAGGAAGTAAAGAGCAAAGAATCACCGAACACTGAAGCAACAAATAACATATGAAATTAGATTTCAGAACCTCAAGATTCAGGAATTGTGTTCAAGTTCAGAATTTAATGAACAACTGTAACAGAAATTAATGCGTGTACAGCAGAGCTTAAAATACTTATTGTCAGTAACAGAGATGCCTGCTGACTTCTTCCTTCCTGTTCTACCTGTATTAAACTGGTCATCTCTTCAGGTCTGTTTGCTCAAACCCATCTTTTTTTCTTTTTTTCTTTTTTTCAAGCTCTCCAGCATCTTTGTCCTTTATGCTATTTTTTTTTCTAGACTGTGCCCACAATACTCTGGATAAATTAATGCCATGACCTCGCTATGGCTATCAGACGTAAAATGTCGACTATTTTAATAATTGAACATGCGCTTACAGCAAACTGCCTACTGATATCTTAGCTCCGTGCACTGTCTGCAAGAGCACCTCATTCCCAGCTCTGTGAATCAGAAACAACAGATGCAAATACAACTTTTTCCCCCCAAAATCTATGTCATCTCTTTCTCTTACATTCATAGACAGACACGCACAACACTCAACTTTACAGAAGGCATAAAAGCACTTACTAAGGAGGTTAGAAAATCAAGAGGAATAAAGGTTTGATGAAAAATAATGATTATGACTGAATGGCCATGCATTTAAAATATTTATATCCAAACAGGAGTTAGCCAGTTTCAAGTGTCTAGGCTTCTGTCAAGACCACCATTAGGGCCAATGGGAATGCAGACTTGATTAAATCAATATTTGTTTGAAAGAAGATGTTGTAATCAATCAGTTCAATTGCTGCTGTCATAGATATGGGTTTAAGGTCTCTTCTGATTCTAATTTCTCATCACCAGTACTAAAACATCCCTAAATGAGGCTTTGACTATGGCTAAACTATTTACAAGGTAAAAATTTTACTATTTTATACTTCATTTAAGCAATGCAATGCAAGTATGGTCTTGCTAGATTAATTATTTTTACATGTTATTTGAGTTTTGCTCTGTTTTTTAAAAAAATAACCAAGATAGATCTGGATGTATATCAAATGAAATATTCAGTTAGAGGAAGCAATAACTACTGTGAAATACTTTAATATAACCTGTCCTCCACCTTACTGACAAGGCAGGGATATTTTATTTCTTACAGAGGCCATTTGAAATCAGGATTATTATGGGAATCATATTTAAAAATATTGGTGGGGCTTGGGGTAAGAGATGAAAAACAAAGATCTGATTCAAACTCTGATTCAAAAGTCTGCATGGATATGCAGAATATATTGCTTTTTGCTAGTTGTATAATATTTTCATTGTTTTACTTAACCTATACTCTTCTAAAAAGGTCCGACCTTTTTAGAAGAGTGTAGCTGTTTTTAAAAATGTGAACGTAAGGGAAGGGAAACAAAAATAATATAAAAACAGGGAGGGGGACAAAACATAAGAGATTCTTAAATATGGAGAACAAACAGAGGGTTACTGGAGGGGTTGTGGGAGGGGTATGGGCTAAATGGGGAGAGGGCATTAAAGAATCTACTCCTGAAATCATTGTTGCACTATATGCTAGCTAATTTGGATGTAAATAAAAAAAAAAAATAAAAAAATGTGGCTATTTAAAAAAAATTTTAACGTTTGTTTATTTTTGAGAGAGAGAGGGGGAGAGAGAGAGAGAGAGAGAGAGAGAGAGAGAGAGAGAGAATGAGTGGGGAAGGGGAAGAGAGAGAGAGAGGGAGACAGAATCTGGAGCAGGCTCCAGGTTCTGAGTTGTCAGCACAGAGCTCAATGAGGGGTACGAACCACAAGATCATAACCTGAGTGGAACTCAGATGCTTAAACGACTGAGCCACTCAGGGGCACCCACATGTACCTATTAAATTAAAATTAAGTAAAAGTAAAATTTCAGTTGCCTTAACCATATTTCAATGTATAATAACACACATGGCCGGTGGTTACCATCTGGGACAATGCAGCTATAGAATATTTCCACCCTTGCAGAAAGTTTTATTGGATGGGCTGACTTAAACTGTCTTTGTGAAAAGTTTATACATAACTGATCATTGGGTCCCAATACTTTCTTTCGAGTCTATTTTTTTTAATTTTTTAATGTTTATTCATTTTTTGAAAGGGGGAGAGTATAGGCAGGGGAGGGGCAGAGAAAGAGGGAGACAAAGGATTCCAAGCGGGCTCTGAGCTGACAGCAGAAAGCTCAATGCAGGGCTTGAACCCATGAACCACGAGATCATGACCTGAGCCAAAGGCAGATGCTTAACCGACTGAGCCATCCAGGAACCCCCTTTCCAGTCTATTTTTGGAGAATGAATCTATACTGATCTACTTAAGCATCTAAATTTCTTCTAACTGAAGAACATCTAGTGCTTTTGTTTACTAATAGTTTTGAAATATGCAAGATTAATTGCGGGGAGGGGTTTTCTTGCAAATGACTCTAAGGTAGTTGGTAACAAAACCATTAGAAGACACACACAAAACACTCAAGCTGAAGCCTCTGAATAAATCTGACAGATGCTGATTTGTCTAACCTTTCCCGATATGAGAGCCATGCTCTTTCTTTGTGTCAAACAACATATCTTACATATTTCTGTTTTCAATAAAGAAGGGATGTAATAGTAGTGAGTAACAAAAATCCAGAGAAAAAGTAATTTTTAAAAATCCTAATCATATAAGGAAGGAATAGCAGTTAAGAGCAGCAACAACTATGGTTAGAGTTTATATTTTTTTAAGAGAAAACAAATAGTAATTAAAGTGTAGGGGAGACAGGAATCAGATGCCAATACACAATGTTGATCTGGTTGGGAATTTTCTACTGAATAAAACACTGACAAAAACAAACACACACAAAACTGGTGTGTGTGCGTGCGTGTGTGCGGACCTAGTTTAGGTAATTTTGAGTTACCAATCAGATTCTAGAACTAATTATCCAAAACGAAATGAAAATATAGTAAAATACAAATGTATATGAATTACTACTCTAAAAATGTTATGGTGAGGGATATAGCTAGTTTTTAACCAGGAAAAAAAAAATCTGACCTACATTTTCCTTTCAAAGTTTAGTATTTGGACTACTAGAGGATGATTCAGTGCTTAACTCAGACACTTTTGACTGGGATGCAAAAGGTTTATTTGTCAACCTGGAATTATTTTTTTTAACTCTCTTTTGATAAGCACAGAGCATTACAACTGACATGGAAAAATAATCACACAGATTTCCTTTCAGGGGTGATCCTTTAGTTGCTGGTACATGAAATCTAATGTTCATTCTTCTAGTGAAGAAATGTATGATAGTAACTCTCTGTGGTAATCTCTCTCCCTCTCTCTTTCTTTCCCTCTTCCTTTCCCTGCCTCTGCTTCCCTCAAGTGAGCAACCCCTTGCGGATCCAGCCTGTCATCAATATCCACAAGGGGACCTCATTCAAAGCCACACCAGTGAGACGAGACTTGAGGAAAGCTTGTCTGCGACCAGGTAATTAGAGCAAGAACATGAACTTGAGGGAGGTCTTGAAGGGAAAGTGGCAGTAATAGCCACTGTTGTACAGCCACACACAGGAAGGACCAAATAGAAATAGGTCTTGAGGATGCTGGTGGAGTATCCGTCTTTCATGAAAAAGGCAGAAAAAAAAGAAAAACAGGTATGACAATGAGAGGCAATTTGGATACCATGAAAAAATGATGCCATATCAAATTATATGTAAATCTGGAAGAGTATTTTTCAATAGTTAGCAGGATACATACCAATAATAAAACAACGTTTCTGCTGTGTTGATGTGCTTCCTAGCAGGTGAAAGAGACCAGAATTAATCCTGGCTTTTTAAGATGGGACATGAGTAGAAAGGATTTAAATGGTATCAAATGACTTCAGAATTACTGTCCTCTTTAGAGCTTGAACATTATGGCAAAGAAGCAATAATAGTTTATGTTTAAGCTACCGTTACTCTAAAAAAGTACTGTTTTCCTTATGTTCTACACACAACACTTTGAAACAGAGTTGGGAAATGGGAAGGGAACTGATCTATGAGTCAGAAAACTGGGTCTAGTGCCAACTCAGTAAATAATAAAGTTTATGGTCGCAGATAAGTCACTTAACTCTCAGAACCCTAGTTCCTGTATCTTTAAAATTAGGAGGGATACTAGGTTAATCATCAAGGCCTAATTCAGCTCTAAAATATTGTGCAATGGAAGGGGAGTAAAATCGGAAACATATGTCAGTCATTACTACTTACTATGTAGATATTTGCATACATAATTATCTGATTTGATTTTCATAGTACTGTTTGTAGCATCTATCTCTAGAAAGATCAATGACACATCTTCTTTATGTTCCCCAGTGATATCTCACCTAACAACTAAGTCTCAAAAATGTATCATTTCAGGGGCACTTGGGTGGCTCAGTCGGTTAAGCACGCAAGCCTTGACTTCGACTCAGGTCAGATACGACGGTTGGACTCAAGCCCCACATTAGGCTCTGCACTGACAGAGTGGAGCCTGCTTGGGATTCTCTCTCTCCCTCTCTCTCCCTGTCTCAAATAAATAAATAAATAAATAAATAAATAAATAAATAAATTTAAAAAATGTATCATTTCATATTAGCTGCATAATATGCTAATGTTAAAATGTTGCATTAGATATTTTATGTGGTTTACCCTATTTAAATTTAAATTTTCATTTATTTGAAAAAATATACAAAATATTCTCATTTTAGAACTAGGGAGGTAGCAATTTTCTAAGATTTAGAAAAATGTGTACATACTGTTATGGTACATGCACTAGGGAGAAGAAGTCATAGTTTCCTTGGATAACTCATTTTTAAAAATTAACCTATATAGATAAAAAATGTTTTTGATTAATGGATCAAATAGACATATTTCAGCTTTAATAATGCATTCAACATGTTAGGCTAAAACACATCAGTTTATAAAACTTCCTTCAGTAGATTTTAGAAGTTTTAAGTAAAAAAATCAGGGGCACCTGAGTGGCTCAGTTTGCTAAGCGTCTGACTTCAGCTCAGGTGGTGATCTTGCAGTTCCTGGGTTCGAGCCCTGTGTCAGGCTCTGTGCTGACAGCTCAGAGCCTGGAGCTTGCTTCAGAATCTGTGTCTTTCTCTCTGCCCCTGCTCTGCTCATGCTCTCTCTCTCTCTCAAAAATAAATAAAAATTCTTTTAAAAAATCAGAAAATCAGGTGAATCATAGGTTTAAAACTCTGTCAACTATCAAAAACTTTTAAGACATCTTTTTGTCTTTTCAAAGTGCACATTGTGAATGCTGCTTAATTTGGGTGGAATAAACTTATTAATGGATAATTATTATTCTGATTGCTCATAATTATTCATATTCTATATTTTTTAGAGTTTCCCTCAATATGAAAAAAATATGCTGATTTCATATGGTTTGTTTCATCATAAAGAAAAAGTCTTTATCTATTGATCATAATAGGTAAAATAGAGCAATAATGATTAAAAATGTATTTTGTTTATACTTTTATTTCTTTTCTTAATTTTTTTCTATTAAAATAATGTATATTTTTGAAACCCATTATCATTTAATCATACATATTCTTTTCAAGACTGAATTTTCACTTTGTTATTTATATGCTCAATGACAAAAATTGTTTCTGGATTAATATATTTTTAGAAGTATAAATACTGTGAGACAAATTTAACTTTTCAAAACCTATTCTTTCATGAAGAATGCCACTATGCTATACTCTCAAATGTTATTACATAGGTTTTCCACAGAAGTTGAAGAAGGTTCCACTACCTGAGAGCAGAGGAAAATGCTTCTAGGCATGATGAACCCCATTTAAATATTTCTGAACAGTGAAGGTTCAAGTGTATCCTGCATTCCCATGCTTTGTTCCCATTCTTTCCAATCAATTGTATTGATTTGTTAAGGGTTAGAGGGTACACTTTCATTGATCAAGGAAATAGCCTGACACAGCAAAACCGTCTGACAAGTCAAGGCAGATCAATCCCACCTTTGCTTCTTTTTGGATACTTTATGGTTATTCATTCTGCATCACCCAAATTCCATAAGATATATCTTAGCCTAAGAAAGGAAATGGAGAAACTTAACAGAAGACCATGGGGGAGGGGAAGGAAAAAAAAAGTTAGAGAGGGAGGGAGCCAAACCATAGGAGACTCTTAAAAACTGAGAACTATCTGAGGGTTGATGGATGGGTTGAGGGAAGGAGGGGAGGGTGGGTGATGGGCATTGAGGAGAGCACCTGTTGGGATGAGCACTGGGTGTTGTACGAAACCATTTTGACAATAAATTTCATATTAAAAAAAAAAAAGAAAGGAAATGGAGAAAGAATCACCTATTTTCTTGGGTAAAAAAATAATACATTTCTGGATATTCCCCACACTGAATTGCTTTTGAACTTGGTGGACATTATATCACCTGATCAAGTGCTTGGCTTCATCTTCTAGTTCATGCGAAAATTCTGTCCCTTTTCAGGATTTTACAAAGTATTAGGGAAAATTTTTTTCTTAAAAATGTTGAATTCATTTAGAAAACCAGTGTCTGTTTGAAAACATATCATTGTAGCCTTCTTTTCCAGAGCCATCTACCCATTCATTTTTTTACTGCCTTGGTGCAACTGGCTGAGCTGCAAATAGTCCACTGGTCCTGACAGCTTCTTTGTCACTTCAAGAAACTGGAGGACCCACTTTAAGTTGCCTTGGAAAATCAGTTAAAAAAAAACGCCTTTATACAGGGGCGCCTGGGTGGCTCAGTCGGGTAAGCATCAGACTCTTTATTTCAGCTCACATAATGATCTCCCAGTTCATGGGATCAAGCCCCGCTTTGGGCTCTGGGCTGACAGTGCAGAGCCTGCTTGGGATTCTCTCTCTGCCCCTACCCCACTATCGCTCCCTCTCTCAAAATAAATAAGCAAACTTAAAAACAAACCTTCAAACAGTGTTTTGGCATATTAATACACTTAGGAGGGTATTTTGTAAGACACTGTACTCTAAACCTCCAGGAGTTACTAGTACTTTGATTTTCACTGTCCTGAAAAGTTACATGCTATTTAATATCCTTCCTACCCTGTAAATTCTACTTTGGTAACAAAGTAAATATTTACAAAAATTCAAAACCCTCCTAGCCCAAATGGCCCACAGGCCTGTTAACTTTTTTGCAGTCATGCTTGATTATATATCTTTATTTAGCAATTTAATTAATTTATTTTCTCTTATGTGCCACAAGCCATAACTCATTAAGGAAAAGGGTTAGAGTTTATGTTTAGATACTTTGCCATTATAGAACTTTGAATTTAGGAGAAACATATTTCCATTCCTGTGCTGGAAAAAGACATGTTTTAAAGTACACATTAAACAAAAAAGAACAGCTTTTCCATTACTAACTGCAGTAGGACAGAAAACTTACTGGTTCTCTTAAATACTACTAAACCTTTAAAACATTTGCTAGATGACAGCATTATAGAAAAAAATAGTTTCTTTAGCAAAGAATTAAAGCTGAATATGCAACATTTCTTAGGAGCATTGAATAAGTCTATTTGTCCAGCTTACTTTGCAAAGATTGCGTAGAAAACAGCACCATAAACACTTTCAGTCCCCACACAAGGGCTAAACAAAGAGTCCTCTTTCTAGCCATCTAATCGGGTAATTTATTTTTTCAACCATCACATAAATCGAAACACAGCTGTAACCAATGACTTGCAGATCCATTTCCCAGCCAGCTGGAATCAGTTCTGCTGAAACAGCAAGATTTTTACATTGTTCACTTCTGTACATCTGGAGAAATCATTGAGGTTCAAAGGTGACCAGAAAAGCTCTTTAAATAAATTCAACCGACAGTGAAGATTTGCCTAAGGATCTACAGACTCCAGATTCACTTTTACAAAACGTTCATTTCATGAAATTAATTCTTATAAAGGCTATTTGCATCCTCATCTGTATAGACTTTATGAGTTGCTAATTGAATTATGCACTTAAATGCCTGTTTCTTTCAAACAACTTGCTTAGGGTGCTTCCAAACTTTTCATAAGAGTTGTAGCTATTTAAAGATGGTTACATTAAAACATTATGTTACATGCAGAAACATGGACTACACAGACCTGGAACAAAAGTAGATACCAGAAATGTACCTACTCAACTCATATCTCAAGTTTAATCTTGTTTAGCTAATATAATCCTCTATTTAGATAAAAATAAAGGAGAAACACTATCCGAAAGAAAGCAGAGCAGGAACACCCCCATCAAGCCAGGCAGGAAAATCCCTAAGGAGCCAGAGTCCTGGGAGAGACAAACCTCGATTAGGAATGTTCCACATGAGGTATTCCAGGGAGGTGATTCTGGCATAGAAAAGAAACCCAAGAGTAGCAGATACTTGTGCTCTGCCCTGGAAGCGCATATGCGCACCCAGGGCAGCAGCTGACATTCCCAAAACAAAAACTGACGCAGCCAACACTTGATGTAAAGAGCCTTCTGCAAAAGTTGGATAAACTAAGAGCAAATAAAAATCCAGAAGAATAAATGTAGCTTGGCATTTAAATTGCACACAATATATCGATTCAAATGCATCATTTTCTTCACTAAAGCCATCACAAAGATAATTCATCTTGGGAAAATGAATGTATAGGTCTGCCAAACTTGTCAGTAGTTTTTCTTGTGTTAAAAAAAAAAAAAACGTACACAAACTAAGCACCAATACATTTTGTTCTTCCTTCTCTGGTTAAGTCTATATACTAGTAAACAAGTTATTTTCCTTAGCCGTCTTATGCAAATGTGTGGCTATTTCAATTACAGTGGAGGAAGAGTCAGTAACTTCCTTATGAATTATATCTCTAAAAAAATAAATATAAGTGAAAAAACAAATAGTACTAAAGTATACTTTTAGTTTTCACTGAATGACAGATGGTGTTCTCATAGTAAGGAGCAATTCCCCATTAGATGTTGAATTCACATAAAGGTGTATATAAGTTCATTCACTTGGTGAACATATGCCTGATTTTTATGTGTCACTGTGCACAAAAGCTATAGAAAAATAGTCTGGAACAGTTAGAAATGTGATTTAATAAATAATAAAATATTCAGTGTCATGAGGATTACATTTATGATTTTAAGAATTTCGGAATCAGAGAAAATCGAATCTGCCCTCTTGTCCTCTACTGGTTATTGACTGGCCGTGGCACCTCGAGGAAGGCATGTAACTGTACAGATCCCTGTAAAATAAGAATCTAATGTCCCTTTCAGCTCAAATGCCCACATTCTTATAGGTAATTTTTGAAATCCCAATATATGTCTGTTTCTCCTATTGCTCCTGAAATGTAAAATCTTAGATTTTCTTTTTTAATTTCATTACTTTGGGGATGAACACTATTAAAAAACAACAACAACAATTATCTGTCCCTTTTTAGATATCAACCACTAAATCCAGAAATAACCAGAATCGACTACATCATATTCTTGATGAGTAGAGGGAAAGTTAACTTTATGGGAAAAAATTCTTTAATGGACATAGCTTAATTTTATGAATACATCATTAAAAATTAAGCAACCAGTTAAATTTCTCATTGTTTTAAAATAGGTCTAAAATTAGGCAACTCCCACACTCTGTTCCCTACTGCACTATTAAAGCAGGCTTCATAAGGAAATTCACATGACTGAAGTTTCCAGTGCTATTTATAAACATTTTAGTTATTTAAATTCATATGTTTCCCAGAATCCTGTGATCTGTGATGTCTATACATTGATTCAAATGTGCAGTGTTTCTAAAACATCTGTAACATATGACATATTTACCACATATATATTCACATTTATACAAGTGAACATTATATTTGTAAACAAAAAATATCCAAAAATATTCATAAGCCGTGAGAGAAAATCACCTGTACCAATAGCGTGAAAAGTTCTCATGTTCACAGACACTTGTTCATAACAAGACAAAAAAAATAGACTTCCCACAATAATTTCAACTGGATAATAAGAGGAGGGGTAAGTTCTTATTAGAAAGTAATTTGTCTTAGGTGTTTCCTAACTGATGATAGCTTGTAATATGCCCAGCTTATAACTAAATTTAATAAAAAATGAATTAGTCATGAGGATTCCCTTTAAGAATTTCAGGGTAATAGAAATAGTTCCTTACTTAGATCTACCTACTACTATCAAACTGTGATTTTTTACCCATTTTCTTGTCTCACAATTTTTCAACATTTTAGTTATAAAATACATATTTGTAAGTGATTCAGGAAAACTTGATAAAAAAATGCCCTATCAGTGTCATTATGAATTGTTAAGCTCCAAAAATGTTGTCATCCCTTGTTCGTCATCAAGAACTAAGAATGGGTTTTTCATTGAATTTTGGGCTGGTTAGACTATAAAGGTCTAAAATAGGCAAAAATTCAATGCCCATTTGTGAATTTTGCTTTTATTATGCTAAAGGATTATTTTGTCCATTGATATTAGCCTGACTCTTTTTAAGTACTAGTCAGACATGATATTCATCAATATTCCAAATCCTTTGTTAAGCATATTACATACAATCTTGTGTGATAATAATAGTTTTAATTTCTTTGGACTAGCTGTTTAGACAGTCACGATATACATTTTAAAAGTATGTCTTTAAATATAATTACCATTAAAATAGCCAGAAGAATTATAGTTGTAATTTAATAAAGGCTTTTAAAATCCTAATAATTGATTTTTTAATCATCTAGGCAGCATTTATTTATATTAGTTATTTGCTTATATGTATATTTCATTTGCAATGGTACCCAAGTTTCATCCAGTCTCTATGGGGAGATGGTAGAATTGTACATATTTAAAAGTGGTTTGAAATGTGGTAAGGTGGAAAGTTATAAGAACACACATTCAGGGAAGGGTGAGAAATCCAGTTTTGTCACACAAAGATGAGCGTAAGGAGAATGCAGGGATATGAGGCAGGAGAAGCGCCATGGGAAACAGAGAAAGAGCTCATAAGACCAGATGATTTTCCACACATGTTCTAGAGCCTTCTTGACTCAAATAATACTTCCAAGTTATGATTATACATGAACTAATTTGTCTCTTTTCTATATAAAAAATATGTAGTATTTAAACAATTTCTTCTCTATGTCTGATGAAAGAAAACTGGATGTTACATTCACTTGCAAAATATGATGGATTTATCTTTAAATTTTAAGCTCACCACTGCATATAATCAGGAATAAAGATTTTTGAAAGTCTACTCTGACATTGGAATTTTAAATTTTGATGGGTTTTCTCTGTCAGAATCTGGCCGGTCCAGTCACTTCTCTACCCAGCTTTGGATATTGGTAATATTCCCTTCATATGAAATATTGAGAAAGTAATCAAGATATTTGACAACCGTAAGATTATGATCAAACATTTTGATTCTTTGACAGGATTATCAGATCTATGGACCCCTTGTCAGAAAGTTGAATATCATGAACCAAAAGGGTTTAGCCAAAATCTGGAGGTCAGGAAGGAATAGACTGTTAATTCAGGTATAAATTCTTTGGGAAAGAAAAAGACTACAAGTATATATAATGTATGTATGTGTGTGTGTGTGTGTGTGTGTGTGTGTGTGTGTATGTTTTTTATAAAATATGTATGTATATATTTATATATATTGTATATTTATTTATTTATTGTATATATTTATATGCACATATATGCATATATATGCAATTATATATTATCATATTATATATATTATTATATATGATATATAATTATATATATAATTGTGTATATACATATATATATAATTTTTTAGTTTAATCCTTTCAGTCACTCAGAAAGTAACTTCCTGTTAAAATGGCTCCTAGATTTATAAAGATATGGAGAAATCAAAAACCTACAAGGTGAAGCTTGATTTGGAAGCTTGATTGATATCACCTATCAATGGGTGAAGTTACATACCAGGCTACTACTAAATAAAATTATTTTAATTAGAGTAAAACTAGGAACTATCAAAATATGCTGACATTCATGTTAGGGCCAGGTTTCATTTTTTTCTTCTTTCCCCCAATATCACCACCCTTAATCAGTTTTAAAGACCCAAAATTTCTTCCTTTCCAAAGAAAGGATTGTAAAATATTATGTTTGAAATCTTGAGTCTATTTTCTTTCAAGTGGATCTACAAGTCTTCCAAATACACCATGTTACTCAATACATTTATTTTTCCATTTCTTTAAAAATTTCCCCAAATGTTATAGGCACCACCATAAGCGAGCCAGGGGCAGAGCTTTTGACCTACATAAAGGCTATATCCATGAATTAGCCTAGACAGAAGGCACATTACACCAATATTACTATAACTATAAGCTTTATATCTGTGCAATAAATTAAAATAAAGTTAGGGGAAAGAAGGGATTTGGGGTCAAGTATCTCAATACTTTTTGCCTTTTTTAGGAACCAAACTCACATAAATGAAAATTTGATACATAAAAAATTCACAAAATCACATTCAATTGGACACCTCAAATAGTACACATCTTTCAAGAAGAGTTACGTGAAGCTATTTCTAAGCTTTCAGTCACATACGAATTTAATTTGACATGTATTTTGTGAACATCCACTGTGTACAAGTGACTGCATCGCTAACAGAATTAACAAAATGAGGGGAGAAATGGTATCTGTCCTTGAACACCTTAATAAGTAGGGGAGGTGTCAGACACAAACAAGATTATAGTGCATGAAAATGTGAAGCATGCTATTTTATACAAAATGCTCTGAGAACAAAGGGGAAAGAGATGATTAATATCTAGCACTGCAGAGAAGGCCCATGGCAGGAAGCTCCACTTGAGTTGAGCCTTGAAGGAGAAAGACACTAGAGGAGGCAGAGTTCGAGAAAAACAAAACAAACCAAACAAAAACAAAAACAAAAACAAAAACAAAAAAACCAAAACCATCTAGTCTGGAGGTAGAGAAAGAGGAGAGGCTCAAAGTGGGGATTCATGCAATATTTGGGAAAATGGCCTGGCGAGAGTGACAGAACTCTGACTTATGCAAGGAATGCTATTAGGAAAAGTGGCCAGGCAGTTGGACTGGAGCACAGTTATAACGGGTCTTTAATTTTATACTGGGAGTTTATTATTTAGGCAAAATAACCAACTAAATTCTTCTTGAATAGGGTTTTTTTTTTTTCAATTAGAATAATGACCCCATAGCAGTAATACCAATAATTGTCATGGATTCCAACCCTGAATCTCTATCTAGTCCTGTGCTGATATACATCATGCCATTTTATCATACCAATGACTCCACGAAGTAAATGGCATTTCTCATTTGCAATTTATTGACAGGAAATCTGAGCTTCAAAGAAAGTTATGTACCCAAAGTCATACCACTAGTAAATGGCTAGAATTTGATCCTTGCCTATGTGATTCTGAAGTTTGTCATACCACCTCTTGAAATTAAATAGGCCTCTCTTAGAGAACACTTTTGAATCTGGATCTCACTACCCAAAAATGTGGGCAGTCTACAGCATGCCAGGAAGATCCTCCAAGGAACTTCTAAGAGGGTACAGAGATCCCTTTGTATTCTGGACAGTTTGGAAGTGACAAGGATTCAAACATGGGTCTTTCCAATCCCAAAGCTCATGTTCTTTCCTTCACTGCATGCTTCTATTTGTCTAATTGATAACTAAGCAGCTGTAGAAAATTTCATCTTGGGAATGTACCACAATTTGCTTAACTATTTCCCAACTGCTGAAAGTCTCTAGGGGTTCCAATTTGGGTATACTGTGAATAGTGTTGAAATCAATACTTTTTGTCTCTCGTTCTCTATTCGCATTTCCTCCTTTGTGTAATATTGCAGAAATGAGAAAGTTAGAATGCTTTAAAATAGCTGAGTAATTTTGGCATAACTGAAAAACTGGTAGCCGAGAGAGGTTTTCCATTTTTATCTGTAGAATATCTCAAACATAGAACCATAGTAACTAATATGATTTCTTTAGAGCCTTTGCTTATAGGTTTCATTCATGCATTCAATTTTCCATTGTTTTATTACTCAAACGCTTTTTTTGCTTATCTATTTCTGATCTGACAACACATTAAATGAGAGATCAAGCAAAGATAATTTTCCTCTACACGGCAGACTTTGAGAGTAGCCACTGAGTACTTTAATGTTCAAAGAATATATCAAAAAATATTCTATTTTCTCCTGTGTGGTAAAGTCTGAAGTTATACAATAAAAGAACATTTAGCAATACACCAGTATGTCTATTCCAAGGAATAAGGTCAGTTGGTAGAACATCAAAGTTTGTACCAAAATCTCCCATGAGGATTTTCTCGAAACAAGAAATCTACCAGTTTGGAAGCTTTTATTTGCATTCTATCGAATTCACATTTCAAACATTTTTAACCTTTTGAAAATAAGCATTGAAATCACAGAAAAGTATGGATAAGTGTATCACAGGACAAGGTTTCTGAGAGGTCTACATTAATTCTGAAAGCACACAGCACTTCTAATTTGAGAATTAGATATATTTTAAAAAGCAGATAAAAAGTGCGCTGAAACTTAGAAACTCTGAGTTCTAATTCTGCCTCTGCCATGTTCATTTTGAAACTACAGACAAGCTACTTAGCAGTGTGGGGTTTTGGTTTCACCATTGAAAAGGCATTAAGCTACCACATTGGATTGGAATGTCATTTCTGCAACTCTCAGCCCAATGAAAATAAAAAGTACCATATAAATGCAAAATAACATTTCCATATAACAGATTGATACAGGCTTATTTTAGCCGCTATTTTAAAATCAAGTTTTGTGAAATGAAAAAAATTTCCCAATTCATCTCTGCTTCTTAAACCAGGCTTTACGCACCTGGATGTGGTGACAGAGTTTCTGGGTTTTGAAAATGTGACGCAGCACAAAGAGTACAGGAAAAAGCCTGAACTTTTTCCTTTGATTGAGGTACATATGGTCTAGTGGGGTAAAAAGAAATAGAGACTGCCAGTGGAATTTTCAGGATGTGAGGGCACTGTTATTCAGAGATGAAAAATCAGATAAATAAAAATTTCCAAACTGTAGTAATGCCATCCCATCACATATCCCTTCCAAAAAAGTTTTAGATTTACAAACCAAAGAAAAATATGAAAGGCATTTAGACTCCTTAAAAAAGATGACCTTATAATAATGTTTAAAGTAACTACCTGCACATACAATCTAAAACACATGTATGCTTATGGGAAGGAACAGGTGGTGAGGGAACAAATCAGGGAAATGTAATATGTATGGGTCCTTTTACTGGTTTCTTCTATGCACCCTGGTGTTTCTGTACTAAGAGAAGCAGCAGCGGGGCACTTCCTCACCAGGATAGGAGGGGATAGATTGGGTGGATTCTCAAATAATCCCAACCAGTTTTAAATGGTGCTGACTTGTACTGCAATAATTTATCCAAACCTCAGACACCCAACTTTTGCAATTGTAAAGTGAGTGGTACATGCCCATATATCTTGGATCATTTTCACATTTCACATTTCACATTTCACAGTTTCTTTTCACTTTTAGTCATTATTTCGGGAAAAAAATCAACAAATAGTGCAGAGAAATATAAGCCATATTTACTCAGACTGCTCCTCATCTCCTATTCAGGTAGGCTTGAGAGTATTTGGAAGGATTTTGACCAATATTCTAGACAACACTCCCACACAGATCTGTTAACTAACTAACTAACTAACTAACTATATATATATATGTATATATATATATATACACATATATATATATAATCACATTGTTAGAAGTGAAAGGATTTCACTAATGTTTATTTCTTAAAGAGAATTGAACATGTTGAGTATTGCACAAATTAGGAGCATACAGTACAACAACAAATGAATAGCAGCGATAGAACAAAGTGGAGCTTGTTTAATAAAAAATGCTTCTTCAGTCATTCAATCCGTATGGTCAAAACTCTTTTCACAAAAAGGCTATCTTGAACAAATCACAGAGGTAGAATTTCTAAACAAAGAGGCAAAAGTTGACCTTCCTAATTTTCAGGACAACTACCTAAACTATGCCTACCATTCTTGAGGATCCAGGCACTTTAGACTTTTATGTATCCCAAACACGTCTGGAATTTCGTATTCCTTTCTTCAGAACGGTTTGCCCTATCTTGAACAATGCCGAGTTAAGAATTTAAAGAAACCCTGTAAATTTTCCTTGAGATTAAGTACAAAATGTGTTAGACACTATTTTTAAAAATATGAAGATAGGAAAGAAAAGTCACGGAACAGTCTGTTCTTGAGGAGAAATAACAATGGTACATAATAATAAAAAAAGATGAAATTACTAAGGGCTTCAAAATTTAACAACACATGAGATTCAAACATGTTTCTCTCACATTCCTCACTCTCCTGTTTCACCGGCTTATATCATTTTCCTCTTGGGATTTACCAGACAACTTCCATGTCACCCGCTACTCATCCACTGAGCGGATGCATTGTGATAATGTGAAAACCATGCCTTCTAGCGCACAATCACTAATGCAGCTATGGGTGACAGAAATCCTACTACACTCGACTAGTTGAGCCTACTTCTATTTCTACCTATATATTCAAGATGCTTTTTGCCGCCATTCCTATCATTTCCATCAGCTTTTAACCAACTACTAAATGGTTCATTCACCAGACCTACTGATTTTGTGATGGCCTCTTTTTCTTTTGAGACTGTTGTGATAAATTCAGAAAACACTTGGTTACTCTTACTCAGTTGTCTTTGTTTGACTATTAGATGGTAGTAGTTTGGCATGTGTTTTGTTAACAAATATAGATAGATCCTATTTATTGACTTTGTTTTCAAACAATAATGAACCATTAAAAGTATTTGCACCTTTCTCTACTTACACATGCAAAATTCATTACATGAGTTTTCATTACATCCGTTACATTTTCTAGCTGTGACTGCAGCAATGAAAATCTTTTAAGTCTTTCCCAAAGTGCAGCAGTAACACAGCTCTAAGGGAAGATAACTTGAATAATAAAGAGTAGCCAGAGAATTGAATTTCATAAATGTGATAACAATTTGGAGCTTTAGGTCACACTAACCATGTTTCTGATAACGAAAGAAAACTTTTGTACCTTGAGTCCTGGTTATCAGAGAACATTGCTTAGTTCTAAGTTAGGAGTCTACACCAAGGACATCCTTACCTATTAGCCTTACCTGGTTTTAAAAATAATTTATTTTTAGAAAAATTATTAGGAAAGAACATACTGGTTTTAAAATTGTTATTGAAGAATGGATCTAATTCATGTATGATTTGAGTAATATGTACACATATATTACATAGAACAGAATACAGCAAGGCTAGTATCACAAGGCCTCTCTCCTTTGGTCAAAACAATAAATGGAAAAGAAAATGCTAGCAATGGTAAAAGAGGTAATATATGCATCAAGAGGAAGGCCAGCTGCCCATAGTTCAAAAAGCAGAGCCTTAGCTCTTCTGGAACAACTTGTGAATTTAACAAGGATCTAAGAGCTGTCACCTGATGTAGACTTACTGACCAGACTATCTGCCAAGTCCATCCCTATTTTTCCTGCATGGGACTGGACTGACCTTTGCTATTACCACCTAACAGGCAGCTCAGAGTGGGTGGGATAATGTTTAATTGGAATAAATCACGTAGGTAGCACACTGAACAAGGCTTAAATATTTAAAGAACTATTTAACTGTTTGAAGATCAGCTCTAAGTAGGCTGATAAAACTGAGTTTAACCTAAACAAAGAAAATAAAATAATTCAAGGCACAGACACCAGAAAAGGAAAATTCATGAAATAGAATCAGTAATAAAATGTGCAGGAAATATGTCCTTCTATGAAAGCCTAATTATATCATGTTTGGGGTTTGTACACTGATGATGTGATGTGAATTTTGGCTGCCAGAAGAAATAGGGATATTTCTGAAAAAAAGGGGGGCAAACCACTTAAGCCATCTCATGGGCAATCATTCCTTTCTTCTTCAAAGTATGTGTAAATATACAATAAATATAAAGAACAGAACCATTATAATTATTTGAATATTAATATTTGCAAAGAACTACACATAAGGCTATTCACAGCTATTCAAAATTAAGATGTTCTATTTTATTGAAATAAATGGAACTCATGGAAAGGAATGTGCATTATTTTTTTTTTAAAAAATGAGTAGTACAGACAAAACAAATAACGGGAGAGTTGGAATCTTTCAGTAGCAAAAGGGACAAGCAGGTAATACAGTCTTCATTTTGAAAACCCATCATTTCCCTGCAAATAGATAACGGGTGTTAAAATGCCTGTTCAAAATCTCAAAATAAAATAACTCTTTTCCGCAAAAACTATGACTAAAAATGTCCTGGATAGGAAACTTTTCACATACAAGCATCCTAATTATGGAATTAAAAATAAGCATTGTACGTTCAAATACAAAGAGTTTATTATATCATGAGTTTCCATGTAGCCCTCTCTAACCCGTACTTATAGGACAGTTTAATCCATCGTAAGAGGCCTTCCTTCTCATATTCACTTGGTTTTAGTTTAGTTTTTAAGATTCAAGGGGGAAATGTGCCTGTAATCAGACCTTCACCCCTAGATCCACCAGGAAAATATACACAGGCAACAGTTTTTGAGGCATTAAAAGTAGCAGCCTCAGGATGGTAAACACAGACTATGAACATTCACACTACATATTGTAGAGCGTTAATTGAAGAATGTTTATTTGGCACAGAAGCCATCCCTTTTTTGTACATTCCATAAGATGGAGGTGTCATGTTTACACGGCTATGCCACCTTGCAGCAATGCATTCTTCAAAACAGTTTTTAGATGCTTATAATTACCTTTCTCTCAATACTGAATTCATACACTTAAGTCGATCTATGTTTTGAAACCCTACATGCAGACAACGTATATCAAATAAATAGCTTAGATGCCTTTTACAATGTTGAAAGACAGGCATCAAATACAAACTGGTTTCACTGCATGCACATAAGTGAGTTGACTGTCCAAAGGAAGTAAGTAGGGTAAATATATTTTCTTATGTAGGTAGGATACTCACCTTTTCTTGATTTGTAAGAAATACAAAGCTTGAAGTCATTCTTTCATCTAACTGAACAAGTTCATTAACAGAGAGCTTTATCTAGGCCAAATATGAAATCAAGAGATGCATATAAACATATAGGGGGGATTTTTTTTCATAGGAAAAAATATTAGTGAGCATGTTGAAGAAATTATCATTACTCATTTTAAGGAAGACCTTCTAGTATTGATGCATGATGTTGTGCTGTTAACAGGCAGTGTTAAAATAGGAACACCAAAAATGTGAAGGTTTGAATAAGTGGTCTCAGAGCAAACCCTGTAGAGTCTCAAAGACCAGGGAAACTTGAAAGATACAAGGGTCTTATATTAGTTTTAATAATTCAAAGTAAAACTTTTTTTTTTAGTTTACATTAAACTTGATTTAAAATTTACGGTTGAGGGGCGCCTGGGTGGCGCAGTCGGTTAAGCGTCCGACTTCAGCCAGGTCACGATCTCGCGGTCCGTGAGTTCGAGCCCCGCGTCAGGCTCTGGGCTGATGGCTCAGAGCCTGGAGCCTGTTTCCAATTCTGTGTCTCCCTCTCTCTCTGCCCCTCCCCCGTTCATGTTCTGTCTCTCTCTGTCCCAAAAATAAATAAACGTTGAAAAAAAAATTAAAATTTACGGTTGATTTAAATTTAGTATACATTAAATGGGAATGAAAGTTGCTAGTTATAAAAAAAAAAACCCTTTTTAATTAACTACTTTACAATATGGATTTATAATTTTCCATTTCTTGAATAGTAAAAGCAGTTTTTACAAAAGTAATCTCTTATTATGGGAACAAATAGGGCATGGTGGTTCCACTTAAGATTTTGAAAATCTGAATTCTCTCCTTAAAACTCGTTTTAACATAAAAAAATAATAAGCCTGCTTTTTTTGACAAATGATATTATAGTATCATAAAGTTATACACTCATAGTATTTAACATGACCAAAAAGCTCAGACTGCCAAAAAAAAACCCTAAAAGCCTCTTCATCTGTATCTTTCTAAGAATTTTTAAATAAAAATTTTACTGATAAGAGTTGGAAAAAAATGACTATGTGGGATCCACACTCAAATTCCTATTTGATGGCAGTTACTAATGTTTTAAAAATACACAATTAAGTTACACAATATTTAGCCAGAGATAATCATAATTTGACAGTGGGATCCTGTTAACTACTCAGTGTAACTCTTTCCTGACTAACTATATTTAGTATTTTATACACTTTTCTATGGGCATAGCTTTAGGATATAGCATTTATTATTTAAAATTTTATATTCACTTTTTAATTTTTAATTTTGAGCATATACAATAATTCTCTTGAACTTTAAATTATGGTGTGTAGAACATTCAAAATATGGTAACTCTCAATTTACTCTCCCACTTATCTCTTCTATCTACATTGTTTTTCAAAAAGCAATCATGTCACACACACACACACACACACACACACACACACGAGATTTAAGGGCAGACTATCACGTAAAAATGGGAAAATAAGATTGTAGGAATGAAAAGTAAGACCAAAGTCATACCTAGAATGGCATATATGAGACGTTAGACTAACAAGTCACTGCTTTCAACTCCACAATGTTATTCAGAATTTTGCAGATATATGCTGTCCTAATTCTTTTTTTTTTTTTAATGTTTATTTATTTTTAAGAGACAGAGAGACCACAAGCAGGGAAGGGACAGAGAGAGAGGGAGACACAAGATCCGAAGCAGGTTCCAGGCTCAGTTGTCAGCACAGAGCCTGACGCGGGGCTCGAACACAAGGACCCTGAGATCATGACCTGAGCCGAAGTCAGACACTTAACTGACTGAGCCATCTGGGCAACCCATATGCTCTCTTAATTCTTGATGCCTCTCAACTGACCAACAGAAGTAGATACATTCTCATCAGAGGACCTGAACTGTGATTTATTATATTTCCTGTGATAACTAGTAAAGGTAAGATACTTAAGTACTAATTTATTCTACCTAGGGATGATAAAAAGCACATACACCAAGAGTTTAAAATACATACACAAAAATTCAGGATTACATAGCTGTAGTATTAGGAAAATACCATGCAGGTAAAACCCAAGGACATACATTTGAATAGCATGAAGAAATACAGCTATTTCAGGAAAAGTTTATTTTTAGCTTTTGGTCCCATAAAAATAACTTGTCTTATTAGCCATTTTTCATATGAAGGACAGACTGGAAAATACTGCCTTAAAAATCTGAGTCAACTAGAATTAGTATAAAACTCACTTTCAATAGCAAACAACATGACAAACAGTGATAAATGCCATTTATTTTAGGGTACTTTATAATGTTTACATAAAAGCAAGACTGAAATATGCCCAGGGTTTGTTCTGAGGCAAACACACACTTCCATCTTCCTACATCTATAATTTAGAAAAGAGAGGAATTTTGTTTTTGAAAAGAGAGGAATTATTAAAAGCAGGATTATAATCTCAAGTTAATATATGATCGTAATGAAAATTAAATGTTAAATTAGGTTCCCCCAAGAATATGAAGCTGTAATATAAAGATTTTCTCAAAAAAAGATTGAAGCATGATGTCTATCTGGTAAAAAAAAGATCAAATATGTTTTATAACAGGTGTTAATACATAAGGACAATGTAAAAAAAGCATGAGTTACAGTGAAATCATACTAAATACAGATAATTACTAGACTTCCGTACAATTCTCTTGCTTTATTAAATTTTTTTATGTGAAGCTCATTTTTTAAAAATTGTAGAATCTTGCTAAAGTTTTATGAGAACTTTACTAAGAAAAATAGATGATATTGATAGAAAGTAAAGAAATTGGGAGCAAGTTCCCTCCATGCATATGAAGTTCTAGTGTCCCTTGAGGGGTATCTGGAGGTATCTTCATAGCAGTATAAACTAGTGACATAGCACAACTAATGCACTTTGCTGATTTACTTCTGCTTATCAGGGATGGAATGAGTTTCCTAACATTCTTTATTTGTGCATAGCAAACAGATGGCTTGTGAACACTGGTTAAGAGCAGGGTTTTTTGACTACTGATGCCATTAACGGTAGTCAACCGTAGGTGAGACAGCCATAAGACAGTTAAACACCTCCTCCTCCATTCTTACACTGGGAATATAGGAGCATCATTTGAGGGTAGTCAGATGGGGATTTAACCAAAGAATTATAAAGAGCATCCAAAAGGAAAAAAAAAATCTAGCAAAATCTATGTGGGTTACTATGTTTATCCCTGTAGACCTCTTCACTTCTTTTATCAAAAACCTGGGTCTACACTTTTCCCCTTCTCACAATGGGCTTATGACTTGTTTCCTCCTAATTACAAGGGAATGGGTTACCAGTGTGGACAATTCCAGAAAGGCATCTCCTTTTTTCTTCCCGTGTTAATTTTTGAACAAGGCAGTTTGAGGTGGATGGCCCGGGGGCTGAGCAAAGTCACCAGCGGGGGAGGTGCTCCTGGAATGTGTAGAATGTGCATTCTTTAGATGCTTGGAAGGGGTGGCTGCCCTCTTGGCTTCTACCCATTTTCACTGGTTTGGATGCTTCCGTAGAAAACAGGTACTACTTTTAACCACACAGTGGGTTCCCTAGCTCTTAATCACTGACAACTGATGTTCATAGGGTTTTGAAATTGAAATCAGGTTTTTAAACAGAGCTATGTTTTATCCACATATGGTTTAGGTCTCTTCAATTTTTGGTTTGTTTACTCTTTTTTTTTTTTTAAATTTTAGAAGGAGGGTGAGGAGCAGAGGGAGAGAGAGAGAATCTTAAGGGGGCTCCATGCTCAGTGCAGAGCCTGACATGAGATTCAACCCCACGACCCTGGGATCATAACCTGAGCCCAAATCAAGAGTCAGATGCTCAACCAATAGAGCCACCCAGGTGCCCATTTTTTAAAATTCTATTTCTTTTTATTTTAAAGTTTAGTTACTTATTTTGAGAGAGAGAGAGAGAGAGCAGGGGAGAGTCAGAGAGAGAGGGACAATGAGAATCTCAAGTAGCCTCTGTGTTGTCAGTGCAGAGCCCCACTTGGGTCTCGAACTCACAAACTGGGAGACTGTGACCTGAGCCAAACCAAGAGTCAGATGCTCAACCGACTGAGCCACCCAGGTGTCGCGTTTATTCTCTTTCTAAATTAAAAAATGTTGAGAGAGTTGTCTGGTCTTGGTTGAAATCTTTTTGGCAATGAGCAACACAGCATACTTAGCACTGGAAATAGATTAATAAGGCAAAACCACTTTCCTCAAGGAACTGGTGTGTTCATGGCTTGTTCTTCATTTGGACTGACTTGGTGATTAGTAAAAAATGCAAACAAACACAGGCTATTTATTGGCATTTACCTATATTTTCCATCTACTCAGTAAAGTACTTTAATTGCCATTATTAAATACTACTCTTTCCCATGGCTACTTCCTTTTCTCTGAAGAATAATTTAAAAACTCTGAAAAATGAAATAAATCTTTTTATCCAGTCAACTAGTTTTTCTTGAAAAGATTTTTAATGAGCGCCTGGGTGGCTCAGTCAGTTGAGCGTTGGACTCTTGATTTGGGCTCAGGTCATGATCCCAGGGTCGTGGGATTGAGTCTCATGTCAGGCTCTGCTCTGAGAATGGAGCCTGCTTAAGATTCTCCCTCTCTCTCTTTCTGTCTCTCTCTCTTTCTTCCTCTGCCCCTCTCCCCCACTTGCTCTCTCTCTCTAAAAATATAAAAAAATAAATAAATAAAAAAGATTTTTAAAAACAGCAGATGAGCTTCTGATCAAAACTCAGGCACACAGCTGCTTTCTAGAACAGTCTCATGAGTTCCTGACTCACCCTAAGCCATCTTCATGCCATATTGCACTCCTACCTAGTTCTTCCACTCATCAATTCTTGCTAATGTGCTTATGGTAATTCTCTTGAGAATTGTCTTAGGATTTCAAGTTATATAAATGACAATGATGATAATTTTGCCTAAGCAAGCCATTTAAAACTATCATAGATTAATCTCTGTATAGACTTTTCTCTGATACCCAAATTAATGTATAATATGAACAACAATGAAGACTAGTTTGTTTAGAAATACTACTGCAATATTTACAATTTCATTAATTTGCACAGGCCTTTGCCTTTTTCTGAATTAGAAGGGTTATATACTACACATTGAGACACAAATGAGTATTCAAAGAATATTAAAAATTAAAATAGTGCAAATGAAATGCACAATCTTTATTCCTTCTTTGGAAATCCCACAGCACAAGAATGCATTGTTCTGTGAAAGCCCTTATCACACTGTATTATAATTACTGTTTATAGTCTATTTCTCTGACGAGGCAGAGAGCTTCAGGAGGTCTTAACCTATTTATCTTTGGATCTCCAGCTCTGACATAATGTCTGGCACATAAAGGATGCTCAGCACAAATCTGCTGAATGAAGGAATAAATGAGGAAAGAGAACAGGCAGGATTTCCTTACTCTGCCCATTTATGGTGTGTGACCTCCTACTTCTTAGCCTGCACAAGTCTTCGGCTTCCTCATCTGTAATATGGGTGAAATAAGGAGTCGCAAAGAGCTTCAAAAGATGCCCTGTGTATGTAAACTAGGAAGAATTACACAGGGCTTGGTTAACTTTAGTGTATTTTAGCTCAATCGGAGCTGTTCAACTTACAATGTGTGAAACTCTGGGCCAGGTTGTGGGACACCCAGCTCCTTTGCTAGTAGAGTGGAGAGTCTAGTGGGAGATAATGCCAGTTAAATGGGCAACTGCAGGAACACACATGACAAATGCTGGGCAAATTACAGGACCCTGAGGAGCACATTGGAGAGTCTTTCCCACAGCCTCGGGTATCTTGGGGAGATATCCTAAGGAGGATTCTTGGAGAATGTGATATTTAAGACCATGTATGGCAGGTAAATATTTCAGGAAATGGAAGAGAAGGTGAAGAGACCAAGAAGGAAGAGTGAGACTACGATGTCACATGTGTGTGAGGAGGGCTTTGTAAATTCCTCGTGTCTTAGTGTTGTTCCAAAGATCATGCAGGAATGCTTTTATAATCTTTTTTTATCTGTTTCCAAATCATACAGAAAAATATCTAAGCTAAATTACATTTTTTTTCTTCCATCTTGTAGGAAGTTTTCTCTTTGGAACTACATTTCCAAAAGTCTCCTAACTCATGTAACCTTATTTATCACTTTTGTGATTTAGCAAATGTTTCTAACGAAAAAAAAAAAATAATAGCAGAATCCCATCTTTACTATGGAAAAAAAATCTTGTCAATAATGTTGCTGAATAATTGTGTATAACAAAATTAGCTTTAAAAATCTGAAAGTGTTTTACCATGGAGTGGTTTCACTTCTCATTAATTACTGGTATTATTTGGCTTCCTTAAGGTAAAAAGAATACTCTTCACAAAAATATTTATGTTAACAGAATTAGCGACTTAATGAATGTTTGTCACATTATGTTGCTACTTATGATTAATTATCACATATTGGATGATTTGTATGTTTCATGTCAATATCATAATCGTGTGATGTCTATTTCATGCTAACAAGTAAAGATTAAACCATGTACTAAGGTCAGTTGTCTTAAAACTAACCTCTTTAAAGGAGTAATGAAAAGAACATAGGCAAATCAGAAAATCTAGGTTTGATTCTTTGTGTAGCCACAAACTAATTCTGTGGCTTCAGGTGGCTTCACTTAACTTCTATTTTATTTAATAATTGTTTTCTTTAACCTTCTCATTTACACTTTAAACAATGTAGAAATAGTATCTGACTTTTCCAAGGAGACTAATTATAAACTACATACTTAAAGTTTACTGAATAAGTATGGGTAAATCCTAGAAATTAAAATCAAAACAAAACAAAAAAACCTTCTATAACATTATCACCTTCTATTTCAGTACCTGAATTCTGAACTCAGAACTATCTCCTTTAGTACTGTTTTAAAATACAAATGTAAGTTATATGTTTTCCTGAATTATTCTTTACATTATAACTATCCTCAGATATCAATGTTTAAAATGGACTGTGGCAACGTCAATAAAGAAAGACATTTAAAAAATAACATTAATAGATCCACATATCCAACATATTCAGTAAAAATAAGATAGAATTATCATGTTATGACAAGATTAGAACCTTAGGTATTTCTCTAGAAATTGTGATTATAAATATATTTAAAAGAACAGTTTTATGTGTTGAAGGGAAGAAATTAGCTACAGAATATTCCCCATAATATTCACACCCTAAATGAAACAGTTCACTTTGCTCAGTATGACCTATCTAAAAATACACATACTACTCTCCCTGAAAAGAGCATATAGTAGAAAAATCTGGTGCCTTCCTGGTTGCTGAAAGAATTGAATGCTAATTACCTTGGAGGATAAATGTGGCTTCAAATCATGTATTTATTATACGAGTTATTATTTTTCCATCCCCAAATTTCCTAATGATAAGAAACAGCCTATTTTAATCAAATTGGCTTCCATTATGCTCCTTAAGTGAAAGAGACACCCATGTGGGCCTGGAGATAATGATGCCATGAGATGGCAATCTAAGTTTTAGGCCACAGTGTCAGGGTAGTCTTCTAAAAATAAGTGGCCATTTAAATGCTACCATATCTTGTTTTGCAAATCTATCCTCACACAGCAAATAATCGTTTTTGGTGCAAAAGTTAGTCATAAAATTCTCCATTAGTGGTTGGTAATGGACCATAATATTACATGTTTGTAAAAAGTGCATTTGGAAAATGAAATGCTGGAAGTAATGGCCAATAAGGAATATTAATATTTATATGAGATAACTTCGTAGGAAGAGATTTCCTTTTTACTGTCAACTGCCTGCACAGAATATTTTCTATTTTCTTGAGGAGGAAGAGCTTTGAAATTCTATCATTTGTCAAACTATATTAGTACTCTGCTTTGTTGTGTCCTAGCTGCTTCAACAGAAAAATGGGAGTGATTATAATTGTTAGTTTTACGATAGATGTGATAAAATAAATCAGAAAGGAGTCTTGGAATGTTAAATATATTACAGGCAAACAATATTAACCTCTGTCTATGTCAAAGTGAATGCTTACAGCAGATTTCCACCCTTCATTATTAACGCACAAACCCTAAAGGGATGAATTTCAGGCAACTATCGAGAGGGGGGTCTGGCACTTGTAATTGCACTTTCCACTTCAACATAAGGTTATTTACTTTCCTAACGTGGTGCCATCAACGCGAGAGACGTGTTCAGTTTCCATCAGGGTCAAAAACGACAAAGATGCTTTTACTGAAAATAAGATGAACCAAAATCACCTAATTATATACAAAGAAATTAATTCCAAACACTTTTTTTCCTGTTTTAAAAGTAACTTGTTTTTATTCACGTAAGGGAAAATACGATCATATTTTCAAGGATAAACTCAGATTGGATGAACTGTTGCTTTTAAGTTTTGCAAAGTCATGAATAATAATAATGACTAGGAGTGGCCAAGCGCCATTCTATTTGTTACTTCCTTCGCCCTTTTCCACAACCTTGCAGTTGGCTTTACACACGAAGCATCTGAGAGGCACAGAGAAGTTAAAGAACCTGTTTAAGGCCATACATCTAACAGCGACCCCAGTTCTGACAAACTGATAATGGAACACACTCTATCTCTGTGTGTTAATCCTTCTCTCCCTGAACAGGGAAATGAAAGACTCATTGAAGGTTATTGCTCAGTTCAAGTGCTAATTACCAAATGCTGCGTTGCATTGCTAAACCACAATCTGAACCAGCCAGCTGTTTATTTTCAGGAACTGAAGGGGCCTTTCGCATGGGGAATCAATGAGTGCATAGCCCATGGCTGTTCTTGGAACTTTGCTAGAACTTACATGGAAGAATGTTAGGTTTTCCTACTGGTATAAAATAAGTATAGAATATTGTACTGGTGTAGAATAGGTCAGCCACAGATCAAAGGCCGACCCAACCCAGCAATGAGAAGCAAAATTATGCAATGTAAACTCTAGGATGGGAGAAAGGAAATCTTAATTCACACCAAATCTTCATCTATAAAACATGGACCCAAATAATTTCCCTGCTTCTCCTTAGGTTATTATAGAATAGAAACAAGGTTAACAAGCATGAAAGTAGTCTGTGGACAGCCATGATCAATTCAAAATAGGCATTATTGTGAGGTCACAGTTGAGACAATCAGTTGTTAGGCAAAAAAAAAAAAAAAAAAAAAAAAAGGACCACTGAGTTTCATGTCAAGGATAGAGGATCCACATGTCCAAGAACTTTACCAGGAAAAAATAATACCGCTTCAACTTCAATTTTCTCTGGGCCTGCCTCTAGGAGTATGAATCATTACAACTCAAAGTTAAGTGACTGCTTTATAGAACCAGAAGAGCTCCTGACTCTTATAAGGATCATCTTTATTTAGACCACTCCAGGACGATCGAAAACTTTCAAGAGACCGCGAATCTTTCAGTAAGCGAATCTGTAGAAAAAGATGAAGTTTGACTGAAAGTAAATACAGTACAGTACAAAAACACTAAGTTAGAGTTCAGAACTTTGGCCAGAAGTAGTTTTGCAACGTTCATTTTTTCCAGAAGTATCCATCACTGTAGGTCTACCCTGAGCCAATCACTGTGGATACCTAAACTGATCAGGCAGACACCATTTTCTACTTCGTAGAAATTCACAGACTACTATGGAAGCACAAATTATACAATTAATTGTAAAAAAAAATGTTACTAGTGAGTTTGAACTTCAGTTTTCCTATTTATTAAATCAGGATATTGGAGTAAATGATCGTCAAAGCTCCTTTCACTCTTCTTACCTATGACTGTTTCCGAAAGTGATGAAATAGAAAACGATACAATACCAATGAATACAGAAGAGAGTAGAAATGCCAAAGCATGCAAATTAAACATTATTAATTACATATTAATGTGAACATAGGGGATAAGCAGATCTTGAAGAATAAATGCAATTTTGCCACAAATAAAAGTAATTCAGAAGCTTTTAGAAGGAACAAAATAAGCAAAGACTTCTGAGTTCATCTTCAGCACATCACAACAGCTTCCACGTACTGCCTTCTACGCAACAAGCAATTTATATTATTACCCTGGTTTTGCACAAAGCAAGTGAGGCTTATAGAGACAGCTCCCACACCTGTAAAATGATACGGCCACATTTGTTCTCTGCTTATGTGCCTTACTGCCTTCCATTACACAACACAGGTGAATGGAGCCCCAGCGGGGGTGGATATAGGGCAGTGGTAAATGGGCATGACCTGGAAAGATAGGGGGCCAGGACATGGAGGGGTAGCCTGATATGGTTTATACTGGTACACTGGAAACAGATTTTAAAGTTCCTTAACGTCCTGTAGAGGAATTTAAACTTTATTGTGTGTACAAGATAATAAATTTTTTTTTACAAAATATGCACTAGTCTTTGAGCAGGGACTTAGGGAGAAGAGCAGGAGCTTCGGGAGGCGAAAGAAAGCCGGGGGCTGAAATGAGGGTCAATGTGAAATATTGTGAAACTGAGTAAAAATCTAACTCAGATATGTGGGACAATTTTTTAAAGAATCCAATTACTTTAGGGGCGCCTGGGTGGCGCAGTCGGTTAAGCGTCCGACTTCAGCCAGGTCATGATCTCGCGGTCCGTGGGTTCGAGCCCCGCTCTGGGCTGATGGCTCAGAGCCTGGAGCCTGTTTCCGATTCTGTGTCTCCCTCTCTCTCTGCCCCTCCCCCGTTCATGCTCTGTCTCTCTCTGTCCCAAAAATAAATAAACGTTGAAAAAAAAATTTAAAAGAATCCAATTACTTTAAAATATCCCATAGTTGACTTTGAAATATCCATAGAAACCATATAATACGTCTATTACTTTCAAATGTGTCATTAAACAGCCAGAAAATAATAACAACATTGGATACTACCATTTACTCACATATTTATTCATTTGAAAATACCTACTGAGTTACAAATACATGCTAATTAATGACTCAAACTTTAAAACAGAAAAATTATAGAATCATATAATCACAGAACATTACTGTATAGCCAAGAACTATGTCTAGAAACAGAAAGATTAAATAAATTTGTCAGGGTGAAAAAGCAGGCTAAGCAGAGATCTGTGAATGAATGGAATTCTTAGCAACCAAAGCAAAGTCTCTTAATAAATGTTATTAATAAATTCTAATAAATTGTCTAACAGTTTAGTGAAAATGCGGAGAGAAAACAAACATTTTCTGAAAGCCCACAATAAACAGTTTGGCTAGGTACTTTAAGTTCTCATTTACTTTTCACAAAGACATTATTCTCTGGTCATATGATCCTATAAGACAGAGGAAAAACTTAAGTCTCTGAAAAGATTGATTTAATGAAGGTATCAGGGTTCCAGCCTTGACTTGTAAGTGACTCCGTGACTTTGAAAACAATCTCTTGATCTTTATGTGCTCGTGTCTTTCTGTATAAAATAAAGGAAATGGGGCCACGATGACAGGACAAATTGCCTCATTAAATGAAAAGATTCATGGTGTGTGAGCACGTGGACAAGCATATGTGTGCCTGGTGGGACTTGATGGGCGACATCGAAAGTCTCCAGGTCTGTGATTCTCTGCCCAAAGCCGCAAGAACAGGAAGGAACTTGGTGTTGATGAGTGTGGGGAGAAGACCCAGCCGGGCAGCTTGGCTCCCATGGGGGTTTTGAGCAAAACTGGAAAGTGTGGGAGGTGCTGAGCTGGGTGGGGGCAGTGGGGATGGTCAGGAAGGAGCGGGTTTGGCTGGGGGAGACAGTGATGTGACATGGGCAAACATGGTGAGGGAGTCAGTGTCACTGACTGCTAAGGCACCATGTCAAATTTTCACCGAGTATAAGACAAACACAGACCCAGTACAGGTTATCTGTGTGAGATTTATCTTGTCATAGCAATCAAGGCTGCAAAAGTTAAAGGGACCGACACAATAGATCCTGTGCAAAGCAAGGGAGGATTTACATTAACTCAGAAGTGAAAGTGCTTTAACCGGAGTGTTCATCTTTTGGGAGATTCTCCCTCCAGAACTCTCAACAAACAAACAAAGAAACCCCACAACAACCCCAAATTCTGTCATAATTAATGCAAAGGCCACTTAGAACATCAGAGAATGCACCAGGTAATGCGGCGTTGACATTATAACAAAATTTTAGTTCCCTGAATTTTACGCTGATGCTGTTGACTGGCTCCTGCTTGTTCAACGTCATTTGCTAAACTGCTTTGTTTAATCACGCGAGGTAATATAGCCTCATACTTATTTTACTTGACTTTAACATTTCGAAGAAAAAAAATTATTTCCAACTTTCTATTATTTTAACATAAGTTATCATATTAATTTTGTATGCTTTTCCCTGGCATATCTTAAATCTCATTCTTATTTCTTTACTAGCTGGCACTACTCCCCTTATTTAATGAGAGTGCAAGTATATATGACAATGGTATGTGACACTTTATTTTGGAAAATGCTATCTAAAAAAGAATTGCCAAATAAAAATAATGCTTCTTCAGATAAACAATGAAAACAGCATGAGCTGCCAGACCTAGTGATACTAAAACAATTACTCATTATGTACCTAAAATTCAAATTTAATTGAGCATCCCATATTTTTATTTGCTAAATCTGGCAGCTCTCTATCTCTAAGGCCTATGTTTTATAATGAAACTATCTAAGTGAAGGTCTACCTTCCCTGTACCCAACAACTATCCATCAAATCTGAGGAGACCTAGTGTGAAGGCCACAGTACTTTCAAAGCCATCAGTAAGATAATCAGCATTTTAAAATGGGCAAGTTCACCATCTCAGCTCCTGAAATCTCTGCCACCTACTTAGGGCCAAGTAGGTAAAGATGCTATTTCTTGGAGGGTATTCAGGCCTTCCTCCAGGACCCAGGAATGTGATGTGGCCTGTCTGTAGATTTGTGGGACAGGATCAGAACCCTGGCTAATGGGTGTCAGGCCCCAGATGCCTTGCACAATTGAACTTTAGATGCTTATGTTGCTTCCTCTCTGGGAGAAACCTGCTTTGGGAAACTATCCAATACCCTGACAAAGAATTGTATTCAGCCTGCCGAAAAGAGGGAAAGAGAATCAAGTTCAAAACTTCACAAACTTTTGAACCCAGTGCAGATACCTCCTATCTAGAAGATGGGTCTCTGAGAACCATCATCCCAGGTTGCCAGCTTCCCGAATAAAGCAACCTTTCCTTTCCCACCAAAATATTACAAAATAAAAAGACTCCTGCTGTCGATTACCTAGAAAGACAATAAGTTACAATAAAATTACTGAAAATGCTTTCACTAAACTAACATGGAAGACTGAATTTAGTTTCTATAGGTTAAAAAAAAACAAAAACAACTTAATCATGAAACATAGAGATCCACCCAATTTTCTGTTGAGAAATATTTAATGTAATCATTTTTATCGCACAGGCATGGTGTGTATTCACTAGCTCAGACAGAAATGATTGGCTTCATAAGAAAGGAATGTGTTAGGACGAAATTACAGGACTAACTTAGCTTCTAATGGCATCACCTGAACAAGATGATGACCAAGATTGGCCAACAATGAATGTTTTAATTATACTATAGTTAATACCTTCCAGTGTCATATGAACTAGAAAGTCTACATTTCTAGCTGCTCTCATTGATTTAATTAATTCAATAAATCATTCATTTATCTAGTGAATATAATGTTCTTACTTTTGGCATTTGGCTAGATACTAAAAGAAGTAATTTATATGTAGTGATGGAAACAGACATTTGCAGAGAATTAAGCAATAAAAATATAAGCAGGACCTACCTACACAAAAGAGAGAAGGGAAGAAAAAGGAGAGAGACAGAGAGAGACAGTCACAGTAAGAGAGACAGAAAGACAGAGGTACCAAAGAGACTGAGAGAAGGACACAGAGAGTCACAGCAATAGAGACAAAGAGAAAGACAGAGGTACTGAAGAGACTTAGAGAGAGGGAGAGAGGGAGAAAGAGAGAGAGAGATCCTCTTCTTGGGGGAGGAACAGATTAAGAATACTTTGATATTTCTCCTCCCCTGGGGGTCTATTTATAAAATTTCCTAGAGAAAAGTTTAAATGAGTTAATTTTCTATTTTATATATATATATATATACATATATATATTTACATATATATATATTTACATATATATACACACTAATTTTATTTATTTTATATATAAATTAAATATAAAATATTTAATTTTATATTTTAAATGGCTTAATTTCATATTTATATTAAAAAGCTGAGGCTTTTTTTCATTATATATTTTACTTTTTCAACATTTTGCACTGGAGAAATGCAACAAGCAGGGATTATTACTTTTATTTTACAGATGGGAAAAGGCTCTTAAGCAAATTATCACTTCACTTTATTTGTATATACACAGTAGTGATAAATTGCTTATGTTTACAAAAATATGAATTGTACAAATAGGAAAAGAATTAACTTCAGACATATGTGGAAGAACTGTAATTTCAGAAGGAAAAGGTGAGACTTCTTCACTATCATGCCTGACAATGAGAATATTTGAAATGTGACATATTCAAAACAAAGCTTGGCAGCAAAGCCAGGATGATCAAGAATCTAAGGAGAGGTCTTAGAGAAAATAACCACCTCCCAGTGTTTCCTGTGGTTGGCTCTGCTCAGGTAAATTCCACAGCTCTGGACTTGTGGGAACTTTAATAAATAAACAATACACTGTACAGTTTCAGAAGGCAATGATGGTCATAATAATTATATTCTTTCCACTCCTATTATCTGCTAGGTCCCATGCTTGCTAAATGCCATATACATATAATCTTTTAATCTTCACAAAAATCTTGCAGTACTGGTATCATAATTTTCACTTTACAGATGAAGATCGTAAAGCACTGATGAAAAGCTCTGTTTTTGTAGTAGTTGTTGACTCAAGACTTGTTTATAAATTCAGGTGTGTCTGACTCTAGGGCCGGAGTTCAATTCCTTTATTACTGGGGAGTGGGGAATAGTCAATGACTGTGCTGTAAGTTTAACGTGGAATGAAAGACCAAGCTATTTCAGAGCAGGGGTGACCTTTCTGAGGCCTCTGAAATCAGACCGCATAATGGGTGCCTATTGGAATGGGTGCCTATGCAGATGGAAAATATGAATAATGCTGAGAACTTTTTCAAACTACACCCACTTCCCGCCCTCCATTCCTTTCCCCCTTCGGGTCCTCAAGAGAGACAAATTTGAGAACCACTGTTCTAAGAGGTCTTAAAACTCAGAGAAAGTCAGGGAATAATAAGCAAGTGTCAAGCTAATATTTTTAGCGGAGGGAGACGAAAAAGGAGGTCTTCTT
The DNA here is from genome assembly GCF_014898765.1 of Herpailurus yagouaroundi. NCBI lineage: Eukaryota > Metazoa > Chordata > Mammalia > Carnivora > Felidae > Herpailurus > Herpailurus yagouaroundi. Next base: position 27,351,365 of record NW_024412403.1, read on the forward strand.
AAATCCCTAGATTATGTAAGGAACAATGTTAGATACTTCCCAAATATTAATCAGCTAATCTCAAATAATACTTAAGGTTTATTGTACTCCCATTTTTAAAGTTTATTTATTTTGAGAGAGCGAGCAAGCCTGTAAGTGGTGGAGGGGCAAGGAGAGAGAGAGAGAGAATCCCAAGCAGGCTCTGCACTGCCAGCACAGAACCCACGAACCCACGAACCTTGAGATCACAACCTGAGCCCAAACCAAGAGTTGGACGCTTAACTGACTGAGACACCCAGGTGCCCCTATCGTACTCCCATTTTTGAAATACTTTAAAAACAGAAGTAATCATTTATGTAATAGCGAGATGCTGTTCAATGTTTCTCTTAGCTATTAAATAAGCATTTAACCACACTGAGCTGATAAATTTCCATTAGAAATAAATATATTTGCTGTTTTTAGGTAGGTCTGGCAACCTTATGCTATTCAGTGTTTGAAAAAAATCAAACAGAAAAGAGCCCATCGAACTTTTGTTGTGTGGATCTCTAAACTGAAAGAAACACTGGGCCAGAAAATCTCTGGAAGCACAAAAAGGGCTGGCCAGCTCAACAAGTGAGGCTGTACTTTCATTTTAGAAGAAGTAGAGCAAATCTTACTTTCAAATTTTACTGTGGATACCTACTGTTTTCAAATTGCTGAGTCTCTTGTGGGAGGCATCACAACAAAGTAGTTGAAATCAACTCCTTTGGTGTAAGACGCATTTCAGTCCCAGGATTTACCATTTATGTGGTTGTAGGACATTACATAACCCCCTGACTTTTTTCTCACTTCTGAAAGAGGAGTAACCCCAAGGGAGCCTGGGTGACTCAGTCGGTTGAGCGCCTGAATCTTGGTTTTGACTCAGGCCATGATCTCACAGTTCATGGGTTCCAGCCCCACATGGGGCTCTGCACCGACGGCTCGGAACCTGCTTGGGATTCTCTCTCTCCGTCTCTCTCTGCCCCTCTTCTGCTCTCCCTCTCTCTCTCAACATAAATAAAAACAAACATTAAAAAAGAAAAACAGGACTAATACTGTTATAGTAGAGTCCATCCTACCTGATGTGTTTGGACCAGTAGTTGATGGATTAAACAAAAATACTAGTCAGAAAGGGACACGTTAAACTTAAATATATTAATTTTTCTTAAAATACATAAAGTTCAATTTTCTACTTTTCCCCATATTTTCATGTCCTTTTATTGAGTATAGGTCTGGTGACAGTCTTTGTGTTTCATAAATTATACTGCTTTAATGGACCCAATCACTCATAAGCAGAAAATTTGCAAACACACTGATATAATAAACTGAGAGATGGTCTAATCTATATTTTAATGATTTTTCCAATAATTCACAGTTGAATATTCACATTTCATATGACAGTGATTTTAGCCATCTAATTTTATTCAATCCTTCCAAAGAATTACGCTATTCTCTTTCTTAACTATGTTCCACGGGTTTAGCCAATTAATTAAATTATACATATAATATTAATTAAAATACATATAAATTATATATTGTGCAATGTTTAATTAGAATTTTACATATTTAATTACACATATAAACTATATAATTTGAAATATGTATGTGGATGGATGGATAGGAAGACATATTTACGATGTTTGTAAGAAAAAGGCTTTCAATTCTATGTATTTACTACTTAATTAACGTCTGGTCCCTCAAAAAGCATTAAACAGCAACCTCCTGAAGTTATTCTTAACTTTTTCAGGAAATCATGGACTGCTTGGATAATCTGAGAAGAGCTGGGACTTCTTCCTCAGAAAAATAAACACACCTACATACCTTTAAAGTATTATACATTTTTTCAAAGACCCCAGAGACTCAACAAGTTCATTCTATGTCTCTTATGCATCCATGATCCTAAAGTAAGAACACATTTTTGTTTTTGTTTTGCTACTGCAATAATGCTATTTGCTTTCTAATTAGGTTTGTGTTGACTGAATGCTTCAGAAAGAGTTGCAAACCTCTGTAGTTTCAAATGTTTTGGCGGCCTTTTTTTGCATAAATTTTTAAAATCCCATAAAATTAAATCTATACCCAAATAGGAACAAAATAAACAAATAAAAAACAATAAAACAAAAATGAAATCCAAATCAATTAGAGTTTCCCAAGTTATTCTTCCCCTAAATCTTAATTCAGCTACCGAGGAAATACTTGTAATCACTTACCACTTCACAGATTAGCTGACATTTTCAACAGATGCTAAATGCTCCAGCATGCTAAATGTAAGTGTGATCCTTTCCAGAACTGCACTGTCCAATACATTAGCTACTCTCCACATGTAGCTATTTAAATTTTAATTAACTAAACTTAAATTCACTTCTTCAGTCACATTAGACATCTTTCAAGTGCACAACAGCTTTATGTGGCTAATGGTTACTGTTTTGGACAATGTAGAGAACATTTCCATCACCTCAGAAAGTTCTAGAGCACTCAAGTATTTCTGCTCCCATCAAGTGATTTGTATGCTTGCCAGAAATCTGTTATGTTTGTTCCCAAATCAGTTTATGCCAGTTAGGTTAATGTGAAATTGTATCATTTAGTTAAATAGTATATAAACCAATGTAAAGATGAGTGAGAAAAGAATGAAGGGTTTTCTAAACCTTAACATTTTGGAAAGACTTTATAAAATATGATCATATTTAAAAAAATGCTAGAGAGTTGGATGTAGGTAAGACAATGTTAAAAGATTGGAAACGATCATAAAGAAAGTAGTATTCTGCTGTTAGATTTCTTGGCATTAGATGTGCGCTTAAAGACATCTGAGGAACAACAGAAATTAGAAATCATAGATGATGCATTAAGGGATTTACAAAAAAAAAAAAAAAACAAAAAAACATGACTAAGATCTGTAATCAGCCACCAAACTCAAGAGTAGTTCTTGGCTTGCGTAAAAATACTGGCAAGTATACAATCAAGCTTTCAAATTTAAACAAAATGTGTATTGTATGGATGTATTAGTTTTTAAGATCCATTTCTCAAAAATCTTCATGGTACCAACGGCTAATCCTAATTGTATTTAATAGGAAGGTTTCTACTACACACAGCAACACTGCAAACATGAGTCTTCTTCATTACTACAAACTCAGTGTTTTCATAATTGGTTGTGTCATTTCTATTTGCCACATTTAAGTTCATTGGATTAAATTATATTGAAAAATTTATGGACAGGAACCTGATCTAATTCCAGATGTATGCATAACTGGTCTTTTAATTATCACACAATAAAATACAATTAACAACACCACCAGTTACTTTATTCTTGAGCTCTACTCAGTTGCCCTAATCTGAGACATTATACGGAGATGAAAACCCTTGAACTTTAATTGTGTTCACTCTATTTAACCTTTTGATTTTTTTCTGACTTCAAAAGGTTATCTATCCATCTATTTACAGTATCAATTATTTGAGAAATAAAAAGTATCAGGATATCATTGTTTTGCACATTGAGATTCAGAGACAAAGGGAAACCTAAAACTACATAGTACTACTGGGACTACTATAATCATTACCACTACCTTTCTTTCATTAAAACAGCATCAAACAAATATTGCAATTGATAGTTGTTGCTTGATCAGTAAATATTTTCCATTAGTCCATTAAATTCAAGGAAATATTTAGACTATCATGGATCAGACATCTTTATTTGACATAATAGCATCAGCATAGAGTATCATAGATACTCCCAATTATCTAGGTCAACTGTAAGAAAAGATGCTTCTAGGTTTATTAAAGGAGAAGATTTATTGCAATTTTGCTTTCCTGTGTGATATTTTCATGTAGGAGATGGAAAAATGGCTGCCCTTGGGAGCCAAATGACTGATGAAGTCATTTTGAAATACCTTGAGAGTGACTGTATCTTTGGTCTACCACAGTCCCTGTTACTTCCTCTTGTCTTCAAGTCTGGCTTACTATATTGCCTAGACCCTGAAGCTATTCAAGTTCATGATCCCTGGTAAAAGTGTTTTACATAATGCTATCTTGTATATCTTGGGGAGGATACAAGCAATTGAGCTCTGAAGTTGAGCTTAGTTATGGCTACCATTTCATATTAACTTTCATTCTTCCAAGCAACATAATACTAACAGGTTAACCAATTCACAATTTCTTCCCTTTTTACTTAGGATATATCACTAACTGCTAGGCCATACTCCTCTCCCCTAGAGAAGGGTTCTGGAAGGAGGGGAATTACCATAGTGGACTAGAAAGTAGATAAAATTTTCTCTATGCCTCCATAGTAAGAGTGCATTTCTATTTGAAAAGAAAAAATGAAATGGATACAGAGTTCATTTTAAATGATATTAATTATATCTATCATATTTGAGTGTGAAGATAAATAATTGTGTTATTTGTAGTCTTTTAAAAATAAAACTTTATCATCTTATTTCAATCAATTACAATTTGTTTAATGATACTACCTAAAAATATATTGATAGCATACATAAAATACATCTTCTTGCATAGATCATTGACCTAGATAAAAATTTAGGCTGTGTCCATTACTAGTGGATTGGTTCTGACAAAAATCATTGAACATTCTAGGGCTCAGTTTCGTTATCTGGAAAATGGGTTATTGATCTCTAAGGTTCTTACCACTTATAAATCTAAATTTAATTTTTAATTTCAATCAAGTACTATTTAAGTTCTTACTAAGTAAATGTAATACATGAATTATACAGCTTACAAACTAACGTCACTGATCATACCTAAACCTACAAAATGTAATGGGAAAAACGAGGTTGAATATGATTAGGGTCAAGTAAGAGTTCCAGGAGTCCAGAATGAAGAGAAACAGAATAGGATTTAAGAGGGATCAGAGACAGGAGAGAGACATGGGTAAGTTTATTTAACTCACACATTCCACATGGAGTAGAAAGAAGTCACAAATGAAGGCACACACAAGACAATGCCAACTTAAAAATCAAGAACTACCCTCCAATAGACTTCTCCAAAGTTAAATATGATATTTCTAATTTCTCTTTAAAAAAACTTTAAAATCTTGAGGAAGTATACTTAAATATAGAATTACCCTAATATATCACATAATGTTTTTGTTTCACTTAAAAATGTTTTGTTCATTCACCAAAGATTTCATCATATATGCAGAGCACTAGAGTAGGGAGTTGTGAGTTTGGAAAAGACAGCTATTTCTGTACACAAGGGGCTTAGGTTTAGTATAAATAATAGAGAGTAGCTAATTTCATAAATCACCTTCAAATAGTATATCACAGGCTTAACTGAATGTTATAGACTGTGTTTAAAAAAAAACCCCTTATCCCATAATGATATATTCTGAAGAGTCTAGAAATATCTCAGATAACATAGGACTTTACCGCTGAAGCATAGTTTATTTTAAGGTGTGTATAGTTTCTCATCATTGCCTATAAATGATCTACAGTTCAACCCAATCCAACAATTAAAAAAAAAAGTATATACAGTGCTAGGAAGTCACAGTCCCCTTGGACACTTGGACTTAACCGCTAATGGAAGTTAGAAAAAGCTCTGTGGGAAAAAAAAGTTTCAATGGCTATCAGAATTTGAAATTGAGAAAGTCCTTAGAGAAAGAGTAAATACTTGGGGATGAAGAAGTGATATCCACTAATCCTGAAGAACATGATGTTAACATGGAGCAGGTTTGTTTGGAAATAGTAGTGGATGGTAGCAATTAGTAAACAAGTAAGAGATGAATGCTCTCTCGGTATGTCAGATCCTTCACCTCATGGTCTTTCACAGGCATTCCTTACAGGTCTTTTAGGGAGGTATCAGTGCTCCCCAAGATCAATGTTAGTCATGCAGAAGTCATAATAATTCTGAAAGGCAGAGGATATAATTAGTGACTTCAAGAATTATTCCTACATTCTGTGGAAGAGAATCCAGGCATGGGTACAAAGTAAGGTTCAGGGTGGCAGAATTTCGTATCACATCTTTTGGGAATCTTAGGGAATCACCTATGCTCATGAGTCAGCACTTGATAATAGGGAATAAGAGAAACAGAATAATTATTTACAGAAACAGACTCATTTATTCTAATAGCATAGTTCATGGACTTCTGGATTGTTTTCAAAAAGGCTCAGTTCAACTGCCAAGTAATTTATCTGATTCCCTCATAGTTCACTGAACTAATAATAACAAGCAATATAAGAGTATTAACATGAACTGGCGTTATAAACTAAATTAGACTTTTCTAGCATGGTCCAATTGACTGATTTGCAGTTGGTTTTCCTTTTTCTTCCTTTCTCCCTCCCTGATTCCATGCTTCCAGTTCCAACTCCTCCTGCCTCACTCCACAAAGCATCTAAACAAAATCAGCTACTCTGAACAAAAAGTCTCAAAATATCAAGAGTGATAGTGGTTAAGTGAAATTTGCCGATATTTAATTGTTTCCTGAATTTTCATACTTCTTTTGTTACAAAATATGGAAATCTTGCTACATAGTAAAACTTGACCACTTAAAATTCTTACAGGAATTATTCAATCTACACAGTTGTTCCCTCACTGAATTCTAACTCTCTAAATGTACAATATTTCCCCATGTTTTATTGGGCATAATTGAACAATTCCTAGATATTTGATACCAGCAGTGGTCCTGAATCTTGGCTTCTTTGAAATAATCTCATCAATCTGTGTATTTGTCATCCATAATTTTTTTTATAAAACTATAGTAAGCTAAATAACCTCCATAGTTGGAAGAGCAAATTCATAATTAATCACTAGTGAAAGCATCCCCATGTAGTATTCTCACCCTACAGAAGAGTTTTTATTTTCTTCATTTATACTAATCATATCCTCTGCCTTTCAGAATTATTATGACTTCTGTATGACTAACACTTTTGATCACAGCTATGTCATTGTAAGTTTTAAACTGTTCTCTCATGATAACAGTTCACTTTAGATAAGGTAGATAAGAGACCACAATTCTATGCATTTGACATGGTATTTTCAGAAGATTATCACTGTACACCACAGTTGACTTCTGTGATACACTTAACTCTGTTGCAACACATGGAAACAGGCATTTCTGGGCAATAGTATTCTACTTGGCCCATCAAAGATGCTGACTTGGTCTTTAAAGCTATACACAAGAGTGTTGGGATACACACACACACACACACACACACACACACACACACACACGTGTGTGCAAAAGGAACTCCAGGCTCTCAAGGGCTACACTATTTACAAAGATGTAATTGTTTACCACTCAGTTGTCTACTTCTTACACTTTTGTGTAGAACTGCTACCATTAGGCACAACATTGTTTTTCTTTGCTAGGAGTACTTTCCTTCTCATCTCTTCATTTCCTCTGTCTCTTTCTCACTCTCTTGTCTATGTCTCCTGCCTCTTGCTCACTATCTTTTGATTGGTCCTTAAAAAGACTCTTCCCAGGCTCTGGGCTGATGGCTCGGAGCTTGGAGCCTGCTTCTGATTCTGTGTTTCCCTCTCTCTCTGCCCCTCCCTCATTCATGCTCTGTCTCTCTCTGTCTCAAAAATAAACATTAAAAAAAATTAAAAAAATAATTAAAAAAATAAAAAGACTCTTCCTTCTTAGCAACTACTAGTATTTATTTATTTATTTATTTATTTATTTATTTATTTATTTGAGAGAGAGAGAGAGAGAGAGAGAGAGAGAGAGGCAAAGGGAGAGGGAGAGAATCTTAAGCAGGCTCCATGCTGAGTGGGGCTCAATCTCACAACCCTGGGATCATGACCTGAGCTGAAATCAAGAGTCAGATGCTCAACCTACTGAGCCATCCAGGAGCCTTAAAAATACTAGTCTTTAACCTCTGTGTACTAATCAAATAACTTTGCTTGAAATTATTGGTATTCAGCTTTCTAAGGCTCATGTGTTCTTCCTTTGGTGATTCAAAAGTTCCTTCTTCACCATTGTTGGCAAATTCTAGATTCTGAGATATTCTGGATGCCAGAGTGTTCTATAGGAAGCTTATCACCACATTGCCAGTATCTTAGGGTTCTTAACACATTGATATCTAAAAATCTTTTCTAATGTATTCAATGTTTCATACATAGAGTTTAAGGTTCCAATATCTACAACTATTCAATTCTGTGACTGAAAGATGATCTACATAAACTAGTTTCTCTATATAAGTTACACCATTCATTGCCACTAAAATTTATGACAGTTTAATGGACTCCAAAGAGACTCATTTGCTTTGTACAGACAGAATATTACAGGTGCCTTCCCTTCAAACAAAAGTGTGATCTAATCCTCTATTATACTTCATATACTTATTATTAATTTCTTGCATACTTATGATATTGCTGTTTCTGGTTTATTCAACAGATGTAGCTGTACAAAAATAAAAGGTAGAATACAAGGGAAGTATACAAAACACAAAAAGCTGATTTGTAAAATTGATGCTGAAAGAAAAACTATTTATCTAGAAATCAAGGAATTTAAAAATTCAAAAGAAATACGCACAATCTAAATTTAGAGTTATAAACTATAATGAAATTATTAATAAAAATGAATCTGCTCTATTTTTATTCTAGGGAAAAAGTAATTCTAAATTTTAAATTGTATGTCTAGGATGAATGGGCACACTCAACACAGTAAAAAAAAAAGCAAGTATATTAACTGATGCAGAGCAGTGTGGGAATTAAATTTAGGCAAATTTCAGGACCAACACACAATACTCAAATTTGTGACT
>NW_024412403.1:27360079-27365609 GCF_014898765.1 Herpailurus yagouaroundi
TCCATTCATTCATCCAATAAATATTTAGATCTTATGTGAAAACTACTGTAGGGGATACAATGAAAAATAAGGCATGGACTTTGCCCTCAAGGGGCTTACAGTCTAGTATATACTGGGAAAAAAATAAACAAGCACATAGATAACCATAATATAAGGGAGAAAGTGATGTGTCATAAGAAAGACTCAGACAACGTGCTATTAGATCATTGATACCAGCAGACTTGTTTTTTATTTTTGTTTTTGTTTTACTGTAGTGTCTAAGTAGCCAATAGAATAGAAAGAGAGACCAATGATCCCTTTGCAAAATTAAGAGCCAAATTTTGTGAATCTGTGACTGAAGAGTTGCAATATCAATGCAGTTTAAGTCACTGCTCACCAGTTCCTAAAAATGTTCGCTCATAAAGTAACAACCTATTAGAAATACCATCTTGCCAATTTTTATAAGAAGATTCAAATGGAATAATCTAGTATTTAGGGATGAAAAGATCATTTTAATGTAATAAAGCCTCAAATTAATTATCCAAAATACTCATGACACATTACCTTCTTGCACAGAAATTGGCTTGATCAGATTAAAGTGGTGAAGGATTCCTCGATGGCTCAAGTGTGCTCCAAGGAAAGCTAGAAGGTTGTACAGTTAACTCCCAGGGTGTAACTCTAAACCATACAACCTACTACCTCAACCCGGATGCACACAGCTTCCAATGTTGCTTCAAACTCCTTATCATATCTTCAGTCAGCTCCTCCAAATATGGCGGCCATACACCTACGGGCTTGGCAAGGATGTAGATATAATACGCTAACATTTCACCAATGAACTTAGTATGTGTCTCCTAGGACTATCCTAACCTCTTGGATTTCCAGCACAGGTCATACAAAATGTCCTCTGACATCTCTCCTGGCATAGTTCTCCCAGTAATTAATAATATTAAAAAGAAATAGCATTCAACTTCATTTTTCAAGAGAAAACAGCTCAATAGTAATACATAAATCCCAGTTATAACCTTTAATTTCCTTATTGAAGTCAATGAGGTATACTAACCACTATAATGTGAACTTAAGTATCTGAACAGGATCTATTCAGACCATGTTTCAAACCCTGCTAGAAAGATTCAAGTTTCTTAAGTAATTTACTATACTTGGATTCAAACTTAAATGGCTATGTTATAAACCCTTCCTAGTGTTCGACAATTGAAGCCTGCCTCTAAAGACAGATGAGGGTTAATATATACATGAGAAACAAAGAAAAATATAAATTCTTCAAAAGTAATCAACTAAAATTTAACAGGAGCTTGACTAAAATTTATTTAACGGCATTTGTCTATAACATTTTGTTAGATTACCACACTGACAAAGACCCATAGAAGCGAGCTTGTGCAGTCCACTTCACCACAAGATCGGATCTACGGGTTTATGCCAATGGGCAACATCTCACTTGGGCTCCCTATTAATGCAGAATTTGTTGTAAATATCTGATGAAATTAAATGAAAATAATCATATCGATCCTTTAGTATAAATATTTTAAATGCTAAAATGCTTTTAGTATACATATTCCCAGTTAAAGGCCTTCATAAATATCCTACACTAAATACAGGTTTCTATACATGAGAATTTAAAGACTAGTATATTGAAATATTTTTCACAGATAAATTTTGTTTTAATACTGAATATTTTGTATTTGGACTGTTCTAATTAATAACGAGTTTTAAAAGAAAAAAAAGGATATATACATGCATGTATGAATTATGTAATTGTGAGGCATGAATGTAGTACTACCAGCCTATAATTAAGACCAAATTAACTATTAAGCTAATTGTGTAAGAGTCAGACTGTGCTTGTTTTAACTCTTTTATAAAACCTCGGTTAGTGGTTTTAAGGAATGGGTAACATTATAACTTTCTCATAAAACAAGTAAGATTCTGTTGACTAGACAGAGAACGCAGGAAGTTATTGAAAAGTATTAAATGTATACATATGTGTCTATAGTTGGATTAAAACTGAAATTAACTATATTTGGATAAACTATTATCAGAAAACCAAAATTAATGACATACTAACAAGCATTATTACTACTGGCAATGTTACTACTACTAAAATTTATACTCCAGATCTATTGCATAAAAGAGAATATATCTTGCCTCTTCAACACAATATATTTAAATTTATTTTTCAAAAAAAGATATTCTTAAACATACTATATAGCTACATACAACTCTTACCTGGTCAACAGGTTGGGCAAAAATAAATTGTCACTAAAAAAATTTTAAACCACCAGACAATAAGCAAACACACAAAGAATAAACATAAAGCCAGCCACACTCACGTTTTTTAAAAGATTTTAAGCTCAACAGCAACAACATTGTAAGTTGTACAATCATTAATCGTATCACTCATATCCACAATATTTAGCATTTCTAAATTATATCTTCATTGTGAAAAATAGTAACACTACATAAAAATTACTTAGTGTTTTTTGCATGTTTTGAAATAAATGAAATGTGTTTCTTAAACTTTAAATAGATGATTTGGTCTACATAATTTTTGCCATTATTTGTTTTCTAATTATTGCCATACTTATTAAAAACCACAGTAAAAAATCAACAATCATGCATTTAATTATAGTAAAAATGTCTCAACATATATTAATAAATTTAGATGTGAAATAAAAAGCAACATTTGTTTTGGGTTTTATCATAACTATAAGAATGTATATTTTGGTTTCATTATCTTAGTAGATCAATTTTTGAAAACAGCACAACTTTATTCCCTCCCCCCAGATTTCACTTCCTTTTATATGGTATGACAAATAAAAAATATATATTTTCTTTTTCTAAATTACTTTCTATTCAACCGTTCTATGAATGGATGTATAGCTACATGAATGGATATATAGATACAGAATTCAAAGGGACTCAAACTGCACACTGATCACAAACTCAGACAAAAATTTTTCACAAAGGTAGGTAACAGTATAAATTCTCAAGCCATCAATGAAAATTCCAACAGCTAGATCCATAGAGAATATGAAACGAATTCTTATCACTAAACACAGTCAAAATTGTTTTATTTTTTTCTTTAAAAATATTAAATATTAATTGCTCTTTTGCTTTTTGTTTTTACCTGAGATGATTTTCTCCTATGATCACTTTCTTCACTTCTCATATCCATTTTAAGTTTTTCCCTAAAACAACCACAAAAGGAGAAATATCAGACAACTGCTGTCTAGGAGAATCATCTGGCTGGATGGTGGGAATGAAGGTAGACGGTCGAGAACAAAACACAATGTCAAAATGGGCAAAACCTTTTAAAGTATTTTTTTTAAAGGCTTGGAAGACTCACAGAGCCCCACCCAAGGCTACTCATATGACATATAATGTGGTTTCATAGTTTGCATTTATGCGTTCATTTTGGTTGGTGTTGTTTTCACAGTAACAGTTTTGAAAGTGAAAGGAGGCATGGCTGTTAAAGAAGCGACTAGGTTTTGCACAATGAACTAGTGAAAGCTGAAAAGAGATTTGGATTTGGCATGGAGCTTAATAAGATAATTAAGAGTGTAGAGATTAATGGCTCCTAAAAATAACATTTAAAATAATGTTTTTCAACTAAAGGATCTTGAAACATGAAAACAGGTTTATAAATGTTAATTAAGCCTGTGAAAGTTGATGCTCCATTAGCTGAGGCAGCATGAAGGAGCAAGGGCTATTTTTTAAATAATTAGTGAACAATAACCGATAAACTTAATAAAACGTTTTATTTGAATATTATCAGTATATAGGGTAATTGCAATTTCCCATAATTCTTCATGGAATAACAAAAAAGAAGGTAGAATGCATCAGTTCTATAATATTTTTCTCTTTGTTTACCCCACATATTGTCAATATGATAAAATATGATTTTAAAAGCACAACAGTTTGCTTAAAGTTTATTCTTTTCGTGGAAAATATTAGAGCACCAATTCTTAATATGCAAATCATAGTGTTCATTCATATACGCTGTATTTTTAAGAAGCACTTTCTCTTTTTAGCAATTTTTAAACATGTTTAGAAACAGTTTTAATCAAAATTAAAATAGGTGGAATACATCTGCTAATCCTTTCCCACTGAACCAGGCAAAACTGGGTTTTGCTATGAAATGCTTAAATTGCTTAGCAATTTACTTGTACAAATAGACAAAATAATTAGAATGCAATGCATTTATCTACTGAGCCAATCATTGCTTTAAACTTAAAACAAGTTTGTATGTACTTTTTCCACTAAAATACTTAATGGATATTTCTAGCGCTCTCTGGAACTGCCCTAAGACAAATGCTTCTTTTAAAATATATTTTAAAAGAGAGTATTATTGTGAAACAAGCTTCTTTTTTACTTAGCAACTGAGAACATGATCTTTACATCTCTATTTCGGTTATACTGAAATCCTGGTAAATAGTTTAAATATAACTTCCCCCAAACTAATTTTATTTGTCAGTAGTTTAATGTATCTTCTAATATGACCCCTTTTTTTTTAGAAGTTCAAAAAGTTTCTTCTTCCACATTTCAAATTATGAGTCACAGCAAACGAAAGCTTTAGTTTCTTTAAACAGCTAGGACTAAACGCTCACTTTTCTTAGATAGCAAAAACTAATACTGTACATGAAAAGCATAGATAACATATTAATGTCTTTCCAAACTTCGATGTATAACAAAAGTAAAAACATGTACCGTCCTTTCCATAGACATTTTTCTATTTTTACTTAAGTTTCTATTCTAATCAGGATTAGAGCAAGACAGCAAAAGGAAAAAGTTAATAAGAGTAAAGTGGGTGATGAGCTAAATAAGAGTACATTGAAAGTTCAAGGTTCCCCTTTTATATAAGAGTAGGCTTAAAAAGAAACAACAAAAAAAGTTATACCTGATATGAAAGGTGCGATTTCACCAAGTGCAATATATTGCTAATTATGCCATATTTTTTGAAATAATAAAAATAAGGAAGGCTCATTTGGTTATGTTGCCTTACAAAGCTGCTTTACAAAGCCCGATGTCTCTGTAGGTATACAAGCCAATGTTTGCTTTTTTTTTGGTTTGTTTTGGTTTGGATTTTTGTTTGTTTGTTTTTGTTTTTGTTTTTGAGCAGGAGCGTCTCATTTTTTTTCAGCACTGTTGCATGAAGTAGGACAAACTCAGATTTTTTTTTCTTCAGGGCTCCTGTTATTTCTTGGAAAAAAAGGACCAGGGTGCTTGTCTTCTTTTTCTTCCTTCTCGGTATTCCAGGCACAAAGCACTGCGCAGAAGCTGCACCAATCCTTGCTGTCCCTGGCAGCAGAATGGTAGAAGGTGGGAGAGACCAGGAATCCTTCCAGGCTGAGCTGACTTTAGAAATGAGGATTGCACACGTTTGTCTCCTGAACCAAAAGGGTGAGAAGGCAGGGTGCCAGTTTGCTACTCTGCTGCAATGATCTCATGCTCACTGCTGCGGCCGTCCTGTTTGCCCTGTTCAAATGCCTGTTCATTATAAACCAAAAAAAAAAAAAAAAAAAAAAAAAAAAAAAAA
>NW_024412403.1:27365709-27505385 GCF_014898765.1 Herpailurus yagouaroundi
AAAAAAAAAAAAAAAAAAAAAAAAAAAAAAAAAAAAAAAAAGTACTTGGATTCTTCAGCAAGCAGAAAGGGTATTAACATTAAAAAAAAATCAGCAGTAAGAAAAGCCAAAAAACAAAAAGCACATACAATTTTAAGATTCACTTGTTATGCCTCAATATTCTGTTTATATTTTTCTTTCTTTTTTTTTTTTTCCTATTTAGAGATAAGCAGCAGAATTTATCAGGCGTGAAAGGGACAGCCTCCTGGTGGCCTGCCAAAAACCCAGAATAAAGGCGAAGTTGTGCTTCAAAGCTCAGTCGCTTGCTGAGTCTGGCTAAAGTCAAGTATTAAGATCCACCATTTTCTGAGCCATGCTAGAAAAGAAGAAAAAAGTCAGGACGGTTGCTGCTTTCCAAGTCTCCGTTGGCACCATCACAAAATCTCAGTCGTAAGGTCACATGATTCTCTGCCAAATGTAGAGTGCATTCCCATCAAACCATTCTGCTGATACTGCGAAGGCAGCTATTGTCTCGTTTAGACCCAAAGTTCAGCCCACTCTTCATTGAATTAGCTGAAAAACGCATCACCTTTGGGGGCTGGGAGTCATGGAAACGTCTACCTGGCAAGCTGCCCACTTTTTCTGCCCATCAACCAGAGATGGAATTGTGCTGCCTGATGCAATGAGGACTTGGAATGTGAAGACTCGTCCAAAGTGAATCTGATTCTTGCAACGCCTGTTTCAGTTTGCACAGAAAACTCTGGCTTCTTTTATTTAAGGTGGTGGGGGGGAATCTTTCCTACTAACTGTAGCAAATAAAGGTCTGAACATGCCTACTCTGCAACTTTATTTCACAACACACCCAAATGGTTCTCAAATGAAAAGACGGAAGCCCTGCAAGTGTTCTGAGTTAAAGGCATCCCATCCTCTGTCTCCTACTCCTTACTAATACATGCAACAAGCTCAGGACATTTGTTTTAGTCTCTCACATTAAGATTAAAAATCTGTGCGATTCTTCTTGCTTTCTATTACTTTCTGATTTTATCTGGCACACGTTTTGTACTACATGGCCACAAAATCCACTAGCAACAGTGGGGATGCATTATTGCTTCAATCTCCTTCAAAGTGGTCCCCAGAGAGAGCTAGTTGTCTCTTCAACCACACAAAACCTTGCAACTGGGTTCTGTGGTAATCCTCATCGGTACCTAGCACAGCTGCTCTGCTGGTTTGCTGAGAATGACTCATGTAAGTAGTGCTCTTTCTGTTCCTTCGCTAGCTACAGTTTGCCTGTTTGGCATGAAAGATGCCTTTGAAAGATGTAGGGAATGTTATCAACACCTCTCAGGCAATAAAATGAAATGGTTCCCCCTCCCCAATGAATTTCCATTCTAGCAGGCGACCAAAGTTCCCATGGAGGAACATTTCCAGACTTTCTAACAAAAGTACAGTGAATTAAATCTTTCACCATTTCCTTAAGCAGAATCTAAAGCCAGGCGGGAAAACGAGCATTATTAGTATTTAAACCAAACATACTCAGTAGTACTAAAAAGAATCGTGTTCTTCTCCTCCATTAAAAAAAATGGTTCGGTAATGGGAGATCTTTATCTGAAGTATAATTATGCTTGCAAAAAAATTATTTGCAGGACTTTACCAAACGATGGGCTAACATTATCCCTCCTCCATGGATATACAGCCACACAACACACATTGCATGACAAAGGTTTAAAGATAATCAAACCACGATTTAACTAAAAATCAATCATCATCATCAAAAAAAAAAAAAAAGATTCAGGGATCTAGGAAACAGACCCTAAAAATAGTCTAGGTCTTTTTATGCCATGTTCTTTGGGTCACTTCTTTTGAAATGATAGGAGGGAATATGCACATGTGCACACATGCTCACATGCACACACACACACACACACACACGGGAACCATTCTGGCATCTTCCCCACTTGTAATTCAAAATACAAACAATTCTAAACCATAAAACAAAAACTGACACATGTGCTGAAATTAAAATTGCTTTCTTCTAGGTTGCAAAATTCTGGACAAATTTTGCTAATGCCCTAAGCACATGCTTGGAGTGCCTGGTGGAAATCAAGCATGGGCTACAGACACATATGTCTCATGCTTCAGCATAGCAAGAATCAAGTAGATATGCTCTTACAGAAAGAAAAATTTAGATTTTCAGTTCTCATTCACTTACTCAGCAGGAATTTATTAAGTACTAGAATGTGGGTTGGCCTTGTGACAGGCACAGGGTAATAGCAATGAATCAAATGAACCTGCCCCCCCCCCCCCCCCGCCCATGCGGGAGTCATTCAGAGAGAACTTTCAAGTGAGAAAAGCTCACTTCTAAATGTAAGTGTCTCAATAAATGCTAAAGGAGACTTTATTGGTGATAAAGGAATCAAGAAACAAACTAGCAGAAATTGGAAAGTAGAAGTGAAATGGGTATTGAAAAGTACATTACAGATAGAGATGTGTTGTTTCAAGTTTTCTCTTTTTTAATAGAAAATTTATTAGTCAGTTTTGAATCATTCTGTTTAAGTTCCTTAAAGAAACTACTGTGAAAATTGAATATGCTGCCTTCCCAATTAAAAAAATATATATATAAAACGGAAAAAAAAGAAAGAAACAGGTGAAATTCACTTCCAGGAAGATGCAGTAGATAGTTTTTCCTAATCCTTCTGCTAGGTACAACGAAAAATCTCTGGACATCATACGTAAGACAAATGTAAGGAGACTCTGAAAGATGAAGAGAAGAAGACAGAACAGCTAGGGACCTTAGGACCCAAGGAACAACATCGTGGCTAATTCCTTGGATTTTAGTTTTGCCTCATATATCCAAACTTCAAGCTGAAGAAGCTGACAACCCAGAGACACCAACTGGTGCAGACCAGAGAAGCCCCCAACAAAAGCCTGTTCTC
This sequence comes from Herpailurus yagouaroundi, assembly GCF_014898765.1. Taxonomy (NCBI): domain Eukaryota; kingdom Metazoa; phylum Chordata; class Mammalia; order Carnivora; family Felidae; genus Herpailurus; species Herpailurus yagouaroundi. The sequence continues at coordinate 27,368,622 of NW_024412403.1, forward strand.
TGTAGCCAAAGAACCAAGAAAGCAGCAGCACAGAAAGACAGAAAGCACTGGGACAATACCACTTTGCTCTAGTCAGACACCACACACACAGCCATCCCTAACCTGCAAAGGCCCAATGAGGAGCCTCCTACTGACCCTTGTTAGGCTAGAACAAAGCATCCTAACCTCCTCTCCCCAATCCTAGGGTGGTGTAAGGAAGTCTGAGTAGGGAATTGGGATTGGGACTTTTGTCCCTGTCAGCAGATAACAAAGTCTCTACCCTAACCTGATGTATTATCATCAGTAGACTTCAGATAGGGATCCTGGACTTCCACTGCAACTCAGTAATAATGAGACACTCTTCTCTCTCCCTACTAAGGTTGTGTTGGACAGAGAAGGTCAAGTGGAGAGTTGGGACATTAGAAACTGCCCAACCCTACAATTCCCCAACCTGTAAGGTACCAGCAAAGGCCATCATGGGAGCAATAACAAACCACTCCCATTACTCCTAGCCAATAAAGTATCAATGGATGCCTAGTGGGGAACAGGAACACTCACCACCACCCAGCAGTAACACAGAGCCCTCCCACTCAGGAGTCAATGCTAGCCAGGAGGGAGAGACCTGGACTTCCATCTATACCTGCAATGACAAGTGTACCCCCTTTCTCTGCTGGAGTAGTGTCAGAGGAATCTAGATAAAATCAAAAGTTTAAATAATAGTAATAATAAAATTAAATAATAATATAAAACTGAAAATAATCTGTCATATAATGAAGCAGAATCATCTCTAAATAAACATTAAAAAAATTAAAAAAAAAAGGGGGGCGGCTGGCTCACTTGGTTAAGCATCCGACTTCAGCTCAGGTCATGACCCCACAGTTCGTGAGTTCAAGCCCTGCATCGGACTCTGTGTTGACAGCTCAGAGCCTGGAGTCTGCTTTGTACTCTGTGTCTCCCTCTCTCTCTGCCCCTCTCCCCCTCATGCCCTGTTTCTGTCTCTGTCTCTCTCTCTCTCAAAAATAAATAAACATTAAAAAAAAGAAACATCTCAAACTAAATGTAAAAAGACATCAATACTTGTGAACACCAAGGTAATAGAGATATTAGAATTATCTCACAAAGATTTTAAAGTGGCCATCATGAAAATGCTTCAGTGAGAAATTATGAACATGGCTGGAACAACAAAAAAAATTAAAAGTGTTAGCAAAGACATAGAAGCTTTCTAGAATAACCAGATGGGAATTTGAGAACTGAAAAACATGGTAACTATGATAAATAAAAAAAAAATGCAGGGAGCAAAGGAAAGAACCAGTGAATAAGAAGAGAGAACAATAAAAATTATCCAATCTGAACCAGACAGAGGAAATATACTTTAAAAAAGTAAACAGAGACTTAGGAAACTGTGGAACTATACTAAAAGATAAAACATTTGTGCCACTGGAGTCCCAAAAAGAGAGGAGAAAGAGGGTAAGGCATAAAACATGGTAAAAAATGGCCCCAAACTCCCAAAAGTTAGCAAAAGGCATGCAGATTTAAGAGTATGAACACACCACAAGCAAGGAAAAAAGCAAAGAAATCCACACCAAAACATATCATGGTCAAACTTCTGAAAACTAAAGACAAAGAAAAAATCTTGAAAGCAGCAAGAGAAAAACATAACCTTACCTTCAGAGGAAAAACAATTCTGACAAGTAAATTTCTCATCAGAAACCATGGAGGCCAGAGGAAGGGATACAACATTTTTAAAGGCTGAGAAAAAGAGCTGTCAGTCCAGAACCCTATATCCATGGAAAATATCTTTTAGGAATGAAGGGGAAATCAGGACATTATCAGACGAAGGAAAAATAATATAATTTTTCAACAGTAGACCCACCTTAAAAGAATAGCAAAGGAAGCTGTCTAAATAGAAAGGAGATGATAAAAGAACCGTGGACTTTTAGAAAGGAATAAAGAATTCAATAACAAATTTATGAGTAAAAATAATAGACTTTCCTTCTCTGAGGTTTTCTAAATTATGTTTGATGGTGGAAACAAAAATTTAACAATGTCTAATGTGGTTCTAAGTGTATATAGAGGAAATATTTAAGACAATTATAAATGGGTATGGACAAAAGTACAAAAAGGGAGGTAAGGTTTCTGATTTCACTAGGACTAGTAAAATGTACACCTGTTGTACACTGTGGTAAGTTATGTATATATGATCTAATACATAAAACAGCCTCTATAAAAACTACATTAAAGAAATACACTGAAAAATACTAGGTAAGTCAAAATTCTAAAAATTCTAAAAATTGTTTCAAAAACCCACAGGAAGGCAGGAGATATGACAAACAAAGAAGAAAAAAACAAAGAAGAAACTGGTGTGCTTAAGCTATAACATATCAAAAATTAAATTGAATGTAAATTGTCTGAATATACCAATTAAGTGGCAGAGATATGCTTAGTGGATTTTTAAAAAGATGGATGAATTATATACTGTCCAAAAGGAACTCAATTCAAATACAATGATATACACAGGTTGAAAGTAAAAACATGGTAAAACATGTATGTGTGTTATGTGTTTATGTTATATGTTATACCTATACATAGATATATTATATCTGTTTTATGTAAACATTAATTAAATAAAGCAGGAGTGGCAACATTAATATCAAGTAAAAGAACTTCAATAAAAAATTACCAGAGACAGAAATAAACATCATAAAATGATAACAAAGAATATCCAACAAAACAACATAACAATCTTGAATGCACATACACAAAAGAGGTACAAAATATGTGGAGTAAAAGTGGTAAAATAGAAAGAAAAATAGACAAATCCATGATTACAACTGTAAACTCAACGTACCTCTCAACAATTGACAGAACTGACAGAAAATTAGCAAGCATACAGGAACTTAATATCATCAACAAACAGGATCTAAATGATATTTCTAGAATGTACACCCAACAAAAGAGGAATACACATTCTTTTCAAGTGCCCATAAATATATTCCAACATAGGCCATATCCTGGTCCATAAAGCAATTATCAACAAATTAAAAACAAGTGAAATCATACAATGTTTTCTGACCAAAATAGAATCAAACCAGAAAACAGTAGTAGACAGATAACAGGAAAATCTCTAAACACTTGGAAACTAATCAACACACTTCTAAATAATCCATAGGTCAAAGAGGAAGTCTGAAGAAAAAAAAAAAACACTGGAGTAAATGAAAATGAAAATAGAACATAGTAAAACTTGCAGGACACAGCTATAGCAGTGCTCAGAGGGAAATTGATAGCTCTAATTGCATACATTAGAAGAGAAAAGTCTCAAATCAATAATCCAAACTCCAACCTCAACAACCAAGAACAAGAAGAGTAAAATCAATCTAAGGCAAAAATACTACTACTACTACCATCAGTACTACTAAGGATAAGGATAAGAGCACCAATAAATGAAACTGAAAACAGAAAAACAATAGAGAAAATCAATGAGGCTATGAGTTGGTTCTTTGAAAAGATCAATAAACTTCTTGGCAAGGCTCCAGGATTCCTGACAAATAAAAAAGAGAGAAGACACAAATTGCCAATCAGGAATGAAACTGGTATATCACTACAGACACGTAAAGACAATACTGGAAAACTACAAACACTAAACACAGAACTTAGACAACTCAGATGAAGTGGACCAATTCTTCAAAAATACAAATTACCCCCAACTCACCCAATATGAATAACCATTTAACTATTAAGGAAATCGAATTTATAATTTAAAACTTGTCTCAAGAAGAAAACTCCAGGCCCAGATGGTTTTGTTGGATAATTCTAACCAATATTTAAAGACGATTTAACACATATTCAATACAATTGTTTTTAAAAAATCCAAGAGGGGAAAATTTCCAATTTATTTTATGACTCTAATATCATCCTGATACTAAACCCAGCCAACATAGTAGAAAAAAGAGAAACCCATAGACCAATATCCCTAACAAACATAGACTTAAAATCCTTCATACTATACTAGCAAATACAACTCAGCAATATGCAAAAAGAATTGTATACCATGACCACTTGAAGGTTATTCCACAGATGTAAATCTGTTCCAATATTCTGAAATCAAACAACATATTCACCATATTAATGGCTAAAGAAGAAAATAACATGATGATACGAATAGATGCAGAAAAATTCAGCACCCATTCATGATTGAAACTCTCCAACAACCAGGAATAGAGGGAAACTTCCTCAATCTGACAAAGATCTCCTATATAAAAAAACCCACTATAGTTAGTATCCTACTTCATGGTGAAAAACTAAATGCTACCCCCAAGATCATCAATAAAGCAAGGATGTTCACTATCACCATCTGTTCGATTTAGTGCTTTGAGTTCTAATCTAGCTGGTGTAAATAAGGCAAAAAGAAAATAAAATAAAAAGGAAATAAAATGTAGAAATATAAACACAACATGATTAAAATCACTCAAAATTTAAATACTTGGGTATAGATCTAACAAAATGTACAGAACTTGTATGCTGAAAACTATAAAATGTTGATGAAAGAAACCTGAGAGATCTGGGGCGCCTGCATGGCTCAGTCGGTTAAGCAACCAATTCTTGATTTCAGCTCAGGTCATGATCTCATGGTTTGTGAGATCAAGCCCCCATGGGTTCTGCACTGACAGCACAGAGTCTGCTTGGGATTCTCTCTCTCCCTCTTTCTCTTCCCTTCAGCTGCTCATATTCTCACATGCCTATGAGCTATGTAAAAAAAAAAAAAAAAAAAAGAACTTAAAGAAAAAAAGAAAGAAACCCAAGAGACCTGGAAAGACATATCATATTCATGGATTGCCAAGTCTCAGCATATTAAAGATGTCAATTCTTCCCAAATAGATATAAAGGTTTAACAAAATTCTCAACAAAATTCAGGGAAACTTTTTGTAGATATATATAAAATTATTCTAAACTTCACATAGAAGAAACTAGAATAGCTAAACCAATTTTGTTAAAAAATATGTTGGGATGAATTGTCTAATTTCAAGACTTATTTTATAACAGTATATCATTTAATATACTAATATTACATTAATATTATATGTCTATATAATAGGATATTATTATAGTAAATACAACAATAGATTACTATTTGATTGTAATCAAGACTGTGTGGTATTGGCAGAGGTATAGGCAGGTCAATGAAACAAAACATGGAATTTAGAAATAGACCCACACATATATGCCCAACTGACTTTTAACAATGACACAAAACCAATACAATGGAGGAAAGGTAGTTTTTTCAACAAATGGTATTGGAGTAATTGATCATCCACAAGCACAAAAATAGGGAGAGAGGGAGAGGGAGAAGGAGAAGGAGAGGGAGGGAGAGAGAGAGAGAGAGACTTGAAATCCCAGAGTGCTAGTCAATGAACAGTGATTTGATTGGCTAGGAAAAATTAGCTTGGGGAAATGTTCTCAATCAGGGGGATGACAGATTCTTCTGTAAAGGGCTGGGTAAGAAATGTTTTAGGTGCTGCTGGTCATATGCTCTTTGTTGCAATTACTCCTCCCGCTAGTGCCGTATGAAAATAGTCCTAGACGATGCATAAGTGAAAGAGTGTGGCAGTGTTCCAATAAACTTTATTTATGGGCAACAAAGTTTTAATTCATCAATTTTCACATACAAAATGTGTTTGCCTGCTTTTTCAAACACACATAAATATAAAAATCATTCTTAGCAAATAGCCTACAAAAACAGGTCCTGGATTTAGCCCGTGGGCTATAGTTTGCTGCCCTCTCAGCAAAATAACTTTTCTGGAATCATCTACTGTCTCATGATTCAGTTTCATTTCCTTCTCTTCTTGAACATCTTCTACATTTCAAAGCTGCTAACTGCTCCCATTTAGGAATTCCTCATCACTGTCTTTCCATCTATATTTCCCCGGCTCAGGGTATCAAGCGATACAAACACAAGTTTAACTGTTAAAATGTGGAGCTTGGGACAAAGTAGAAAATTGGATAACTACCATGTTTTGTTTACATTTATTCATAATTTCAGTGAGAAATAATGTTTCCTTTTGCATGCCCTGAGAATCTTTAAAAGAGGAAACTGTATGAGCAAATGACTTGAAACATTCGAATTTATTTAGACCAGAAGTTGAAAAAAAAAAAAAAAAGTAAAAGATAGAAAAGCAAAAAGAAACAGTGTGGCTTCCGTAGGATATAGAAGAAAGTTGTTCACAGAGAGTAAATCCTAAAAGTTCTCATTGCAAGGAGAAACTTTTTTTTTTCCTTCTTCCTTTTCATTTTATTGCACCTATATGAGAAGATAGATGTTAGCTGAACCAGTTATGGTAACCATTTCACAAGATACGTAAATCAAACCATCATGCTAAATGCTTTAACTTAAAGAGTGATATATGCCAATTGTTTTCCAATAAAAGTGGGGAGAAAAAGAAACTGGTATGTTGTGGTTATAGGTGTCACTTACATGGTAGTGGTGGGGGTTGGGGGGTAAGAGATGGCATTAAAAAGCAGAAAAGAAGGAGCTCATGAAATTAAAAAAAAACAGATTGAAATTAACTTACTTAAATAAATTAATTAGACTGAGATGGCTTAATGTCCTAGAAGCCTTTATAAGCAAATCAAAACCCGGGTTGCCTGAGTGGCTCAGTAAGTTGAGTGTCCGACACTTGAATTTGGCTCAGGTCATGATCCCAAGTCATGAGATCGAGCCCTGCTACAGCCCCATAGCTGGCTCCGTGATGAGCGTGGAGCCTGTTTAAGATTTCTTCTCTCTCTCTCCCTCTCCCTCTCTCTCTCTCCCCCTCTGCCCTTCTCCTCCCCCACTTTCTCTCTAAAATAAAATATTGATATTTGTATTTACATTTATTTATATTCACAAACCAAGACCTATGCCCCAAGGTTAAGAAAGAGAAAACTGGGGCATCTGGGTGGCTCAGTCATTTAAGCTTTGGACTCTTGGTTTCAGCTCATGTCACGATCTCATGGTGCATAGGTTTCAGCCCCATGGTCCAGGGCCTGCTTTGGATTCTGTCTTCCTCTCCCTCTGCCCCTTTCCCTGCTCATGAGCTTGCACTCTCTCAGTCTCTCAAAAATAAATAAATAAACGTAATAATAAAAAAAGAGAGAAACCTAAAGACAACCAATCACAGACAACTAGGTGTTTTCAAATAAGGCAACTGCTTAAGCAATGGCCAATCAAATAATTTCTTGCCCTGCTTCTGTATCTTCTCTATAAAAGTCTTACCCCTAATGCCCATTGATGGAGCCCTTCTGAGCACTTCTAAGTGCTTTTGGTTTGGAGCTGCCTGATATGAATCAATTTTTGCTCAAATAAATGATTAAAATTTTTAATATGCCTCACTTAATCTTTTAACAAAATTAAACTTAGGTCGTCAGGAGAAAATAAAACCACACCAAGCACAAAATGAAATTTAAAAGCAAAGCCTAGATGGAGTAAGGATCGTATATAATAATTTGTATATTCCTGTAGTCAAAATTTTCATTGAGGTCATGTAGGTAGAGGGGCAAGCTTCTAATGGAATTATTATTTTCATGAAATATAAGATTTTTTCCACAAATTATGTTTAAAGACACTATAGGCCGCAGTTATTAAATCATAAATGAAGGACATCCTGGAGTCCTTAGACAATACTGTCTAGAATTTCTTTAGAAAATTAGAATAGACAAAGAACAAAGCATTTTTTAGAAATTAACTTCAAGTATTTATTAAAGAAAATTAAATTGATTATTATTTTTACCCTTATGATCAACTAAAAATGAAGGCACATTAAGAACTAATGACCGTTCATTATCTTTTTTATCAAATGATAAAAATTGATGAAAACATTTCAATTGGAATGAGAAGTTTTAAATAAACATAATTTCTTAAAATAGTGACCATAAAGTAAAATGAGATTTATATCATACTGATGAGTTAATATGCATATTTAAAAATCCTGTTAAAAAGCTCTTTAATAGAGGAGCACCTTGGTGGCTCAGTCGGGTCAGCATGTGACTCTTGATTTCAGCTCCAGTCATGATCTCAGGTTCGTGAGATCAAGCCCACATCGGGCGGCATGGATCTCTCTCTCCTTCTCTCTTTGCCCCTCCCCCACTCATGCCTTCTCTCTCTCCCTTTCTCTCTCAAGATAAACTTAAAAAAACCTCTCTAATAGATACACATAAATATTAATTTTTATTGAGAATTCTCAAATTATAGGTCTGGTGCTAAGCAATCTATGTGATTCGGTTGATAATTCTAAGATGGACTTCTCCAATCCAACTTCTATGAGAGTGAAGAGTATCATACATGTATGGTTATCTTTGCTGGTACAACACTACTCATCACATGTTGGAGAAAAGCATGCTATTTTTAAGTGTGTGATAACATGGGTGTTTTAAGTGGCTTAGGGTTTTAACCATTACTTTTGCAGTAACTATGGAATTGTGCATTTCAATTTTTATTTTTCAAAACAAGAACCTGAATAATTTGAAATTTTCAGCATATGGATCTTTTCTAGGTAATTTTTAAAAATGCCTTTTTTGCCGCTTTTGGCTATCTGGGCCTCCTCAGATCTAGAGGTTTGGCCCACAAGTAATTAGTAGGTTCTTTTAAACTTTGGCTAACTTACAAATTTGAAGTACCAAAATCATCTCCTGAACATACCAAATAGATTATAAGGACCTGAAATAAATTGATACAAGATTAAGAAAAAAAAATCAAGCTCCCAAATTCAAAGTGTATGTTGTAAATGCTCTCTTTTCTTGGGTCTTTTAAATTTTTTTTAATGTTTATTTATTTTTGAGAGAGAGGGGGGCTGGGGGGAGAGAGAGTGGGGGAGGGGCATAGAGAGAGGGAGACAGAATCTGAAACAGGCTCCAGGCTCTGAGCTGTCAGCACAGAGCCCGCTTGACGTGGGGCTTGAACTCACGAACCATGAGATCATGACCTGAGCTGAAGTCGGACGCTTGACCAACTGAGTCCTTTCTTGCATCTTTTAATAGGTCTAGTAATATATTAAGAGAATGAAAAGGTAAATCATATCAAGTTTAAATTAATATATTTGGATAGTTAAAAATGTTACAGACTGGTAAAACCGTTGGTTATCTTATTAATCTGATTTTGCTTAAGAAGAGCATTATCTTGGGGCGCCTGGGTGGCTCAGTCGATTAAGGGACCTATTCTTGATTTTAGCTCAGGTCATGATCATACTGTCGTGGGGTTGAGCCCCACCTGGAGCCTTGTGTTGGCTCCTCGCTGGGCATGGAGCCCACTTGGGATTCTCTCCCCTCCCTCTGCTTTTCCCCCACACGCGTGTGCACAAGGTTCTCTCTCTCCATAAAAGAAATAAAAGGAAAGCATCTCAAATATGGGTGATATTTTATTTCTTGGCTTACAAACAAGTGAGGCTCACATATTAAGCAGTCTTGTAAGTCTGGCATCTTTTTTGCGCACTTAGTAGCTATGCTTTTTATATAAACTAATTTCAGGTTTCATGGGAATGAAGAGCTAGAACTTCTGTTTAGCAAAATGAAAGTTTTTTTATTAGAGTTAAGCACCAAAGTCATAAAACCAAGGCGTTCCTTTCTACTTAATGGGAAGCACTATGAGGGTTTCCTTGACTTAATATTAAATGTTCATATAACTTCACTAATTGTATCTCCAGAAGTAAGTGGAAAAGCTTTTAGAAATGAGCAGAGCATAAGCCAAAGAAGTCCAGTCAAAATCTGATCCGAGGGGCACCTTGATGGCTCAGTCTGGTTAAGCATTGGACTCCTGATTTCGGCTCAGGTCATGATGTCACTGTTTTGTGAGATCAAGCCCCACTGTCAGTGTGGAGTCCGCTTGGAATTCTCTCTCTCCCTCTCTCTCTCTCTCTCTCTCTCTCTCTCTCTCTTTCAAAATAAATAAATAAATAATAAATAAATATTAAAAAAATAAGATCAAATCCTAGATCTGAGGCAATATTGGGAGTACTGCTGGGAAGGACATGACTTCACTATTCCCTTTTAGGAACTGGAACTATTTGACAGGACTGTTTCTCCACATTCAAATGAATATGCTCAAGTGATGTCCCAGTGTAATGTAAGGATGTTTGGTAAATCAAAGCCGGAATAATAATTAATTAATGCCATCCCAGAAAGGTAAAAGCAGTCCATTTTAGAATGGATTCAAGTGTCTCAGTGCACTTGAGAGGCTGCACCTTGGTTTTCTGTTCACCACATCTCTCCAGACTTTTTCCAGGGTCTGTTCTCAATACTTTTGAAGTCACGTATGACCTGACTTTACTCTCACACATGTACTGCCTATTACTGGTACTTTAAAATAATTTTGATTTCAGATAAAATTGCCCTCAACCTCCCTGCCAACTTGTGGTTGTGCTGGTTGGTGTTGTGCCATTCTGCAGGTCTGCATATCTTCTGTATGTGTGATGACAGATTCTCTTTAGAAGGGGTGTGGCTGAACCAAGAGTGGGCAGAATTAGCGAAACATGGATTAGTCATATGCTGCCATCTGTAGTCAATTGTGATAAATTTATTCCAGGTCCATAATGGGAATTCTCCAGATTATTCCCATATTGGTGGTCTGACTGCAATCATTTTTTTACATCTCTCTGGGAGAAGCAAATGAAAATTCCACGGGATACTTACATTTGGAGTCATGTCATGGGCTACAGAAGGAACTTACTGTTCATATTTTGCATGTAATCTTTTCTCTATTATGAGGTTAATATGAGTGACAACTCTGTTTTTTGTTTATCAACAACCTTCATTTGTGGGTAATGCAAGGATAATTTTATTCATATTTCCTTTATGAATTAAGAGCATTTTTTAATTACCCAAAACACTATGTGTAACTAAAAAAATAGAAGTGATTTGTACATGAATTGAAAACACTTTAATCTGTTCTTTTCCCTATTGTTCCCAAATTCTTTAGCAGTAAGAAAGATATTACAGGGGCGCCTGGGTGGCGCAGTCGGTTGAGCGTCCGACTTCAGCCAGGTCACGATCTCGCGGTCCGTGAGTTCGAGCCCCGCGTCAGGTTCTGGGCTGATGGCTCAGAGCCTGGAGCCTGTTTCCGATTCTGTGTCTCCCTCTCTCTCTGCCCCTCCCCCGTTCATGCTCTGTCTCTCTCTGTCCCAAAAATAAATAAACGTTGAAAAAAAAAATTAAAAAAAAAAAAAAAGATATTACAGATATCGTCAGAGAATGCAATATACACATATTACTTTTCAGTACTGAAACTTTATGTGAACAGGGAAATCACATTTAAAAACATGATATGTGATAGATGTGTGTGTGTGTGTGTGTGTGTGTGTGTGTGTATAGCATATTTTAACTTACCAAACAGAACGTATTATCATAACTTTAGTTTTACAGGTAGGTTTAGTTTTATAGGTGTCATTATTAAGAGCTTTGGTTATTGAACTTTGGTTGAACACAGTGTCCCAGTTCTGTAATGGAGCATGACAGTCTTTCACAAACAAGAAGGTAGATCAAGAGAATGAAAAGACAAGCCACATACTAGGAGAAAATATATGCAAAAATCCATCTGATAAGATTATATATCTATATCTATAGACATATAGATATAGATCTATATAGATATATAGATATAGATCTATAGATTATATAGATATATAGAGATATATAAGATTATATATATCTATATCTATATAGATATAGGTATATATCTATAGATATATAGATATACAGATATAGATATATAGATATATACTTGTTATCCAAGATGTATAAAGAACTCTAAAACTCAACAATAAGAAAACAAACAACCTAATTAAACAATGGGCCAAAGCCCATAACAGACACCTTGCCAAAGAAAATACACAGACGGCAAATAAGCATATAAAAATATGTTCCACATCATATGTTATCTGAGAAACGCAAATTAAAACAACAATGAGATATCACTACACACTTACTAGAGTGGCCAAATTTTGAAACACTGACAACTCCAAGTGCTGACAAGGATGTGGAGCAATGGGACCTCTCCTGCATTGCTGGAGGGAATGCAAATTGGTACAGCCACTTTGGAAGACGTTTTAGGAGTTTTTACAAAACTAAACATACTCTTATACTATATGATCCAGCAACTGTGCTCCTTTGTATTTACTCAAAGGAGTTAAAAACATACATCCACACAAATCTACACACATATGTTTATAGCAACAGGTTAGAAGGAAAGAAGGGGCGATAAGGCCCAGCACAGTGAAACTACTCTGTTTATTGTAACAGTTACAGCTGTCATTATATATTTGTCCAAACCCACCCGAAGTACAACACTGAGAGTAAATCCTAGTGTAAAACTTCATGAACTTTGGGTGATAATGATGTATTCATGTAGGTCCTTCAGTTGTGACAAACGCACCACTCTGCTGGAGGATGTGGGTAATGAGGGAGGCTATGGATATGTGGGGGAAGGTGGTATATGGAAAATTTCCCTAGAAAATCTACTCACAAAGAAGAATGTGTTCCCTTAACTTGTCAAGACATCAAGTGTCTGTGTAGCCCTACTGGACATAGTATAAAGTCAATATGAGTTTTCAAAAGTAGACTCTGGTTATTTTTCTCTAAACTACATGGTTTTTATATATTTCTATTTTTTTATTATATTTCATATTGTATGATATATATTTTATAATTTGAGTTTCAACAACTTCATTTACTTTTCTTTCTTTGTCTCTGTCAGGATGTTAATGTTTTCCTATCTGTCAGGGTCTATGCCAGCTCCTTATTTGCAGAATTTAATCTGCTGTGGCCTAGAAATAAACATATAACCAAAACATTATAGTAGTGTCCAGGTTGCCATCATTCAATTAATAGTTAATAAATAATGAGTATTATATATGTGCAAGGTGCTACGCAAGAAATAGGCCCATATCTTCAAAAAGCTCAAAATCATGTAGAAATGATAAAACACGTCAGAAAGTTCTTTAACATAGGCCAAATGTTCTTCCTCCAGCAGGTTATGACAGTAAGACATAGGTACCTTTAAAAGTTGATAGGAGTGCCTGGGTGGCTCAGTCGGTTGAGCTTCTGACTTGGGCTCAGGTCATGATTTCACGGTCTGTGAGTTCAAGCCTCGCATCGGGCTCTGGGCAGACAGCTCAGAGCCTGAAGCCTGCTTCGGATTCTGTGTCTCCCTCTCTCTCTGACCCTTCCCCATTCATGCTCTGTCTCTCTCTGTCTCAAAAATAAATAAAGATTAAAAAAATTTTTTTAAATGTTGAATGTGATTGAGAATAGGTAGAAGGTTGAGTGAGAAGGGGTGAAAACACGAACTAGAAGAGCTTTACGTGGACCTACACACTGATGGTTAAGTTAAATCTGGAAATTAATTCTGTGACATATTTTGAAATTCAATCTATGCTTTAAGTATTACAAAAAAAATCATATACTTGATGGGATGTGCGCTACAAAATTTGTCTGACATTTAGTTTGAAGGTATCTAGAAGGCACCAAAAGAAGTAAGTATTTGGTGTAATAACTATTTTACCCCACAACCAATAACACACAACTTCACGCCAAAGACAGAAAAGAAGAAGATAAAGTTCAGATATAATGCATATACCTGAATAAAATAATTATTGCATGTTTTGTTTAATTAAATAGTTCACATATGACAAGGTGGACCTGAAATCCTTGACTGCTTTGAAAATAATTTTGAGTCGATTTCTAATGAACAAACTCCATGTACTGCTTGTCCAAATGTGTGTTTTCTTATTATTTGAAAATGGAAAATGATATGAAAAGAGAAAAATACGTATGTTTGTGTAGTGTTATTTACTTATAGTTGAATAATTAAAGGTATTCCTTATAATGGTTTCAATTTTAAAGAAAAGGAACATGCTATTATTTGTTATTTTCATTTTAACGTAGGAAAGAAAAGGAAGAAACTAGATCAGCAAAACTAAAAGTAATATTTACATATGCTAAATACATACTTTGGTTAAAATAATAATCTGAGACACCTTAAAATAAAATCTGTTTTAGAAAACAGCTCATAGTATAGTCAGAATTGGGTCAGGGTTGACTGTTAATTTCACTTGCTTTATTCACTTCACAAACAATGCATCAATGATCACTATGTTTAACTGAACATATCTGAATCTGATAATGGTGGTTCCTAAAAGATAAATTCCCAGGGTGTGGAGAATAGATCTATTTAGCTATTCAGTCTGAGCTTCTGAAATGTTAACATGTGCATGTGTATATACAAAAATTTTATACATATGTTGATCAAGCATGGTCAATATGTTTTATTTCAAAAGGTTTATTGCTTAGATTATACTGCAAAAATGTTTTCCCCATATACATAATAAGCATCTCAGAACACATTTATACAGTCCTATCATTATATTTAAAAACTTATTCTAGAATTGACCCTTCCTATTCCCTTCATTATCATTTACCCAAATTATATTGAAATTCCTTTCTTTAATAGGAGTAGTGAATTGTGGAAGTAGTTTTCTTTCTACAGTTCCAGGTATTCATGCTCGCAAGTAACAGGGAATTAAGTATCACCTTAAGTCAAGGAAGTGCCTTTTAAAGATTGGGGAGTCACTACAGAAGGAAGTCTCACCACAATCAGCACACCCACAGGCCCCTCTCATTTACTTACATTTCAACAGAGTCAGGAAAACTATAAAGAGGGATCCTATAAAAGAGATGGCCCTGCTGACACAGGGTTGGCCAGATATTCTGATACCCTTTTTGCACTGTGACCCTGAGTAAGTCACTTAACCAATGTATGCTGACTTCCCTCCCCTTTGCAAAAGGGATAAAGACAATAATTACCCTGTTAGCTTATTGAAAGAATTAAATAAGTTAAATAACCTAAATGGGTTACATGTCTAGTGCAGAGTAAGCATTAAATAGGAGCTATAATAGTCATTTCTTAAGACTCAGAACTTTATGCCCAATTACAAAAAAATAACAAAAATCTATTTAGCAATATTTCCCAGCAACATTTCTTTCTCTTTCTCTTTTCTTTTCTTTCTTTCTTGTTTTAGAAAAGGAGCTTTTTAAGTTTATTATTTATTTATCTATCTATCTATTTATTTATTTATTTAGACAGAGAAAGAAAGAAAGGCAGCAGTAGTGGAGGGGTAGAGAGAGAGGGAGAGAGAGAGAATCCCAAGCAGGCTTCACACTATCAGCACAGAGCCCAATGCGGGACTCGAGCTCACGGTTCGTGAGCTCATGATCTGAGTTGAAATCAAGAGGTGGACGCTTAACCAACTGAGCCACCCAGGTGCCCCCTGCCACCGGCAACATTTCTTATGAATTAGGAGTACCAGTGATACAACCATGATTGTATGTTTATGTGATGCTATATTTTACACATACCGTTTCATAATCATATCTTTAAAAGTTAAGCAGAGCAGGTGCTATGATGCTCACCTACAAATCAGTGAACTGAGGTCAGAGTGATTAACATGCTTGCTTAAAGTAATATATCTGGGATATAAAACCCAGGAACCCAGGTCACCTGATTCCTATCCAAGGGCTAGTTTTTTTTTATTATTATTCATTAGGCATGATGTTATTTAAACAGTAAATATATTAGTTTGTTGTATTTTTTTCTTTCTGTTTCTCCCTTTCTCTCTTATATCTGTCTCACTCCCTCTCTTTGCTCCCATCCTCTCCCACCACCAGTGGGGTACTAGGAATAGGAGGAGGTATAGAATATAACATTATTTTTCCTGTATAATAATATTTAATATTTTTAGCCTTGTTTAGACCATTAAATGTTGGGGGGGGTTGTTGTTACTCTTTTACATTCTTTTTCTTTTCTTTTTTTTTTTTTTGAGGGCGAAGTATAAAATTAACTTAAAATAAGTAAAAGTAAATAATTTTAACTTCGGTGAATTCTGATTATGTGGACTGCTTGCTTTATGCGGAGAAGAGCATGAGGAATGTAAGGAAAGTCCAGAGTTCTGTTTTGAGATAACTTCTGAAAAAGCAGCCGGTCAAGAATTCAAGTTGAATTATACTGTCATCCAGTTTTATCAACATAATAAACACACCAAAAGACGGCTTTTGGTGATTATTTTCATCAACAAGAGGCCTACTTTTAAAAAGCATTTCTCTTGCAGATTTTCCTATATAATCTTGAATCTTTGCAATTAAATTTTATTCTTTTCAAATATAGTTAAATCATTATTGTTAACAACTTCTCCAAAGATCAGATTAAATCTGTAAGAATCACAGGACCACATGTATTATAGAAGAGGACTGTACTAACTTAAATGTCTGTGAAGCTTAGATTTCACAAAACTCCGTGTGTCATTCTTAAATGGAAACGACATTGAAACCAAAATCTAACCAATATTTGTATATAAACTCAGGCTAAACGTTTTAGTAAGCCACAAATAACAGGTAGGATTCTTAGAGATTTTCAAACAAAACATCCTTTCTATCATAATTAAATAAAATTTATTTAAAATATGCAGTGTGGTCTGATATTTCATTTTTTAAAATACTCATTAATATGTAATATAGATTCAATTAAGGCAAATCAGAAATCCAGAAAGTCCATAAGAAAACAGATAAATATCCTATTAGACTGAATTGCAAATACTTGAAGAATAATTACAATTTGGAAGTGATGGAGAATCATTAATCTGGGTTTATTATCAAATTTTTTCTTTGCTAGGGGAAAAACATATTTTCTGTTCTAATCTATATCAAGCCAGTACAGTTGAAAAAGTCTAGAGCTTAGACAGAAAGAATAGGTTTACACTTGAAAGTTATCATGAAAACTCGTATCTGGACAAAGTGTCATATGTATTAGAAATAAAATTATTATGACAAGCAAAGGAGTTGTAGAGTTTGAATCATGAAATTAGCATCATTAAGTTAGTCTGTTTTTTTAATGGCTGATGATTCAGTTATATTCAGTCATACAATGCAGATGCATTAGATAAGAAAAGTGACTTAAGACGCATTGATTACTACAGGTTTCCTTGAGATAGGGAACAGAAGAGAAAAGAAGGATTCCAAGAAGGATCAAAAGAGTAATATCTAATCATTTGTTTTCATAAGGAGAGTTTTCTGCAGGTTCTAAAACACATAAAATCTTTGTCCTGCTATAATCTTATAATTCTTTTTCCCTCTGAAAAAGAGTATACAAATGTGTTTAACCAACCCAAATCCTCCTACCTCTTTATTATTTACTCAGCTTAGGAACACATTTGTGGGCTTTTAATCCTATAATGACAAATATTTTTATTTATTTAAATTTGGAAGGGAATTACTTCACAATATTTTAGAAGTAGAGGAGGGATTAGCTTCTCTCATTTGAATGTAAACTCCATGAGGGTAGGGATATTTGTCTGTTTTTTGACAGCTGTATTGCTGGTGATTTGAGGAGTGCAGGCACAAAAGAGATGCTCTAAATATTTGTCAAATTAATGAATATTGAGTTGTTCTGACTTGTATAACCAAGTTAAGTTTCCAAGACAGTTTTTCACCTTGGGGAAAAAAAACGCTGTTTTATATCAAAGTTTAAACTGAATATCTTCATTGGCCAAAGTAATATTCTAAAAAAAATTAACAAATGTGGAGTCAGGTGTATGTATTTATATTCATATATACACATATGTATATATATACAAAAATACACATATGTATATATATATACATATATACACATACATACACATATATATATTCACTCATCCTCAAAGTAACAATTGTAGCAATGCAAACATATTCCTAGCATCTATACGTGCAAGAGTATAAACGTAAAAAACTTTTATTATTTATACAACATGAAAAATGTCCTTTTACGTACTTATGGCATTCCATGCATTTGCTTTTTTTTAACAGACATAACTTGAGAATAAATTCTCTTTGTAATTATTTGAACTAGACAGTATAAAATCTTACTTCAAAAATTTGGTTCAACTGTGATTTTGATGAGCATTTCCCAAACTTAAATTTACCAAACACCAGTTACAGCAAGTGGCATTCCTTATCAAAAGCATGAGAAACACTGTGATAAAGTCAAACACTGAAGAGCTGAAATGCATTGTGGTATTGTGAATCCTCAAGAGGGAACACAGCACACAGTGTTTAAAAGATATATTTTCATGGGGTATTTCATCAAACTAAGGTTATACTGAGCTTATCATTTGTGGTAATAAACCAGTAAAACGAATTATTTCACCAAAATATTTACTTCGAATATGACTTTTCCATCATGGTATGTAGATATTTCCGATTTAAACATTTCTTTATAACCACGTATCTGAACACAAGGTGGCAGCCATCATGTGAACTATCCACCCTCAGAAATATGGTAGACCGTAGGAAGGACCACCACACTACAGCGCTACATTGAGTCTCTAGAAGTTTGAGTATTTATCTACTACAATGTACACTCCACTATGTGTACATTGTGCTCTCTAGCATTTTCCCTGCTTTTCATCTTACACTGGCCATTTATTCAACTGAAAAGATTTTGTTTAGATAAGGTTGGGGGTTGCAG
This sequence comes from Herpailurus yagouaroundi, assembly GCF_014898765.1. Classification (NCBI taxonomy): domain Eukaryota; kingdom Metazoa; phylum Chordata; class Mammalia; order Carnivora; family Felidae; genus Herpailurus; species Herpailurus yagouaroundi. The sequence goes on from NW_024412403.1 coordinate 27,387,121, forward strand.
GAATAATTTTTCATTCCTGATATTCTCTTCATATAGAACAATCCAGCCTCTCTCCTCCTCTTAGTCAGCCTTCCCAGTGACCCAATATGATTGATATGTCTGCAAGAAAAACTGTTGTACATAAATCAATCCCCCTTGCTGCCCTATTTTCTTGGAGGGTGATCTTCCTATGAAAAGAGCTATCAGGCAAAAAATGGGGCCTGTCCCACAGGGGACACCTAGCTTTTCTAGTCTGAATAGATGGGTAGTATAATCTGAGGTTACCGTAAAAAAGTCACATACGTGCAGATTATCCTCTTATGTAGTCTTTACCCACAATAAATGTGATATTTTGACCAATCTGCCTCTTATTCCCCATCTTTTGTCTTGTTTCACAGTTGGTTCAGAATTCAAGGGAAGCCAGCCTGTAGGGTGTGTTTGTATCAGATCTTTTAAAGACACTTATCTGTTGACAAAAAATCAACATGCGGAGTTTTGCTTCACTTGCAGTTGGAAATAGATTCGATTTGTGGTTATAGTCTATTTTCCATGCTCTCTTTATATAATTCTTAGTATTGTTTATTCCTCAATGTGTCACTCGAGGCCACAGAAAGTTTCCTGTGAGTCCGTCTGTGGCAGTACTGAGTGCATAACTGATGCTTCTCTTCATACTTGAATATTATTGATAAATCATTAATAAGCAGATACAATGTGTAGTTGGGCACTTCTTCCAGGCATGTTGTTGGACCTACTTTCTCTTGTGCCATTTCCTTATGGTCGGTGGCATGCAACTTTGAGAATGTTGGCCTGAGCCTGAACTGTAGTCTGGAACACAGGAAGAGAGCAAACCTCACCAGCCCACACGGGGATCAAACCCAGGCTTTGGCTTCATTAGCCCCATGATTCAACCAACTGAGCTAATTAACCACAGATGCACAAGTATTACCAACTGCTGATCCCACTTCTTGAAGAATTATGGGTTGACAAATTGTATCAAAATGTCTGTAGGATAAACTGGGATGTGTTGTCTGAAATATATGTGCAGAAGTAAAAATTTTTCATTGTCTTTTCCTTTTCTTCAGAAATCTTAACAACTGTGGTAACTATATCCAAATAGAAAATTGATCCAGAATAAAAAAAATGTATGCCAATGCCTCCCTCTTCTTCACCACCCCTCATGCCACACACACTCATACATGGACAAAAATGTGCATCAACGTCCAGTGGCATTTATAAGCTCTCCTGTGGATATCCACTACTGTAAAGTTACATCAATGACATGGTTTTGGCAGTTCTCTCAGTCTTTACCACCAATTTCTCTTCTTTATGAAGCAGTTCCCTCACCTTTTGTAAAGGTCTTCATAGTCCTTAGTTCATTCACGCACTACCCATCTTTTATTTCTCTTCTCTATTTTCTACCTACTACACCAGACTGATGGGAAAAATTCTTTTATGACAAAATATATAATTTTTTGGAAAAAAAAGCAGTAAATCTAAATAAGTCTAGCAAAATAATTTTCCAATTAAAAATGATTACTGACAGTGGCCTGAGAATACACATCCTGTCATTAGCAAAACAATGTTATTAATTTCATTATTAAGATCTATTAAACGAACAAACAAAAACCCTAACTGCTTGCTTCATGATGATTAAGCTACTTGGAAGATCTACGCTGCATTGTAAGTGGTAAGCCACAGGCAAAAACGCCATGCACTCCCAGAAATCCCTTTTTCCTATTTTGTTCTCTGCTGGTGAGACAATGAAATATTTGTGCTTTTTAGAGCCTAAGAAACACATAAGATTCTCTTTGTGGCATTCTCCAAATGAAAATTAAATTATAATACAAGAAGTTCCAACGTGCCTAATTTAAGGATAGTTTCTCACACTGACTTTTTAAAATTTGTATGAACTTTTCTCATGGAAATAAATTACCAAAGAAATTTTTAGAAAAACGTCATCATTCTATACTTTAGAGTAAGAATTTTAAGCCCCTGGTTTGAATCTACTCCAACTTGACTTGTATTAATTCAGCATAGTTACAATTTGTAAAAATAGACCTACTTTAAGGCTTTATCTAAAATAGCTGCTTCATTTTTTTTTTTTTTTCCTTTTAGTATGGTGCAATCTGGTGCAATCAATTCTTGGTCTTTGAATTTTGATTTAATATCTTAAATAGCTTTATACTTGTCTACTCAATAGCATTCATTTCCTAAAGTAGTCCTAAAAAAATATCAAAACACTTATTAAATATTGTCATACAGTTCTTTCACCATTTGCTATTTTTGGTATCATAAGAAGCTTCTGATGCCTTTCCTCTCCATGATCCTGGCACAACTTCCCTTTTGCTATCTTCATGTTACTATCTAAACTATTTACAATTTCTCTTCATCATAAACAAAGAATTCTTGTCTTTTCTTAAAATAGGTAATCACCACATTGATGTTTTAATTATCCTTATATCTGCAAAAATTTAGATAAATTGGCCCTAAACAGTAAACTATATAATTTAAATCCATTTTTCCCCTTAAGTTTTTTAGGCAGTTAGGGCCAAGGGCAATTAGGCTACCTGTCAGGATTCTACCAAAGCTCTAATTCAGACAAGTACAGCTTAGAAAGTGAAATATTATCCTCTCCTTTTAAAAATGAAAGGTCTGCATTTCTGAGAGCAAATTCCTAGAATGTCCAAAATAGAAGTTGCAACTACAGGGTTCAAAGCTCCCTGAAAATACTTACCTCATTAAATAAAATTAACATAATATTTTTACTTACATCCCTATAATTTGTCCATGATTGACAACGTAGAAATAATATATAGTGATACGCATGGGTCATGAGTTATGAGTTCTAACAATTTAACCTATAAATATATGTTGTGTAAATAACATTCTTCTTAGGGAGGTATAAATGGCAGAAATAGACTAACAGATACACAGACACTTAGCATAAAAGTCTACAAATGTCGAAGGGGAAAAGTGTATTAAAAACAATCTTTCGATCAATCAAAAAAGCTTATTTGGATTACTTGTCAAGTTATTGATATGAGAAAGTCAGTTTTTTTTTTCAACGTTTTTTATTTATTTTTGGGACAGAGAGAGACAGAGCAGGAACGGGGGAGGGGCAGAGAGACAGGGAGACACAGAATCGGAAACAGGCTCCAGGCTCTGAGCCATCAGCCCAGAGCCCGACGCGGGGCTCGAACTCACGGACCGCGAGATCGTGACCTGGCTGAAGTCGGACGCTTAACCGACTGCGCCACCCAGGCGCCCCTAGAAAGTCAGTTTTTAAAACCGCAGGACTAATGGAATTGACCAGGCCATTTTGATACAATATATACATATAGCACTGATATGTCAAAACTACCTTTTATTGAACCCCTTAGGTTAGAGTCTATACAGCAAAAGCTATACATGGTTAAGACTCTTTGGTCCAAGTCTAAAGCCAAAACAACAATGGCAGCAACAACAAAAATAGCAAAACACTGTTTGTAAGGTTGACACTCTAATTACAGAATGGATCTTATTCTTCCAATGGGCAGAAAAGAAAATTTCCCATTTTGTGGAAGGAATCCTCATGCTTGTTTTGCTGAACTCCATCTGATAAATGACCTCTAAATGGCATTTCAATTGGCAAGCACAGTATAAGTTACTAGTTTAACATGGGTAATGTATTCTTCTATACTCGTAAGATTCATATAAGCATCAAATTCATGTCTTCATCAAATATGCTGTTAGTTTAATTTGGAGCATGCGTTCTGATAATTTACAGAATTAGTGAAGAGTGAAAGGCCTTCTTAGAGAGCTCAAAAAGAATTCTGTTAGTTTAACTTTCTACCATCTTTCTGGTAGCTAGGTTACCCTCCATGGTAGATTGTTTCTGCAGCTTAGTAGATAACATTTATGATACTATAGGGGGATGGTACCCATTATGTACCTGCTACCTTTTATTCCATAGATACAGAGTCTTCAGCCCCAAGCCATTAAATGGGTCACTAACCCTTGCCAACAATCTCAAAATACTGGCTGTTGTTCACACATACTGGCTTTGTAGAGGATTTGCCTGGTTCAGCAAATTCTACTGCCACTGCTGGAAAATAATTCCAAGTACATGCTTTTAGTGAATTCATAATATTATGTAGTACTATCTTTGTATAGACAGGACAATGTGGATTTTTAATAATGCCTTTAACTGAGAGAGATAAGGAATGCATTAACAAAACCGTATTTTGTTCACAACTAAACCAACACATTTCAGACCAAACATATGAGGTAGTTATAAGATTAAAATAGAGATATACAGTAAATTAAATGCCTTAGGTATCCTCTTTTCTCACACCATACTAATTGCCACCACCTGAAGCTAAAAGCTTATCACCGACTCCACACCTGCATTACTGTAACTTCTGACTCCGGGTTGCCTCTTGTCTTTCTTTACATCCGTCAATTGTCACCCATATATTGCATGCTACTTCCAGACTCATCCATTTTAAATACTACTTTCATCATGCTGTGACTCTGCTTAAAAATCAATTATGGATTCTCATGTCAAACCACACCAAACACAGACTTTTCTATCTAGATGTAAACACCATACATAAACTGTTCCATCATTCTCATCTAAATTCACTTACTGTGATTCACCAACAAATACTTCCAGGGCACCTTCTCACTGCCTCATTAAGGATAACATACACTGGGGCATCTGGGTGGCTCAGTCGGTTAAGCACCTGACTTGATTTTGGCTCAGGTCATGATCTCCTGGTTCGTGAGATCGAGCCCTGCATCGGACTCTGTGCTGATAGCTCAGAGCCTGCTTGGGATTCTCTCTCACCCTCTCTCTTTGCCTCTTCCCAGGTCACACTGCCTCTCTCTCTGTCTCTCAAATAAATAAATAAATAAATAAATCACCATTTAAGAAAAAGATCATATCCACTGAAACTGCATTCTCTTGTTGGTGAGATTCCCCTCGCATAAAATGCCTTCCACTGTTAACCATAACATACCCTTTATGTTAACAAAGTTCAGCATGGCCTTCAACATTATAATCCTGGTATTTCCATGAAATACTCTCTTACTGCCACCATCATTAAGGCCCATCTCCTCTCAACTCCTATATCCTCTTTTTTTAACTAGGCCCCATGTCCAGCGTGGAGCCCAACATGGGGTTCAAACTCAAGACCCTGAGATCAAGACCTGAGCTGAGATTGAGAGTTGAATGCTTAACTGACTCAGCCACTCAGGTGCCCCTCAATTCCTATATCCTTAATAACGCTTCCTGGTTATTATTCACAATTCTTTCGTGTGTTTTAGTCATGTTTTACAGAATGATATAATAACATATTTGAGAAAAGGTGCTTTGTTAATTACTTTGGTATCTTTTACTATGGCAAAACCTGTACTAAAATATAGAAAGCACTTAAAAATTATTGATTAATTGTAGTGCATTTCCACAAGTAATAAAAAAATTAAAGCATTATATTTTTGCCCACTTCTGAATTCATAAAGCATTTTTTTCCTTTTCCAGTAATGGAGGTGGTTTTCAAAACACAATCGAATTTCTTTTTACTATGAAATGTAAAATGTGTAAGTCATGACATTAAAAGATAGAACTCTCGCATATAATAACTTATGAATTGCCATACCAATGTAGCACAGTATTTCAGAACCGTGAGAAGACATGCGAATAAATTTCCGTTTACTTAATTTCTGCTTGAAAATGTAGAAACTAACTTCCAAATGCTACATATGCTTAAGGGTTTTGGTAGTTCTTCAAAAATAAGTACAACTATATTAATGGTGTAACAGAGCTTGGCCATCCATACACCTTTAATAACTCTTCATCAAAGTATTATACTTGGGTTTCTCAAAGAATTTTATTTTTCTGGTTCTTTTCCTTCCTTTAAACTAAATAAGCTAGCAATTAAAGCTTTTAAAGCTCTGTGATCAGTAACAATGACACACCTCAGGGTTATCAATTGTTGTTAAACTGCACTAATGAATATTGATAGATTTAACCATTTTGAAAGGCTTGTGTCCTTTTGTAAAAAATTCAGTTTATTATTTGCCTATGCAGTTCTTTATATGCCACTCATATTTCTAGAAGTAAGTTCCCATGCTCATGCTTGTAGAATTTTTACAGACTTATAAAGAAGTGACTTTCTAAAGGCAAAAGCTACGGCAATTCTATTATGTAATCACTACTTTGAGATGCTAGGATTACTGGTCAGTTATCCCAACCAGCCAGAATTGCAACAAGGGGTCCAGTAAAAGCTGTCCTAGATGAGAATTCTAATTTCTCCGAACCTCATTATTTCCTCGTATTCACACAGCTCTATCCTGTCCCTTCTTGCTTAGTGATTTAATTTGCCTACCTTAACGCTTTGCATATATGCTATCTTTGAAAAGCATAATGAATATTGCTATTATATCAATAATATTAATATTGATAATATTTTGATACTCCTGATAGTTGGAGTATCAGGATGGTTTATTAATATTTCAAATATTAATATGATAGAGAGAGGTCTAGTGCTGTGGAAAGAAATGCAGCTTAACAGTTTTTTCAAAACACGTAGAGATGGGGACTGAAAAGTATGAGAGTTTGTATGACATAGAATGGAAAGGTCAAAGTCATGGGATGGTCTGGGGAAAATAGCAGACGTGTCTTTCTGCTGTATGTAATACAAATGTGCAAAGTAAAGAGGACAGCTTTGGTAACGAGTTTATTTTTATGTATGTGTTCATTTTAGCATTGCAGGATTATTCCCTGAAATATGATTTTTTTTCTCACCTCAAATTCAAATAAAGCATTTTCAAAAAACAACAATCAAAAAAAAGGTGTGTTGTCTGTTTCTTTGTTGAATACAGGGCTACCTTTCATCTTTTATACAACTGGACTGAATAGCAGAGGCTCCAAAAACACAGAAATAGATCAAGAAATCTCCATCCTCTAAAATACAACTTCTTTTTACTTCTTCAAATTACTTCAGTGTTAAATTTAAAATTATATTTCTATTTTTCCTGCTCTTAATTTTCTAAAATAGCTGCTATGTCTATGTCAACAATAAAAAGAGAAGTTATACTAATACTTCTTTGTTTCATCTGCCATGAGAAAAACAATCTCAATTAATGACGCAATGCCTAACAGTCCCCTTTCTTAACCTGTGCCCAGCTCAGCAGCCTTTTAATGAAAACCCAAGTTCAGTAATACGAAGGCATCCATTTCCCTGGAATTGACTACATCCGAATTATCCCTTTAATGAACTAAATATACTGGTGCCTGAAACTCAAATCATTGACTTAGTACAGTAATGAGTCTGTTTTTTCCCCAGCAATACTGCACATAATTATATTCATGAATTTCATTTTGCAAGCTCTATCTCATACTCTCCTCACATTAAGAAGGGCAATGTTTAGTTTTGTCTTATGAATTCAGTTACCATTTCCAAGTGTCAAAGCAGAGAGGATGGTAGCATTGGCCAAAAGACACTGTCCTTTGAAATGAGTAAGTATTAGCCTCTTTGCTACAGTATCTGCAAGAATGCTCTGTTCATCTTGAAAAAAAAAATTTATTTGATTTGCTCTAGTTAGTTGGCATCCTCTATCCCTCTATAAGAATGGTGTTTCTATGATTAAAGCATATGTGTTGGATACCAAAACTACCAACCCAAAAGTGAAAAATTAAAATATTTTGGAAGGGTTATATTTTCATTTGTTTTTGGCCATAGGATTTAAAAAAAGGGCAAGTTTAACTGAATTGTTGATGAAGTACATTGTGTGGTCCAAAGTACTGTGGTTTGGTCCACCTAGCCAGATGACTTCCCAGTATACTTAGGCTCTCAGATGTTTCTATATGCCATGGCTCCAGAGCTCATTTCCTACATAATATCTCTTTTTGTAATATAGCAAAAGTAATTCATAGTGTTATGTGATGAAAGCACTAGAAACATATAATTGAAAGATGGAAACTATCACTTTTCTGGAAAATAGGAAAGGATTCTAATAATCAACATTTGTCAAAGGTAAGGGTATAGGTAAACAACACTCCAGATTGGTACTGAGAATTATAAGAAAGGGTATGTATATGGAGAATATTTACTCAAATTTCATCTACCAGAATTTCATAAATCAGTAAAGAGTGGAAATAGGACAAAGGTACTGAGGATTGTCCACAGTTTTGTCTATGCATGCTTATGTCAAGCAAAGTTTTAGACTGCTGTAAGGTCTAATCATTAGATTCAAGTGTGAGCTTTTAGAGGAGGGTGAAGGAAAAGGGTGATGGGAAAAACTGATTACACAGAAAAAGAGGAAAATTAAAAGAGACCCGAGATCAAAGAAAATAATAAAAGCGAGAGACGGGCTGATTAAAAAGAGAAATGCTGTTATGCAGAAACCCCCCCCAAAACAAACAAAAAAAAAAAAAAAAAAAAAAAAAAACAAAAACTAGCAACACGTAGCACTTAGGTTTGGCAAATTTCATTTTGTTTCAAATGGGAGCTAAAGCAAAAAACTGAGGTTTGAACTGTTGAAAAGCCAGCTTATGAAGCTCAGGATTTAATTTCAAACTCAGCTTTTCCCCATTTTTCTAGCTTGGAGGTTTCCTTTTTTCCTTTTTAAAAAAGTGTCTTTGATCTTTTGCCATAACGAGCCTGGTCAATATGTAAAGAATCAAAATTGTGAGTGCTGATGCCTCTATTTTGTTAAATCAAGTATTAAACATGGCACTATTTGTGTGGTCTGAAGACTATTGGAATTATACTTTGTTTGAGGTGTTTGAAGATTCTGGAAACAAAGTGCCTAACCAGAAAGCCACAGTGTTGTGTTTTGTTTTGTTTTCCAAAAAGACTTCTTATTTATTTTGATGAATTAAGCTGAATAATATAAAAATAATCAATTCTCTATATCAGGGCTAATTGGTAATGACATCTGACAAGTCAAAGTGATTAATAAATGTGGATCCTAGTAACCCAGTATATGACCTAAGAATCTTTATCATTTTTCACTCTAAATTCAACTAAACCAATAAGTATACTTTCTTTCAGCCCACTATCATAAATTAATAAACACTTTAAAAATTCAAATTCTACCTAGATTAGAGAAATAGCAAGTCTACTTCAGAGAGCTACTTAAAAAAATGAAATAATTTAAGTATTACTGATTGATTCTGTATATATAGTTTTGATAATTGGGCTTACCACTGGTTTTTAAGAGGATTACCACAGTTTACTGATCACTAGTTGCAAATACTATGCTAAATAAGATATAAATATACATGCAAATGCAAATATAAATATACACCAAATGAGACAGGTGATATTAACAGATGGAAGAAAAAACTCTCGATTTATTTTCCAGTTTTTGGTTACAGCTTCAAGCATAAGCCAGTGGAACTGATTATCAAATCAGTTGTTCTATTTTTCCATCAATAATTAACTTGTAAACTGAGTGCGTATTTTGATTATTATGTTCTTAATTTTTTCTTTGGGAAGAAACATGTGTTTGGCTGAATGGAAGGCAGATTATCAAAAATGAATCACATGCATCTCAAGAAAGCTACAAAATTAAATGGAGTTTAATAACCCCCATTTGGTGACAGTTACACAAAGTTACTTTGCATAATTTTTAAACTAAACTTAAATGTACACTCATATAGAACATAACCGCCATATCTAAATTATTTTAAATTATCTTAACTGCCTCAACTACGTATCATTTATATCTCTTAAAGCTATTTTTTAAAGACTCAGCAACCAGATACGATAAACATTACTGGGAAGTTCTAGATAGGTAGATCTGAGGTTATTTTGAAACACAAGATTTACAAAGGGTCTACTGTTTTGTAATTAAAGCTTACCACAGTAGAACATTCTCTCAAAGTCTTTTGAAGTGCCAGCATTAGACTTTTCAGGCAAAACTGAATACTGAGAACAAGAAACAGAGAACTAAATACAATATTAAATAGACAGGGATCCCACATACATGTTAGGGCATATTTATCAAATGCTAAAACCGTAGGTAGGATTTCAGGTGTCAGAAATGAGAGAGAAAGGTTTTGTGGGGAAAGGGGTTGAAATATACCAGTTTTGCACCATTTTAGGGTATGTGAGGTGGAGCTGAGACATTTAGTGAGGAAAAACGAAATTTTGACTGGACTGTTAAAGGAGATAGTTTCTGAACCATGAATTTGGAGTTTATTTAGTGGATTACTCGGAATTGTTGATATTCTCTGCACAATGTGGTCAGAATGTGCTATAGTTACAGGTAGCACTGAGGTAGCAGTGGATTAAAGGCAAAAAGTGGGAAGACAGGAAGACAGAAGACTCATAAAAATGGTGTTAAACGTTAAAAAACTTTATCCACTAATTAGCATAAGTGAAAGAAACCTAGTTTAAAATGATAAACTGCAAATTTTTATGCTTATCCAATTAGCCAACATTAAACATCGTAAGATTTCCCAATATTGGCAAGAAAGAGGTGAATTTGGAAGTCTTGCAAATTTCTCGTGGTAATATGATTTGGTATTATCTTTCTGGAAAGAAATTTTGCAAAACATATCAAAAGTTCTACACTGCAGGATTATAGTAATTCCACTTCTAGAAATATATCCAGAGGAAAAATTAAAATACAGATATTCTATAAAATAGGAGTCAGATATATAGGTGAAATAAGATATTGAGCTCCTGAAAAATTTTTACATACCAAGAAATTTTATTTCATCAGAAAGTACTTATGGAATTAATATTAAAACAGTGATAAAAGCAGGTAAAATGTGTTTACTTTAAAAAATTTTTAATGTTTATTTGAGAGAGAGGGAGAGTGTGAGCAAGGGTGGAGCAGAGAGAGAGGGGGAGAGAGAGAAAGAATCCCAAGCAGGCTGCTTGCTGCCAGCACAGAGCCCGATGCAGGACTTGAACCCACAAACCATGAGATCGTGACCTGAGCTGAAACTACGAGTTGGACGCTTAACTGACTGAGCCACCCAGGCACCCCAAAATGTGTTTAGATATTAACTAAAAATACATATATTTCATTAAAACTAGACAGTACCTGAAAAAAATAGCATAAAAATGTGAATAATTGTGTGTTTTTTTCCCTGGATGCTGGGATTATCCATTTATTCACACACTAAGTAGTTATTGAGCATCTAGAACATACCTGTCATCATGTCGTATGCTTCTGGGAATACAAAAATAATTCAGTTTATAAAACATTAGGGAGTTAGATACTAAATAAGTGTAGTGCATTGCTCTGCTTGCTGTCTAATCACGGAGTGGGATTTACAGAGGAGAGTGTGGACATTCTCAAGGGGACACTGACCAGGCAGTACACTGAGGCAAGGATAGGGGTATGCAGGGTGGGGAAAGCATAGAAAAGGAGGAAGAAGACTGAAGAAAAAAAGCCTATGTTGGAGAAGGTGGTGAGGCCATTGTTTGCAAGTTGTACAGGGAAGGATATCAGGGGGAAAAAATGAAGGATATATTGTAATTAGAATAATGGAAATCTCAAAGGAGTAAGGAGAAGCTCGTCATGAATCTGGGAAAAACGGAGTTACTTCAAGCTGATTGGACCGAAAGTGTCAAAGAAGAAAGATGTATATGTAAGTTGATAAATGAGACAATAAACATCTCAAAAATGTTTCCTTCAAAAAAGTCAAGATCTGATTCATGTGGCTATAAGAGGAAAGGGCTAATTTTACAAAGAAAGCATTTCTTTTTCTTAATGCAATTCATTGTCAAAAGCGTTGTTACACATTTTTATCTCCTATTATGAACACATGAATTTCTTATTTTAAACCGAGGATGACAAAAACTTTCATATTCTAATGGATTATTGATGCTAAAAATACAAAATTTTTTTCTTGCTCATGAAATTCTAAGCTGGAAAAATATGTTAGTAGTTAAACTTAAGGAGTGATTTATTTTTGGATACTAAATTAAAGATAAATTCCATAAAATTGGACACAAGCTTCTTGCTAAAAGTAGATTGGAGCAATATTAAAATAAGCAAACACTTACTTTAATTATATATTTCATCAAGAAACTCATGTAAATACCAGCCTTGGATGACATACTTCAACATTCATTAAATAACCACACTGTCCCTCTTCTCCCCCACCCCGCTTTCCCGGTACTCCACTCTTCCCTCACCCCTACCAGTCTCTTCCCAATCCTCAAGGTCAGATTCCTGCAAACTTATGAGATCTTTAGAACCTAGGAAGGGAGTGTTTTTGGTTTTGTTTTGAATCTCCTCCTTTATAAGGTTTTTTTTTTTTTTTTTTTTTTTAAAGGTTCTCTTTTGAAAGCACTGCAAATTCTCTTGATATTTATTGAGCACACATAGGACAGAGCTATAGGTGACTGTTTGGTCAAGGAAGTATTCTACCAAAGAAAGAAGTATGTGCAGGAAAGAGAATGAGAGGTCAGGATCAGAACTGATAAAGGTTCAACCCATCCAACATATTCATGAGAAATGACTAATCTTCAAATGATCGCAAATGATAATATATTGATTTTGTTTGTGATGCAAACTTCTAAAACATTCATTTTTATATGGAAATGACTATTATAAAAGACAGGCTTTATCTGTTTTGATTTGGACATGGCTCGATATAAATATATTTTTAAATGACAATTACAATAACATAAAGAAAATGATATAAATTTTCTGACACCATAAATTAAACAAAATCCATTATCCAATTAAGTAATTAAGTTTTAACTCTAGTTTTGATAAAAGTTTATTGATTCACTTGAATAATATCTTGATGATGACAAAATACAGTAAAATATGAGTAATAATGAATCCTACAAATATCTCACTAATGCATATAGGTCTAATTAAAAGTTGAATATAGCTTGGCTAAAATATTAACCTAAAATATATTTTATATGATTTAATAGTCACCTAAAACCTATTTAATTCTCAAAGAAAAAAATGTCTTCTCAAAATATGTTTCTTTCTGTGGTCATCTAACCTTTCTATAGCTTTGCTTTACAGTGTTAGATAATGAAATCATTCTTCTTAATTATGTTAATCATATGAAGGTGACATTAGACAAAATAGGAGCTGAGAAATATGTTATTAATATCAATATTTAATTTATTTTTAATCCCACTTATTTTTATGTTATTGGCATTATTTCTGATGAGCTAATGCAGGAAAATATTACCATGGCTAAGTGACTTAGATCACTGAAAATTTCACACTTTGAGAAGGTTGTTCTTAAGTGAGTTGGGTGCCATAAAGTTATTAAAAAACCAAAAAATCTGATAGAAAGAAGTAGGATCCTGAGTGCAGAATAAACTTTAATGACGTTTTTGTGCTCACACTTGAATAAGGTGGGTTTGAACATCTGTGAAGCAAAATATAAAGTGGACAGTTTAAAAAATATAATTTGCAGAACCAGAACAAATACCAAAAGCTGGGTGCTCTTCTTTTTATTATGGAAAGATTTTTCCTAGACTTTAGATTCTTGTCTTTCAAAATACAAGTCATCTATTAAAGAAGTCACCCCACATTAATATTAAAAGACAATAAGATTATGGTCCACCATGGTTTCAAGTTCTGTTCACTTCTTACCATAAATATATTGCAAGACTACCCTATTTACATCAATGAATCAACTTGTACCTACATCTTTATACTGATCATATCCAAATCACTCTTTATGCTAGGTTTTTCTCTTAAGGGCCAGATTTATTCATTCAATAGTCTACTTACATAACTAACTGATTGTTGCTCAAACAAACATATCAACCTCTCAACATGTTCATAATTGAACTCATCTTTCCCCCAACCTGTTTTTTGTATTCAATTAATGGCATTTTCATTTACCCAACCTTTCCTGTAAAACTTGGGAGTTATCCAAGTTAACACTATTCAGGTAGTGTTAACCTCCCACACATGAACGGTGAAGTCTTGTCAATTTGATAGCTAAAATATCTCCTGAATAACTTACACAACTATATCTTCTCTCATTTTTTTTCTTCATTGATCACTCTTCTTTCTTGACCCTTTTTACTTGATCAATTTACTTAGCTTTCACGTTTGCAAAAACTTCCAGAGACCATACTAAAATATACATTCATGCCCATTCTTAAATTTACTCATTTGTTCTCTCCTATCTTCAGAACTTAATTCAAAGTCATTAGCATTGCACTCAAAGCTCTTACAGTCTGGCACATGCTAACTTGTCTTGCTCCTCCCCTACCTACCCTTTGCATTCCAAAGACCATATTGTTATTCCTCAAGTGTGCTTTTGTTGCCATCAATATTTGTTTATGGTACCTGGTACTCCCTTTTCCATTTTGTCAGTCTGTCTAACTCTTCAAATCTTCCCCTACTGCCCGTTTCTCTGGGAAGCCATACTTGACGTTTTTGGCTGTGATTAAGGTTGAAAGCCTATCCATGCTTTTAGATCTATGGTGCATCTCTCTGAGGACAGATGATCTCACTTATGCCTGTGAGTCTAGTATACAGTATATGACATGGGCAATACTCATTGATGAAATCCACAAATGAATAAACACTCGAAAGATGAAAATAAATGATGGGAAAACTACCTGCATGCTTTATAAATTTGGGTTGTTAAATATTTCTGAGTTTTAAAACACTCAACTTACATTCATACCTTTTAGATTCTATATATTTAAAAATTTTTTAATGTTTATTTATTTTTGAGAGAAAGCAGGGAGGGGCATAGAGAGAGGGAGACACATCCAAAGCAGGCTCCAGGCTCTGAGCTGTCAGCACAGAGCCCAATGCGGGGCTTGAACCCACAAACTGTGAGATCGTGACCTGAGCTGAAGTTGGACGCTTAACCAACTAAGCCTCCCAGGCGCCCCTAGATTCTATATGTTTTAGATAGTTAAGTGAATTTGACTACTAAAACTTAACATCTGTGCTCATCGGGTACAGAGGAAAAGGAGTTGCATCACATAAATTTTGTCTACCTTTTATGAAAGATAATCCAAAAAGGTAATTTGAGAAAATCATAATTTATTCATTCAGTACTTTACTTTCTGGCTTTTCCATTAACTGGGATGAAAAAAATTACTGAGTAGGTTTTATGGTTGAAGTTTTAAGGACATAATGACAGCTATGCTGTTAATGTCTCCATTTAGTTGAAATCCTTAGGTTTTGGACTGTTATTTGGAAAAAACGGAGTTTGTGGTTAGGAAACTGAAGGATAAGTATTCTCTCCCAACTGACTATCCACTTTGAGTTTCACTGCAGGTGCTTGAGTTGGCTGGCGACCTAAGCCTTCATGACAATGATTCGAATATATGGAGAGTTCAATAATCTATTTGGTTTCTTTGGACATTTGAAATCAGAAGATTTCAAAGACTGGCAAGACTCAGTCACTGAGGTTTGTTGTGAAAAGGAATAAGAGGTGACAGAACTATCACATGATGACAATGAGGTAAATACTGGTTAAAGTTTTCCCTTTGCTCAGTATATTACTCTCTAAACACAGAAGCCTATAATGCTACTGCTCTGAATTTTAAAGTATATTTTAAGTGTTTTCTCTGAAACCACCAAAACAGGAAGTGAATTTTCCTTTCTAATAATAGTGGAACATGAAAATACACACACAAGCAAGGCAAAGCAGAAAAGTAAGGCAATTATAAGGGTAAATTAGGCACAAAGGTTGTTTCTGCCTCAATAATCCAGGTAATTGAAACTGAAACACGTTCAGGCATGTAACTGGCACAGTTTCCCTCTTTGCTTTGGTAGTAGAGACACATGACATTTTCACAAGTCTGGAACCAGTTTTAAGCTACAGCATTTTTCTCTGTGGTACATTTTCAAATATGGAATGAATCACTAGAGATTCAAATGATACATTCAAGCAATAAGTTAATTTGACAGCAATAAATCAATGAGAAAACAAAGCTTTCACATGATTCTGTGTAGACAGAATTGATATATAGAACCCTTGCTATATAGGCATACCTGTAATACATAAACATAAATACTACAAAAAATATATATATATACATACTCTTCTCCAGTTTTGACCTCTCTTCCTCAATGGGCACCTCAAATTTAATGTCTAAAATTGGATTCCTTTTTATGTCTCTCCCCTGCTTTCCAAATACTTACTTGTCCTCTGATTTACATTAGCTCAATTTAGGATATCCCCTAAATTGGATTCCATCCAGGAATCCAAGTCATAAATAAGGGGAACCTTCCAAGCTTTCATTCTTTTTCTTCACACTGTGATTGAGTCCTCCCCCTTCCACTATCCATTAACAGAGAAGTTCCACTGATTCTGTTTCTCAAGGGATTCCTGAATCTGTGCGCAAATGCCCTTCCCCTATTCTCCATCCCTTCCTTTATTGCTCTATGTTATGTCTTTGTCTTTTCTTGCCAAGATGAGTAAAATGGACTCCTCATTATTATCACTGTGCCTGTCCTTCTCCCCTGCACTTAGTCATCTATAATTATACTACAATACAATCTCACAATGTCTTGCTCCTATTACCCATAGATAAAGCCTGGGGTCCTAGTATTGCAGAGATATGTCTCCATCACCTGTCTGCATTCTCCATATACACCTGTCTGTCATACAATTTTTATTCCACTGCAAAAGACTACAGATCTTCCCTTTCCCCCTCCTCAGGGGAATATTTATTGCTATTTTATGCTTTCATAACTTTGCCTAATTCTTCTTCCTAGAGTTGTGTTTACCTCTGGTTGGCCAGCTAATTTTAATGAATGAAATTGTTCATTCATTCAACAAATATTTATTAAGCACCAACAGTGTACCAGCTACTGGATTAAATGCTGAGTATCAGATTGTGCTCCTTCCCCATTCTGCCTTTCTAATCTAGTTTAATTTTCACCAAGACCTTTCATTGGCCTCATCTCCTCCAAGACACCTGAGAGGCTGATCTATCACTCAGGCCTGTAGGTCTTCTATACCTACAGATATCCCAATGAATGTCCCAATCACTACACTGAAAACATGTTTGCTTATCACTGTGGTCATTGCAGGGCAAGTTCCTGTGTCTTGTTCTTCTTTTCATTTCCTGATTTATGTCTGGTCCATGACTATTGCTTAATAAATATGTTTTAAACTGAGTTGAATGTTACTGAAATCGAAGACTGCCAATGTAAATGAAACTTAATGCAATCACATATTTCCTTCCTTTCAGGTCCCTCCCACCATCATTATTTTTTATCCTCGTGCTATTCTTTCTCACATCAATTTTTCTCTTTTCTATATACATCTCACTATTCTTTATTTAAATATTTGGAAAACTGTGCCTAGGCTTTGTCATCTAGCAGTGGTATTAGCATTGGCCATTTTTTTTTTTTTTTTTTTGGTCAGAGGAGCTTATTTGTGTTTTGCCAGCAATGGGAATTCTAGGTTTCAGGTGGCTGAGAGAGAAAATGAGTTCATAAAGGAGAGGAAGAACAAGAAAATGTTCTATAGAGGGGAATACTACTGGACCCAATGCTCAGGATGCAATGAAATCAGATGTGGGAGGAGTTGCTATCACCCAGTATTGGAATCATGAGCTATTAGTGTCTGTTAAGGCTCTGACTTTTGATACCCACTCAACACAAACAAGCACACATACAAGTCCACACCCACACAAAAGCACACACATGTACTCACAATACATATGCATACTTTTCCACTTTATTATTCTTGAATTGCCCATTTCTCACTTTTTTATAAAGTAGAAAGATCCTACTCATTCTTCAGGTCCCAGGTCAAGCTCACATTTATTCCACTCTACTCTGATGGGAATGACCAAAAGCTGGAGTAAATGACTACATTTTAAATGTCTAGCTCCTCGCGGATCAAAGATTACGGCAAATACAATGTAAATTTGTTACTAGCTAAATTGAATTAAAGTCTCAGATAAAATATATCTAATATATAACTTTAGAATTATTAGATTCAGCAGAAATAGAATTACTTTGTCAAAATGCTAAAAATGATTTCTAAGTGTTTACTGCCAACTGCTCTACTATGTTACCATGAACCAGAAATAGCATGTAAACTGGAAACAGTCCACAAACCATGCTCTGAGAAACACTGCTATAATGAAATCAGTATTAACTTACACAGTGGCCAATGTATGCACACTCACTAAATAAACTAAAGAACACACTTCTACACTGCTACGAGGAAGACACCAGAGTTTGTTGTTGTTGTTGCTGTTTTCCTATTTTGGACCTATTTTCTATTTTCCTCTTTCAAGTTTTGAATTATTTACTATTAGCATTAGCCAAGTGATTCAGAGTCAGTTTCCCAGTATAGGTGTTTATTCCTCAACTAGCATTTATTGAGCACAGCTTATACCAGATGCTGTTTTACATACAAGGATCCAAATTTATACAAGCTATGGTCCCTGCATCAGAGAAACCCAAATTAAAGGTCTACAAAACAACTGGAATGTAATCTTCAAAAAATATCAGGGTCAAGGGAAGTCTGTGGAACTTTTCCACACTTACAGAGACTATTAAAACATGATTACTGAAGGAGGTGTATCATTTGGAAACAAATTCTTACATTCTAAATGATAGCAGTGGGAATTTATCTGGACACCTGATAAAACTTGAGTGGAATCTGAGGATTAGATGGTATTGATATCAAGGTTAATTTTTTGATGTGTCAGTCAGCTCAGGCTACTACAACAAAATATCATACACTGGGTGGGTTAAGCAACAGGAATTTATTCCTCACAGAGGAAAGATTTGGGGATAACTGAGTTCTTAACACCTGAGGTTGATGACTTTATTGTCCTTATGTGGAAAATGTCTTTGTTTGTGAGGAGACAATAGCTGGCAATGTACTTTCAAATGGTTTTCTGTGTTGTACTTTTAAATTTTATATAAGCTTATGATTGTTTTCAAAAAAAGTTTTAAAGATATTTTTTCTTGTCTCAAGATTCTTCATTCTATTTGGAAAGAGAGATATGTGAGCAACTGCAATTGAATACCACTAAGTGCAGTGAACTGTGTCATAGCATAACAAAGTGTTGAAATAGAAGAGGGAGGGGTGAGTGTGCCCAGAAGGAAAGCAGGACAGATCTCAAAAAGGGAGTAAATCTTAAATAGGTCAGATTGGAAAACAAACCAGGATCAATTGGATCCATGTTTACTTAGTAATTATGTGACAGGATTTGCAAGTTTAATTTTTATTTTTGCCATGAATTTGACTTCCTTTCGATCTATCATCTTTATTCATCATTTCCTTTTTTAAAAATGTTTATTTGTTTTCAGGCAGAGAGAGAGGGAGTGGGAGAGAAGGAGAGAGAGAACACCAAGCAGGCTCTGCACTGTTAGTGCACAGCCTGTCACAGGGCTTGATCTCATGACTGTGACATCATGACCTCAGCCAAAATCAACAGGCAGATGCTAAACCGACCGGGCCAGCCAGGTGCCTCAATTCATCATTTCCTTTTAAGGTTCATGAGACAAAAGATTTTCAGAAATCTTGAGAAAGAGAGAGTGGCGTAAGGTAAGTTGGGGGTCAGATAAAAGTGTCTAAAAATGATGTTTCTTAGCCATCACCTTTTAGCATATCATGATACATTTTAACCTTCTTAGATTACTTGGTTCACCCTTGTTCTCCCCCTTCTCGCTTCTGGAATCCAGAGATAGATTGAAAAGGCTTATCTGGTAGGTTTCCATACTTAACACTGTGACTATACCCCTCCTTAAAATATTATATGAAATTTCTAATGGACAAGGGGGAAGAAGACTAGTGTTCTCTATCTATTTCTTATAGAAGTCTATGACTCATTTAGTTTTTTTTTATGGTAGATTTTCTTTTTGAAAATATTTATTTTGAGAGAAAGAGAGAGAGCAGGGGAAGGGTAGAGAGAGAATCCCAAGCAGGGTCCGCACCATCAGCAGAGCCCAATGCAGGCCTGATCTCATGAACTATGAGATCATGACCTGAACTGATATCAAGAGTCAGATGCTTAACCGAATGAACCACGCAGGTGCCCCTATGATTCATTTATTGATCAGTCAAAAATTTCACTTTATCCATTCAAAGTCAGAAAATTGCCTACCTAAGGCATATCTTAACTCCTTAAATGGTTTCCTTTTATTTTCAATGTAAAAAATTTAATCTAACACTCAAAAACTTTGAGATTTTACACAAAATTCCAGTATCCAACTCTCTATACCTCCAGAAATTATGGCCACTAGAACATACAATGAAATAGAAAATTTGACTGGAATGAGTAGAAATAGCTCTTGTACGCTGAGCATATGATCACTTGTTCCCCAGTTCACACCACTTCCTATTGAGTGATAACTGGTTTGTTATATTCACTTTTATTGTATGTGTGAGTCCTGAGGTACTTGCATATCCAACCTAATATATATAATATATAACAATTCCTGGGAGCGCTTTGAGAATAAAGAGAGCAGAAGTATGAATTTGGAATACTACTTTCAAGCTCCAAATTTAAAAAGGTCAGCAATGAGCTCAAAAAAAAATTTTTTTTTAAGAAGACTGACCAGGATTCTTTCCTCCTTCCTAACCTGCCCCGTAAAAAAGCATGTGAAATCAAAGTCGGGGCTAGTAGTTGGAGTAGGAGAAAAACTATTATGCACTCAGCATTATAATCAGTTTCAAAAGAGAATTTTACACCCACTAATTTTTAATTTTTCTGTAATGGAAATTGTTCTTGGTAAATCTGTTCAAATATTTGAAATTTACAATTCCACTGAATTCAGACTAATGTGGAATCAGAGGATTCCTTCAAGCATAATTCCAACTACGAATAGCCCTACTTGTGCTGGTTGAGACTATGGTAAAGATTCATTTTAATGGCATGACTAGCAACTTGCATTATACAAAGTACTAAAAAGATACTTCCTTTCTTCTAACAGAATTCACATAAAGAATTTTTCACTTATTACTTCAATTTTGCAAATAATCATCCATATTAGTAATCCATAGAGTCAACTCTATGACTGCATTATTATTACAATAATAATGTTTTACCTATGTATAATGCTTTAAAGCTAGCAAACTCCTTTTAGGCCTGTATGAGGTAATGTGTAAATTCACCATACAAATATTTTTTTCATACATTCATAAATATTTTTCTGCAATATTTGACCTGTATTTGTGCTTTTGAGCATGAACATCACAAAAAAATCATTAAAATTTGATTTAAGGTAATTTTCATTATATATCAAAAAACATGCGTTTTTATATTATTTGATCTCATTCATCAAAAGCACTGATTATTATTAATGCCAGAGATAATAAAAAGGCAGATAGGGGCACCTTATAAAATTTTGGTTAAGATTAAACATTTTTGCCCAATTCCTCCCCTTTCTCATACTTCAATCCAATTTAACTGAAAGACCATTGGTTCAGCATCTACAGGTTCAAAGATCAATAGCACACATTCATTATGGGTTAGCAGGTGAGTAGGAAAAAAAGACACAACCAAGAGTACCTGGGTGGCTCAGTCGGTTAAGCTTCTGACTTAGGCTCAGGTCATGATCTTGGCGTTTGTGTGTTTGAGCCCTGTGCCAGGCTCTGTGCTGACAGCTCAGAGCTTGGAGCCTGCTTCAGATTCTGTGTCTCCCTCTCCCTCTGCCTCTCCCCTGCTCATGCTCTGTCTCTCTCTGTCTTTCAATAATAAATAAACGTTAAAAAATTTTTAAAAAAAGACACAACCAAGATGAACTTTTATATCTGACATAATGTGATGAGATGTATTTTTCACTAAAGTGTTACGGAGATGTAAGACAACAGGAGAGAGTGAGGATGTGGGGGAGAGTCTCTTGAATGCACACAGAAGGAGATGTGGGGTGAACCTTGAAAAAAATCAGTAGAACTTTGATTTTACACACCTACAAGATAGATGCATGAATATTGCTATTATTAGTCTTTCTCTATCCTGACCTTTTATGTGCACTTACCAAATAATGTTTTGTATCCTTCTTTACTGTAACAGTTTTTCTTCATTCCTTAATTTCCTGATTCAAAGTACAAATGGGAATAATTCTTTTGTATGCCTGTCAAAAGCATTATTAAGAAAGGCTATCTCTATTTTAAAGTTCTACTTCAAAAAAAAGGTTAAATAATATACCTAGGAATAAACCTAACCAAAGAGGTAAAAGACCTGTACTCCGAAAGCTATAAAACACTGATGAAAGAAACTGAAGACAACACAACGAAACAAAAAGACATTCCTTGCTCTTGGATAGGAAGAACAAATATTGCTAAAATATGTACACTACCCAAAGGAATCTACACATTTAATGCAATCCTTATCAAAATACCAAAAGCATTTTTCACAGAACTGGAAGGAACAATCCTAAAATTTGTATGGAACCACAAAAGACCCTAAATAGCCAAAGCAACCTTGAAAAAGAAAACCAAAGCTGGAGACATCACAATTGAGGCTTCAAGTTATATTACAAAGCTGTAGTGATCAAAACAGTATGGTACTGGCACAAAAAAAGACACAGAGACGAATATACCAGAATAGAAAACCCAGAAATGAACCCACAACTACATGGTCAATTATTCTTTGACACAGCAGGAAAGAATATGTAATGGGAAAAAGACAATCTCTTCAACAAATGATGTTGGGAAAATTGGACAGCAACATGCAAAAGAATGAAACTTGGGCGCCTGAGTGCTCAGTTGGTTAAGTATCTGACTCTCAATTTTGGTTCAGGTCATGATTTCATGGTCATGATATTGAGCCCCATGTGGGGCTCTGCACTGGGCATGAGCCTATTAAGATTCTTTCCCTCCTTCTCCCCCCTCGCTCCTCTCCTCTCCTCACCTGTGTGCACTATTTCTCAAAAAACAATAAAAAATCAAAAATAAAGAATGAAACTGGACCACTTTTTTATACCATACACAAAAATAAATTCAAAATGGATGAAAGACATAAATGTGAGGCAGGAAACCACTGAAATCCTAGAGGAGAACACAGGCAGAAACCTCTGTAACATCACTTGTAGCAACTTTTTACTAGACATGTCTCTGGAGGCAAGGGAAACAAAAACAAAAATGAACTACTGGGACTTCATCAAGATGAAAACTTCTGCATAGCTAAGGAAACAGTAAAAAATACTAAAAGGAAACCTACAGAATGGAAGAACATATTTGCAAATGACATATCTGATAAAGGGTTAGTATCCAGAATATATAAAAACTTACCAAACTCAACACCCCAAAACAAATAATCCAGTGAAGAAATGGGCAAAAGACATGAACAGACACTTTTCCAAAGAAGACATCCAGATGGCTAACAGAGACATGAAAAGATGCTCAGCATCACTCATCAGAGAAATACAAATCAAAACCACAATGAGATATTACCTCATACCCATCAGAATGGCTAAATCAACAACACAAGAAACAACAGGTGTGGTGAGGATGTGGAGAAAGGGGAACTCTCAAGATATGGAAGCAGCCCAAGTGCCCATTAACTAATGAATGGATAAAGAACATGATGTGTATATATACACAATGGAATATTATTCAGCCATAAAAAAGAATGAACTCTTGCCATTACCAATGACATGAATGGAGTTAGAGAGTAGAATGCTAAGTAAAATAAGTCAGTCAGAGAGGACACATACCACATTTTCCACATATGTGGAATTTAAGAAACAAAACACATGAGCAAAGGGGGAAAAAAGAGAGACAAACCAAGAAGCAGAATGTTAACTACAGAGAGTAAACTGACGGTTATCAGAGGGGAGGTAGGTGGGTAGGTGGGTGAAACAGGTGATGGGGATTAAGGAGTGCACTCGTTGCAATAAACACCGGGTATTAAAATTAAAAATTAAAAAAAACACAAAAGGTTAGAGGATATATTACATAAATCATGGCAAATGGGAAAAAGTTGTCTAACATGCCGCCATTAAAAAGGATAAAAGGGATAACATATAGTGACTTAGAAAGATGTTCACCATGAAAAAGCAAAAACCATAATCACATATATGGTATGAAAATAAGGTAGAGAAGCTGAATACACTCCATTTTAGAAAGGATCCATCTCTGCTGTTTTTATGCTAAATTTTTACTTATGCTCCATATTTTGCTTCTGAGTAAGCTAAGTAAGCTCTGTTCCCACTTCAAGGGGGAAGCAAGAAAGTTAATCCTTCTCTGCGTTTTGTCTTAGGCCCCAAACACCTTTTAACACCTTAGAAAAGCCAGATCCCAAACACATTCCAGGACATTAGCTTAAAACAAACCTCGGCTGATGTTGGTATTAATACCACTCCTTCTGTGATTTATGGAGTAACACCTATTGTTCACCAGACACTTGCCTTTGATTGGACCTTACCCTGGATTCCTAGAGGAACACGTACCCTAGACCCTTTTCTAGCATAAACCCCTTGCCCCAAGAAATGATGAGACTCATTCTGCTTTCCTTTCTGAGTATCCTGGATATTCCATCTGCTATTCTCTACCTGTCACTTACACTATTTAATAAACTCTGTTTCCACTTTCTCTGCCTCATGTTTGATTTCTATCCTGTGTGAAGCCAAGGACCCTATTGGCTGGTTCTGTGGGACCCTTCTCTGGGTCTTTGGACCCAGTCTGTCTGCATAAAAAGCATAATGTGGGGCACCTGGCTTAGTCAGTTATGCGTCCGACTTTGGCTCAGGTCATGATCTTGTGGTTTGTGAGTTCAAGTCCCGCATGTGGTCTTTGCACTTGATTTTCTCTCTCTCCCAATCTCTCTCTCTGCCCCTCCTCCATTTGCATTCTCTCTCTCTCTCTCTCTCTCTCAAAATAAGTAAATAAACTTGAAAAAAAAGCATTATGTGCACATACTGATATTGATGTCTGTGTGTGTGTGTATACATATATACACACACCCACATATATTATATATATATATATATATAATGTTAATCTATATAAAGAAAGGATTTGGTGGATATAATGCTCCAGCAAAACTTTTAGTACTAGCTAATACTGAAGGAAATAAATAATTTTCTGTTTAGTATAATTCTGTATTTTTTTATTTTAAATAATTCAAATAAAAATATTTCCATTGAAAGAAGAAAAGTACACACCATCTGTTTTCCCCATTCTATTTTTTTTTAATGTTTATTTATTTTTGAGACAGAGAGAGACAGAGCATGAACGGGGGAGGGTCAGAGAGAGAGGGAGACACAGAATCTGAAACAGGCTCCAGGCTCTGAGCGGTCAGCACAGAGCCTGACGCGGGGCTTGAACTCACGGACCACGAGATCATGACCTGAGCCGAAGCCGGACGCTCAACCGACTGAGCCACCCAGGCGCCCCAATTCCCCATTCTATAAACTAGAAAAATTGCTATTACTTTTAATCTCAGTAATTTAATTCAATAATTACCATGAATGAATAATTTGATTCAAGATAAACTATAGAAACTGTTAAAAATTATAAATTATATGAAAATAGAAATTCAAATTATTCAACAATCAAATTCCAGTGAAGAATGATAATTTTAAAAATTATTTTTATATTAAGACAGGATTTTAATTTTATTAGGATTAAACCCAAAATAGTTTTTCATCAGTAAGGTTCACAATTTTCTGTCAATATGCGAAAACACTGGCAACAATTTCTTAAAGATAAAAAACAACAACTGTAGCAAATTCATGAAGCTGCTTTATCACTTTTCAATGCTTTAGTGGCTGGAAATAAATCTTTTTCTTTGAAAGTATAGTTGGCAACATATAAAAATTAAATACAGTCATAAAACCTCAATGATTTATGAGAAAATGATACAATGCTCCATCACAAAGGCTGAATATGGAATATAACAGCTGGAAAAATGAAGAATTTCTTTAGCTTCCGCCACTACAATATATCTCGGTTGGTCTCACCCAGAGCTACACAAGATATTCTTTCCCATCAGTGAGGCTTGCTGCTTGTTCTTCCCTCAACCAAACCACCAAAAATAACATGCTCTTCCCATATGGGATTAGAGTCATCACACATTTATTTTACATTCCTTGTTCTACTGCATCTTCATTTCAGTTCAACAAGTGGGCAAGAAAGATATTACATGCAATTTGCAGATGAGGAAACTTAGTATTCTAGAGGCACCATGCTTTGCCAGCCACAAATCGCATGAGCAGTGAGCAAACTATCGTGTACAAACACACAGCCAACACAAGAGATCATGAACAAAGGTATAGATCCGTGCAACCTGCTGTACCGTCTTCAGGAGAACTTTCTGACTCCTGGCCCACTGGTGGTTATGTTATTGTTGTTTTGATTTTAGTCTTATGTCTTTGATTTGCACTGTTCTGTCTCTTTTAAGCATTGAGCAATTTGTCTTGAATTTAGCAAAAAGGTACTGGAATGTGGGAGTGGGGGTTGACCTACATCTGAACGATTTGCATATGATTCACCACAATTAAACAATTGGGTTTGAAATAGCTACAATTAAGCTATTATCAGAGAAGTATTTACTAGACTAGAAATTCTAAATTTATCTTCACATAGGTCCTAGCCAAGAAAGGGACCACCTTTTCTGGCGCTCATATTAAGTAAAGCTAATAATGAAGTAAATTCTTCCAAATTAATATTTATATTACTAAATCACTGATAGCTAATTATACTTGTGGTTACTTGGTTATTTCTTCAAAAATTATAGGCTTAAAATAACAAGAAAAATATGAAATTAGGGTAGACAAAAGAATCTCAGTTTCTAATAATATATTACATGTATTATTATACACAAATGTACATATTAAAAAACTGCCTTCTTGATGTGTGAAAATTGTATATGATATGTCTCACCACCCTAAAATTATGGAGAGAGTAATATAAAAATGTAAAAGAAAGACTAAATTCTGTCTACCGTAAACATAAATTATAATACTATACTATAGTATTATACATAGTGGTATGTATATTATATATAGTGGTATGTAATAGTATGGAAGAGAAATTCAAACTGATGATTAAATACTATGTGTTGGATGATTTCAAGTTTAGGAAACAAGTAGATTTTCGATTATTCAGAATAAGCAACATCAATTCTAGCTATGTCTGACATGATGAATAAATTATTGCAACACAGCTAAAACAAACACAACATATTTTATAACCAGAAAAGTTTCTTTTTCCTACCTTTACAGGTGCATGAATATTTCTCTGATTAACTTCAAGAATACCCTACAAGAGAAATAGAATGTAGATGAGATAGAGAAGAATAAAACAGCAGGATTGTTTGAATATTAAAACCAACACCATGTTAGTGGTCTCTTTGCGGGGGGGGGGGGGGGCAATCTTTTTTTTTTTTTTTTTTTTTGAGAGAGAGAGAGAGGGACAGAGCTTGAGCGGAGCAGGGGCAGAGAGAAAGGGAGACAGAATCCAAAGCAGGCCCAAGGCTCTGAGCTTCAGCACAGAGCCCAATGCGGGGCTCAAACTCAGGAACAGTGGGATCATGACCAACTGAAACACCCAGGCGACCCCCCTCTGGGGGGGGGGGCGGTGAGAGCTATTTACTGTGGCAAGGCATTGACGGTTTCATCCACAAATACACATGAATCTGGCAACACTGAAGGTGACATAGTGCACACAAACATTAGAGTAAAGACGTGTGGATGGAGCATTTTTGCTATCTGTAGCGTGTGGATGTAGTGATTAGGACTCTTGTTCACAACTATAAGCCAATTTAATAATTTTACTATTGACAGTTGGTAAAGGTGGCAAGGAAAAAGTAAAATTACACCATATGGCTAAAATGAAGAAAGACAACTTACAAAACAAAGATTTCCAGATTTAATAACATCTTTTTTAATTTTTTTTAACGTTTATTTATTTTTGAAATGCATTTTTTTTCAACGTTTTTTATTTATTTTTGGGACAGAGAGAGACAGAGCATGAACAGGGGAGGGGCAGAGTGAGAGGGAGACACAGAATCGGAAACAGGCTCCAGGCTCTGAGCGGTCAGCACAGAGCCCGACGCGGGGCTCAAACTCACGGACTGCGAGATCATGACCTGAGCCGAAGTCGGCCGCTCAACCAACTGAGCCACCCAGGCGCCCCAATAACATCTTTTTTTATGCAATTAAAAATATAGGTACTAATTGTAGTCCGTTTTGTGCATATGATCTCAAGATTTCAGCTTGGAATAAAATCAAATCCTACATTTTGGAGATTTTAGACAGATGTTACTTGGCATAGGAAATTGCTATAAGGAAACTCTGGTGACTATCATTAGAACAGAACTGGTATTAGAACTAGAGGTCAGCTTAAAAATTAACGGGTACAGAGGCACCTGGATGGCTCAGTGGGTTGGATGTCTGACTTCGGCTCAGGTCATGCTCTCATGGTTCACGGGTTTAAGCCCTGCTTCGGGATCTATGCTGACAGCTCAGAGCCTGGAGCCTGATTCAGATTCTGTGTCCCCCCTCTTTCTCTGCCCCTCCCCCATTTAAGCTCTGTCTCTCCCTCTGTCTCTCAAAAATAAACATAAAAAAATTTTTTTTAACTCAACTGGTCCAACATCATCACTTTACAAGGCACAGAAAGGTTGCACAGCTAGCTCAAGGCAGGACGAAGGGTCCTCAATACCTTATACTCATACTCATCCCACAGCATTACAATATTTAATTCTTTGTAACTTTCCAGGATTGGAAGGAAGTAGAGAGAGTGGGATTGCGTATTCTGCTCTTGGTAAGTTCCATCTCCTTGATGAAGCTTCATACTCCTGCCTGAATGAATGACCTGTGTCATCAATATGTATTACCTCTACTTCATTCAAAACTTCTTTCCTTGCTGAAGGGAGATACCAAAGAATCAGATGACAGGATTCTGTTCTTAAGCTGCTTACAAATGAAGGGGAGCAAGCAGGAAAAAATCAAGAGAAAACGCACATGAATAACACCACTAGCTGGACAGAAGAGAATCCACCCAGTAGTACTTCACATAAAATCTGTTTTCTAGGCAGCATTCAAAGGAAATCTACCATTGCTCTTTAACAAATGCTTTCCCTTTCTGAACCAACCTGTACTATTATACATAGTCATAAAATCAATCCCCTTTGCTTTCTGGCTAGGCCTCTTTTTTTAAAATATACAATTAACTTGTGATTCTTAATTAATGCAATATAATTTCAGTAACAACAACAATTGCTTATTAAACCATTTCTTGTACATGCTCTCGAAAGACAATAACCTCTGGCCCAGTTTGTTTTGACGTTAGCAGTAACCTCTATATCTTCAGAAAGTTCAATAACAGAATCAATATTACATGCACACAGAATCCACCTCTGTTCTATCAAGACCTAGAATTTTAAGAGACTGGGACCTGAGAAAGCAGCAATGAATCAGCTGTGGGGATGTTTTCTTGTGCTGGAATTGCAGAAACAGCTTGCGTGTGCCACGATGGAGGCTCACAGCATCAGTAAGATACCTGTGCCCTTGCTGGACAAACCCAATGATTAATTCATGCTTCCTTTGCAGAATGTCAAAGGATAAGTGTCATAAATGTAAAAGCTGTATCAGATATTAAAAAACACATTAGATAAAAGATGTTTCCAAAATGAGAGATTTAAATTACTGGAGCAGTAGATCTAGCTAAAGTAGCTAGTGACTTTAAGAAGATAAAGCATTATTTAGTAAAAAGATGTATTTGCTGGATTTTATTATTCCAAGTTTTCAATTCTGCTTAAATCATGAAGGAAGAATGCTGAGACAACTTTTTTAGTGCCAAAGTTTAAGCAACTTAATCCAACCATATTTAAGAGAAATAAAGTCACAGAATAAATTTCGAAGAACATGTTTCTTTGAAATTTCAGTAATCAGTCAAGTAGAAAGTGGTCCTACATTTTTCTGCAAGAAGCCATATGACTATGGTTCAGCCATCTTATTTTATAGATATACAGATATAAACACAGACACATATAGACACCATAGTGGGTGGGCACAATTGCATTGTATATAAGCAAATATAGTTAAATATCGAAATATACACTTCTGTCCATTATGTATTTTATGTTCTTAAATATGCTTGACTAAGGACTAGAGTTTTGGCTTTTTAATATCTCTAAAATCAGGTAATTATGGTAAATAAACATGTCTACAAGCTTCAAAGCGACATACATGGTCCCAATGACTGCCAATTTAAGGCAAGATTACCATAATGTAGAAGGCAGGATTTTGTAGACAGTTGGAGGACAAAGAAGTAAATGTCAAGTTACTATTTTTAATATAAAATTAGTTAGAAACTCTTCTTGCTCTTTGCTCTCCTCTTCTTCCACTGAAGAGACTATTTCTTACTAAGATGCTAGCACAAACACTTAAAAGATCTCCTCTTTTAGAAAAATCCAATTTGAACAACCAAGAGAATTTAAAATATGGTATAAATGTATTTAAGCTTTCATTCCTAAAGGCTTTAGTTCTTTCATCAAAATAGGAGGTCACAACAAGTGTATATTGTACAAAGAGAGCAAGGTGTTCAACGCATTTGAAGAATAGGAGCAAAATTAGACGTTAGCATTTCTACGGAAGCACATAAGAAACACCAACTTTGTTTTGTCTACACTATACACCTCTAACATAAAATAAGAATGATCTTCATAATGGACATTAGAGAATTAGACAACACATTTATTAAAATAAAATTTAACAGTATCATTAAAAGCTTTTTGATTGTCTACATAAGTCCTCTTATTTTACAGATGTATAAATGAATTAGACATATACTATAATGTCTGAGTAAAGCCTAACTTTATTATCACAGCATACGTTTTATTTTGATTTCCACTAAGCTTAGTATAGCCATTTTAGGAAAAGCGAGCATTAAAACTGTCATATTTTTAGCTCTGAGGCTCACTTCCAGTCTCTCTTCAGGATTCACATTAAATAATGTCCATTACTAGATTCTCTGCTAGTATATTTTTTCTTGAAAACCTATAGTCTTCTATTTACCCAACAAAATATAAACACAAGATTAAAATATAAAGCTGTATTTGATAACACTAATTTTTTTGACCTTAACTATTCACCAAGCATGATATTTGTTCATAAGAAATAAATATATTGTTTCCACCTGGCCTCTTACACACTCCATTTTCTCTTCTGTTCCCACAGTTTGAATGGCCCCAGTCTACACTTTGAATCCAAGTTTGGGGTAGGTGAGGGGTATGTTAGTGTCTAAGTTTTGGTCTGTTTAATAATTACATCAGGAAGTTGTGGCTTAGTTAATGGCACTAACAGAGTCTTCTCACAAAAGGGGATAAGACCCAAAGCTTTTATAGTATTATAACCCTTTCTACTTCTTAACAATCATAAGATGATCTAAATCATTATAAAGGTCACTCCTGACCTTTCAAAAGTCAAACTTCCTTGCATGGTGCTAGATAGCATGTTTTGAGAACAGTTTCAACAGTAACTTCATGTCCAAGGAATTTGATAAGCCCTTTTTCCCCACAAAGGCTCAATTGGAGAGAATGATATGACTGGTTTTCTGCCAAGAGACCCGCTGTAGAGAGATTGATCTCTAGTGATCTTTTTTTTTCCTTTTTTTTTTCCCACCAAGTGACAGTTGGAATATGCCCATTAGGATGGTTCTAGAAGTGTTCTTAAGCAACTTGTAGAGGCCCAGCTGAGGTCTTGTCAGTTGATCTGAGAAAAACGGTGAAGGCATCCCAATGACAGACTGTCAGACTGTCATGTTTGATACCTTTCTGGAATAAAAATCTCCACGCAAGTAAAATGTGCTGTACTTTAAAATCACAGTTCCAGGAAGTGGAATTTTGAGCTATGTTTGTTATATACATGACAAAGTAAGTTTAATGCCATTTATTAAAAACACACATGCACATGCCCTCTTTAAATGTACTTTCTTTTGCAATAAATGAAATTCAAAGTATCTTATTTCTAAAAATATCTCGACATTTGTTTTGGAAAATACAAAATAATTGATGGTTTTCATTAAGGGAAGGTTACATCTAAAATAATAAATTTTTGGGGCGCCTGGGTGGCGCAGTCGGTTAAGCGTCCGACTTCAGCCAGGTCACGATCTCGCGGTCCGTGAGTTTGAGCCCCGCGTCAGGCTCTGGGCTGATGGCTCAGAGCCTGGAGCCTGTTTCCAATTCTGTGTCTCCCTCTCTCTCTGCCCCTCCCCCGTTCATGCTCTGTCTCTCTCTGTCCCAAAAATAAATAAACGTTGGAAAAAAAATAAAATAATAAATTTTTGTTCTTACAGAGCTTATAAACTACCAAAAGTAATTAATTTGTAAGTAGACATATAACATGACAAATGGTGGTAAGTGCTATGAAGAGAAATAAAGTAAGGAAGTGGGGAAGTGAGGAGTTGGTGGTATGATTTTAGATAAAGTGGGAAGATCAAGAAAATCAGGACGGAGAAGAACACAAAGAAAAGATCACACTGGTTCCTAGAGGTTATCATCAATCACCCTGGTTCTGCCATTATGGATGTTTGAGCCTGAGATTCTCCTTCATGTCACCATGTGATCTTTCCGTAAAATGGGATAACAACATACACCGCAAATTTTTGTAGCACACAATTGATTGCAAAAATATTATATGTAAATATCTGGAAATAAAATACAGTGAATAAAGAGAATGGACCAGAAAGGAAGTCAGTGAGCTGCATTTCACTTAGGCCACTTCCACATGTTAGTTGAAGCTCATTATTATTATTTCCATTTCATAGATAAGAAATAGATACTTGGGGCGCCTGGGTGGCGCAGTCGGTTAAGCGTCCGACTTCAGCCAGGTCACGATCTCGCGGTCCGTGAGTTCAAGCCCCGCGTCGGGCTCTGGGCTGATGGCTCAGAGCCTGGAGCCTGTTTCCGATTCTGTGTCTCCCTCTCTCTCTGCCCCTCCCCCGTTCATGCTCTGTCTCTCTCTGTCCCAAAAATAAATAAACGTTGAAAAAAAAATTTAAAAGAAATAGATACTTAAGAGGAATAAGTAACTTCATAACATGGGAAAGACCAAGGCAAAGGCAAGGCTTTGATCTGGGTCTCTGTCACTCTGAAGCCCAGTTCCTGCAATGCCACCTTACTGACCCTCTGAAGGCTAAAACACAAGGTTCCTTCCACCCTCATGTCAATTCTCTCAATCCCTAATATCTAGTGTAATAATTGCAATACTTTATGTTTCCATCATATCTTAAAAGTCTTCAAAACATGCTCCTTAATTACTTAATGTCACTCTTATAAAAGTTCTGGAGTAGGTGTTATTCAAGAAAGTGAAGGCAAAATGGTTATATAATCATTATGTCAGCTCATCTAATTGTTAGTGAGAAAGGTGGCACTAAATCTTAAGTTAGCACACTATGAATCCATTTGTTTTTCTACTATATGGTACTGCATTAAATTTGAGTTAGAAAAGTAAGGGAAAAGCTCTTCAAATCAGAAATGCAATTCTGTTTTTTCCTTGGGGTTAACCCATGTGGTAACAAATAAAAGAATTAAAAAGCAAGGCCCCCCATTTTCTGATTTTAGCATTCCCACACTTTATTTTTCACAATCTTATTTTACTCATGATTTTGTTCCCTGGCCCCAAATAAATTAATTTAATCAATTCTAATTTGGGGACCTATAAAGTTATACTGACTCAAACTTGGCAAATTCCAATTAATTGTTTATATCATAAACATTAATTAATTAATGTTTTTAACATTCCAATTAATTGTTTAAGATATCATATCCATGATTATCTTAAAAACAAATGTCAATATTAGCTATACGTTGTTTTCTTTCTCAGAATTCCTCTATAAGTATTACAGTCTTGATGCAATAATTTGTTTTCAAGAATAATTTGTTTCCAGTTTTAGATGCTCCAAAGATTAAGGTTTAATAGTCTACCATGACCCAGAATGATAATTGCTCTTGTTTTGTGATAAATTTAAGGTGGTTTAGTCTATACGGGGTCCACTTAAATAAAATCTAAGTTCTTATGAAATTAATGCCTAAGTCAATAAATCACTTAAGACACTGAAGAAAGTTGGCAGCTCCATTTTCTACAACTGAAGAGGACGGGTCAATAACTTCATTTGACTAATATTCACTTTTTCTATATGGCAAACAATGAACTTCATCTGTCTAAGAAGTTTATCACTTGAATTTTGTAGAAAATGATAAAACACTAGGGGAATAACATCAAATCAATGAAAAATTTCAAAGTCAGAAAAAAGTGCTCAAGATTCTAAACCAGTCCTTTGAAATTACTTGACACCCTTTCATATATTCATATACGCTCATCAAGAGTTCATCTTTATCACTTTTTCCATGTCCTCAGCAGTAGCAAATCACTTACAATATGTTTCTTAGCAAATCACTTACAGTATGTTTCTTGGACAGAAGACACACACTACCTCAAAAATCTTAAGTTTCCTTCTCACTGATACTTGAATTTTAAATCCCTTTTTAGCAAATGTACAGAGTTCCAATTCTCAAATGACACTGCAAAGGGATATTTTTTGTTTTGTCTTGTTCAGCAATGAATATGCCCCTCACATAGTTCTTCTGTCCTTTGCCTTGGACTCCTTGGCCTTGAAATGTTAGAAGCCTCAAATTTGGAGAAAAATCATAAATATTATATGGATACAATAGGAAACTGGAAAATGGCATATAAAAAGCTACTCAATTACACAAAACAATTTTTTCTCCCCATTTAATGAAGTAGTGAGTTACTAAAATTCTCAAAGCCATTAAAATCAAGGTGATTACCCGATCTTTCTCAAAGATTGGCCAATGTTATCAAAGATAACATGCAGGTTGCTGAAGGTGCAGAACAAACTGACAGACAGATCTCAAAATATCTAGCCAGCGAGCTCATCCACAGAGGACTACAAAAATTTCTCCCGTGTCTAGACTTCCAGTTCTCCGTGTGTAAAGACCTGTCACTACTATGTCCTCCCATACCTAGTATTGAGCCTGGCAAATGGTAGATGCCAGCTTAAAATTTCTTAAATATAAATTCTTAAGTTCTTCAAAATGCAGATTTAATCCTATACTCCTACTCATGCTTAAAATCCTTCAATGCCTTTCCATTGCCCTTAGACTGAAGTCTAAAATCCTTAACAGAGCCTACAAGGACCTGCTGGTTTAGCAACTACCCAATTCTCCAGGCTTGTCCCACATGAAACTCCTACTTTACTGTTGGTGCTAACCTGGATTTTTCCAGGACTTTGTAGACACTAGGCTTTTTCCCACTGACTGAAGGCATATGCTTTATGTAATTATTTTACAAATACTTCAAAATGTATAGAAGTATCAAAACTTATAAAGCAAGCTGTAATTATCCAACCAATATTAAATAGGCATTACCATTATGCCATGCTTGCCTCAGTTATCCTTTTTTCTCTAGTTCTTAAAAAAATAAAATAGAACATAGCTCATTACCTCATTTTATTCAGGTGTCTGCACAGAAAGAATTTCCCCTACCACTCCACCTGAAATGGCATCCCTCCCTAGCCTTTCTATCTTGTTTTGCTTTATTTTTCATAGCAATAACTACCACCTATTACATAATCTATTTATTTACTAAAATGCTTATTATCTGTATCCTTTTCTAGAATGTAAGCCTCATGCTAAATAAATACTTTTTTGTAACCTAAGTTCTACCCAACACATTCCCTGTCCCTTCCAGTGCCCCCCAGCTAGCCATAACAGTCTGAGGTTGGCATGTATATTCTATGTGTAGTTTTTACCTTTCCTATGTGTCTCAATAATAAAGACACTGCACAGCTCCCTTCCCCTTCTTTTTTGCCTGATGTTTATCCGTCCTCCAAATTTTAACTATTGTGCTACTTCTTCAGACAAGCCTTACTCCACTAGCCCATTTATTCCTTTGCACTCCTTCTTTTCAATACTTGTGACAGTTAACATTTTCTTTTTCTAACTCCCTGTGCTACTAGACTGTAAGCTTCATGGAGGTGGGGTCAATTCTGTGTTGATCATTCCTGGCACATTGTAAGTGCTCAGGAGACACTAGGGAATAAGTGAATCGAGCAGCAACACAATCCAGAGGAAATGATTCCTTGCTTACTAAGGCCAGGAATCAGTCATTTCCTTGGCCAGATTTTTCTTCTCCATTTTCTTACAAATGAAGTTGTTGGCCTAGCTAACATGAAATAAGGATAACAGGGTACTATTTCTCTTTGTCACACAGACATTTTCTCCCTGCAATGTTTTGTTATACTTCTGGAGAGCCTGCCATTTGTCTCTATGAATTGGTCAGTGCCCATATTGTTTCATATTTTAAGATAAACAACTTTATTTCAACACATTCCAAATCTAGGAGTCACCAAGTTAAATTCAGACACCAAAGAGAAAAGTACTTTGTGGTATTTACTGATGTTTCAGTGAATCAAGTGGAAATATTTCAAATTGTTGCCTCATGATTCTCAAAAACATTCCATATAAAATATGAGATCCAGTTCACCTAAGTTTCTGCTCAAAAGCTCATATAATACTGGATTAAATTACACAGCATGTGTACTTTGAAACTGAGCCCTTTTTCCTCTGGCCTTTTTTTTTTTCTCACATTCTTTCCACAGAATGTATACATACACACACACACACACACACACACACACACACACACCCCTTGATTAAGAATTAAGGCTCAGACAATATGGAAATATCTATATTAGCATATAATCATTTCTATTTAGTTTTACAAAAAACAGACAAGTAAAAGTTCAACAAAACTTCAAAAATTTTTTTTTGATTGAGGACTCTAAAAATATATTTATGTAAGAATGGATTTTAATAGCAAATTTCTCCAGGTCACATAGAATTCTTATACCTACTTTCACATCTGTGAAGTTATTTCTTTAGCTTATTACTAAGAAGAACAGAAAAGTAATATGAATTATGTTTTCTTTTTTTTTTTTTTCAACGTTTATTTATTTTTGGGACAGAGAGAGACAGAGCATGAACGGGGGAGGGGCAGAGAGAGAGGGAGACAGAATCGGAAACAGGCTCCAGGCTCTGAGCCATCAGCCCAGAGCCTGACGCGGGGCTCGAACTCACGGACCGCGAGATCGTGACCTGATTGAAGTCGGACGCTTAACTGACTGTGCCACCCAGGCGCCCCTGAATTATGTTTTCAAAGTATCTTGAAACACTTTTATTAGATATTGTGCAACCATATAAAAGCAAAGCATGTCTCTAGGGTGAATAATTCTTACATTGCACAAACAATCAAGTCAATATGTATTCTTTTAAACATAAGAAAGACAAATTAATGTAACAATGTATATAACTTTGATATATGATGTACAATACTAATCCATGACCCCCCCCCCCCATGATAATTTAGTATTTAGGAGCAACTTCCAAAAAACAAGTTTGCATTCTCTGATGTCATCAACTCAGTCATTACTTAAAAATATGTATTTTGGGCTACCTGAGTGGCTTGGTCTGTTAAGCATCTGACTTCAGCTCAGTTCATGATCTCACAGTTCATGAGTTCGAGCCTCACATCAGGCTCTGTGCTGACAGCTCAGAGCCGGGAGCCCACTTCGGATTCTGTGTCTCCCTCTCTCTCTGTTCCTCCCCTGCACATGCTCTGTCTCTCTCTCTCTCTCAAAAATAAAAAAAAAAACATTAAAAAAATACATATTTTTCCAGAAAATTTACTTAGTGTGCTTATTATATACCCAGATGTCTAAAACTCATATTCTTACAGAAACCCAGCAACATAAATTAATTACATGAATTAAGGTGAACTGTATTTGGCTCTAGAGTGTGTATCAGGAAGTTGTGACTTTGCTTTAAAGAAAGATGAAAACATCTCTGACATATACCTATTTTTCCCCATATGCAGCAATACTTTTTTAATTAATTAATTCATCTTACATAGTGCTTGCTTATACGCAACTTATTGTTTAAGGTGTCCCAAAGTTGCAAAGAATAATAAACCCATGTTTCTGTTTCAAGGTGCCTATCATCTAGACAAACTCATAATTGGAAAAATGATAACTGAGCATAGTAACAGCAATGATAGACAGAGAGAGAGAGATACACAGGG
The DNA here is from genome assembly GCF_014898765.1 of Herpailurus yagouaroundi. Lineage (NCBI taxonomy): Eukaryota > Metazoa > Chordata > Mammalia > Carnivora > Felidae > Herpailurus > Herpailurus yagouaroundi. The sequence goes on from NW_024412403.1 coordinate 27,425,083, forward strand.
TATTGTGGGAACATGGATCAGAGTCATCATTTCTCACTGAAGACAGGAAGTGAGTGAGAACAAGCTGGCTCTACAAGGACAGGTAAGAATTACCTGGAACTGGAACTGGCAAAAACTTGGGAGTGTGAAGACAAAGTCTCCTGACAAAGAGATCAGCATAATCAAAAGCCCAGAGACAAGAAACAGGATGGTGTAAGAAGGAAATTTCCATCACTGAAGTGTTACACAGAATCTGAAATACGGACTGGTTAGAGATGAAACTGGAGAATTTGACAAAGGCTAGATCATGGATGACCTTATGTTGTAGTAAGGGGTTTATCCTAATCGTTATAGCAAGTGAATTTACTCTTATTGCCAAATTTTGCATGATGTAACTAGGTGGCTTAGTTTCTGTTTTGAGAAGGATTGAGAGGAAATATTAGGACTTTTTAGAATAGAATATTTTAGTTGATTACTAAATTTTCCATAGATTTGGGAATGGGAAGTCACGGCATTGATATGATATTTCCTTTCCTTGTTATACACAGCTGATGTCTTTCAATATATGTGTGGGGTAATATGTTAAAAGGTTTCTTTTTAATTGTAGATTATTCAGGAAAGACATGGAGTGGAGAAAGACATGGAGTGGAGTGGAGTGGAGTGGAGTGGAGTGGAGAGGATTTTGTGGTATTTCAGAAAAGAGAGGATGAGAGTTCTATACCAGGGCAGTGGGAATACACAGGGAGAAGAAGGAAAGTTTCAAGAACTCTTTAGGAGGCCATATTGGAAGGAGACAGATATGGATGATGATGTTGAAGGAGCCACAGATGACTCTCCAGATTCAGGTTGGAGAATTGGTTCCTTCTGATGCACCACCTAAGATAGAAGGTATAAGAGCAAAAACAAATTTGGAAAGAAAAATGCTAAGATGTGACTTTGAGATTTAAGATACTGGTAGAGCCAACCTACAGGGCAGTGAATATGTGGCTAAGGTAAGAAGTTGTTTTGTTGGAGATAAAATTGGAGGAACTATCAGCATACTAGTAGGAATTGAAATTATAGAAATCAATTTGCTCACCTAGAAACAGTGTTTAGGGTTTAGGGAGAAGCATCCAAGAATGATAAGTAATAGTGTTTGTAGGAGAAAGGAGCAATGGAGGGAGGAACAGTGAAAGATTAGGGGGAAAAAAAAGAATGCGGAGAGTCAGAAGTTAACAGAATTTCAGACAGGGTGGTTGACCAAGTCAAATGCACCAGAGGGATCCAACAAAGACCCTTATGACTCTTGCATTTGGCAATTTAGAGCTATGAGGTGACCATAGGGTAACAGAGTAGTTTCAGTAGAATTATAAGGGCATAAATTATATTTAAAAATTAATTGATAAACTTTTTCTATATTTATTGAATAAATAAAAGGATATGGTTTATTCCTTTACATATAAGGCACAAATAAATATTAATTTGAAAATAAACCATTTCTGTACTATTTTAGATATACAGAAAAATTAATCACATTTTAATTGAAATATGTATGAGTTTCAAGGTGCTTAGAGTTTAGTGGGTTAAATTCTAGATACAAAGGTGCTCTATAAGAAATAACTATAATTATTATGCATTTTTAATGGCTTATTTTTACCTATTGTTATTCATTTCATTATCATTGCCTTTTGCAAATATTTATCTAAATTTTAATTTCTTAAAGAAGCATACAGGATGTATTCTTTTATATCACTGAAAAAAGCATCTTTTAAAATAAATTAGTAGTCGGAGATATTTTACATCATAAGACATCCTCTTTGAAATGTTACTTAAACATGAGCAATAAATTTAGGGCTTTGATTTTGTATAAGGTGTGAATCACTGGTCAAAATGTGAGAAGGTAGGGCAAGTTAGTTATTCTACATGCAAAGCTTATAGGGTGCCAAGTTACAATTGTACATAATGGAGTCCCTTAACACTGTGTCCAGCGGTGAATTCTCCAAATATTAGGGACTCTCACAACATGACTATGAGAAGAAAATTCTAGATCTGTGATTTCTAATCCAGAAAGCATAGTGGGCTTACCCAGGAGTCTTTTCCAAACAAGCATGCCAAGGACTCACTCTAGACCTACTGAAGCAAAATATCCAGGAATGGGTCCAAGGCACGTGCATTGTGAGAGGCCCTCTGAGATGATGCTGATGTTCGTACGTAGATAAGAATCACTGTCCTACATGGGAGTGACGATTCCTCAACCCACAGATAAGCCCGCCTCTATTTTAATGTATTCTGCTTCAATCAAATGTCATAATGAACACAGAATTACTCCTGAAATTCCCTCATCAACCAGAAAAATGAAACTTTTCACCTGTACCAGAAAAGCTACAAGGTGGCCAAAAGACTGATATGGATTTTCCACTTCTCCATTAGGAATTAGAAAGAGATCCTAGGAGTGTCACTGTTAGGTTTCAGCTACTTTTTCTAAAATTTCAGTTTGTTACCTTCTAGGCTTTCCAATTAAACCAGGGTTGATGGGGTGGTACACTCAGATAAACAAACCGAATCACACAGTTTCACAAGTTGGACTTAGAGTAAACGAATTTAGTTAAAACCATTTCAGTCATTAAAAAAAATTTTTTTTTAATGTTTATTTATTCTTGAGACAGAGACAGAGCGTGAACATGGGAGGGGCAGAGAGAGAGGGAGACACAGAATCTGAAACAGGCTCCAGGCTCCAAGCTGTCAGCACAGAGCCCGACACGGGGCTAGAACCCACAAACTGTGAGATCATGACCTGAGCCGAAGTTGGATGCTTAACCAACTGAGCCACCCAGGCGCCCCAAAACCATTTCAGACATTTAGACACATGGTGCAATTGTACGAACTATACATAAGTATATAGCAATACAGTTTCAAAACTCAGAAAAATTTTGAATATCACATGATTTGATTTCAAATGGCCAAAATATTTAAATGACTTCTTAGTTATGCCTTTCCTTAGCCATACTCCTCCTTTTTCAAATCATAGAATGGAATCTGAAATAAGGTAGAGATGAACACTCAGCAGAACGTCCCCTATTCTCTCCCTCGGCTTCCTCACTTACTCTCTCCCCATGTAAAATGCCAGACCTCCTGTGCCTTCAAATGTGGCCGCTAGGACTGTGCCCTTGAAAGCAGTGATTGGCAAAATGTGTGTGTGTGTGTGTGTATGTGTGCACGCGCTCATATGTGTGAATGTGCACAGTGGGGCAAATTTCCCTTCTTGATGAAGGAAGCCTGCAGTCCCAGTAGTAACAGACAGAATAAACTGCTTACAGTATAAATATTAAAGGGAAGGAGGGGAAGAGACAGGAAGGGTAGAAGGGAGAGAGAGAGAGAGAGAGAGAACTTCTAATACACAGGTGTTTTTGCTGATTCATAATATGTTCTAAGATTTTTACAAATGTAATCACTCAGTATTATTTTTACCATGTTTAATTAGCAAACTGTGCAATTCTTTCCCCATTGGTAAAGGAAAATGGAAAATATAATGTAGGCATCATTAAGAATTGATAAACAGAGAACTGGGAGAGCTGGTAAAAGGGAGCTATCTCCTCGTCTAGGAAGACAGATCCCACTGCTAAGACAGTAATGCTCCACTTCCTGCTTCGGTGTAAATGGCAGGGACAGACAGCTGCAGAGCTTTTTCGAAATATCCATCCTATTTCTACTCTAGCTTCCTGCCCGCATCCTCAAGAATTACTGCCTTAAGAAATCCAATTTCTCCCAGAATTATCTGTCCTTACATACACAGTTATCGAAGTCATTAAATGATTCTTCCCTGGTGCTCCTGATCCACAATTCTGAGAACATGGAAATCAAAAATCAGCAAAAACAAAAATGATGGTCTGGGTAAATTTTAGACTCCCTTGACCAAAAAAAGGGTTGGACTTACTTAAACATGTATAATGTGTTCCCCAGTAACAGAATAAAAAGAAACTGTACGAAGCTTGTGGAGGAACAATTTAGATTTTACATATGTAGTGATTGAGGCTGGCAAATTGACTTTAAAGTTGGTAAGCCCATTCTCATTGTTTTTTCTCAATGGAACCATTCTCTTGCTCACTTTGATTCCAGATTACTAGCCTCCTTTTCAGCTCCTTAACATAATTTACTTACCCTGAGTCTAGACCTTTGAACATGATATTCTCTTTTTCTGACAGTCACTCACAACCAATTCATTTACCCTGCATGTATATACTGAGCACCTATTATATGAGGCACATTTCTAGGCGCTGGGAATGTGTCCGTGAAAAAAGAGGGGTACCCCTGCCATCATGGACTTATATACGACAACTAAGGGTGGAATTATTTCAGGATTTCTCAACTTCAGCGCTATGGACATTTTGACCTAGATAATTCTTTGTTGTGGGGCCCTGTCCTGTGCAATGTAGGATGTAGAACAGCATCTCTAGTCTCTACCTATTAGATACCGGCAGCATTCCTCCAGTTGTGGCAACTCAGAATGTCTCCAGACATTGCCAAAAGTCTCCTGGGAAGAGCAAAGTCCTCCCAGCTAAGAAGCACTGGGTCACTCACTAGCAACTGTTAGGCATTTCAGATTTTGTATTTATTGTAGTAATTATTAGAATACTGTCTTCTCCCACAAAGAGACACCTGTTCTCATAGAACACAAGGTATGTGTTTTTATTTTCCCCTTAAGATCCCCAGCTTCTAGGACAATAAATAGTAAACAGTAGACACTAAGTAAATACATTTTAAGGGCCTGAATGATTAATCCAATTGGCAAACGGTTTCCTTCTCTCAAGCCCATTAGATGTTTTTATGTACTCCATTAGCTCTTCTTGCTTACCCCTTCAGCATACTTATTATACTGTATTATAATTGCCTTCTCATCCCTCTCATCCACCATACTGATCATTCCTTAAGGGTAAAGAATGTGTCAGGTCCATCATCATTTTCTTACTTCCTAGCAGCATACCTGACAGAGAAATACCTAATGAACAGATAGATGAATAGCAACACTGATAATTACTAAGCATTCAACCTGGGGCAGGCACCGAGTTAGCTGATAAGCTATACATATTCCATTTCCTCTTTACAGGAAATATATAATCTCCACTTTCATAGAGCAAGAGCCTGAAACTTAGATATTAAGAAACATGCCCCAGGCATGACATGTTACAGTTAGAATCTGAACTTTCAAGGTCTGATGCAAAAATCCAAAGCATTACTCTGACTACATAGGTGGAAATTTCTTGGCTGTGTCTATGAGAACTTGTAAGTAAATGAGTCAGAAAATGGCACAGGAAAAGCAATCCACTTTTTTTTTTTTCCAAATGAGATTTGAATAACATTTCAAATTACTATCTGGACCCAAGTAGTTTCAGAAGAAACAAACAAATCACTGTACGAATGAGATAGTTTCCTGTTATCTAAGTTTTTTGGGTGGGCAAAAAACTTCCACTTGAAAGTTAAATTTACATTTCATAAACACTAACCGTGGAATCCCAATTTGGTCCAAATTAAATCTTTCAAGTCAAATTTACATTTGTTTAGCTAATAATACTCCTGCCACGTAGCACTTTATTCTGGAATCAACCGTAAGTTTGATTATACAAAGATAATTTTTTAATCTTAAAACATTTGTTTTCAAGCACTTCGACAGACTGAGATGTTAAGAAATGACATGGTTTTGAAATCTAGCGCTTAATGAACCATTAAAAAGCTCACAGGTTACATTTTAATAATTAATTCTTCAGTTATTTTCTCATTATTTGGTCCACAGTTACATTTTTTTGTAGTGACTGACTTTATAATTATTTTCAATATGCCTTCACTTCTCCTCCAGCCACAGATTAAAACAATACGTGCATACATCAGACAAGATTTTTATCAGTTTTATAAGAGAACCAAAGACTAGAGAAAGAAAACTAACAATTTCTGTCTACAGAGAATGAATTATAAGGTGGAATTCAAAACATACATTTGATTTTTTGATTATTAGAAGGAAAATATCATAAAGCAGGTAATCTAATGCAATGACAATGTCTCAAAGGTGGGCTTTACATTTTTACAGCATACTCATTTTAGAGCATACTCAAAGAATCGTACAGAATCTTTACAGTTCGGAAAGTTAGGTTTGGTTGCAATTATTATTTTACATGTTGTTGCTGAGAAATCTGAGATTTATATGACGTGAAACAGATTTCCAAGTTCACTGAGAGGGTAAATGGACTCACTTGAAGCAATTCACATTCTCTGAATGTCAGTTCCAACCTAATGTTTAACTACACCTGCTGCTTTCTCAAATGGATGATTATATAGATAGTACCTAAGAAAAATGGGGAGAATTAAGGGCCATTAGGTTAATATCCCATCCAAGTTCCCGTCTTACGATGTTGTACTTTCTTGGTATTTATTCATTTTCCCTTTTCTTAAAATGTAAGCATTCACGTCTATGACTGGTTTTGAAATTACTAAATAACGGTTGTTTTTAATTTTAACACAGTATAAGTTTACCAATTTTATTTCACAAAAATCAATGACCCTATTTAAAGGCAACTTAAACTTCCCACCAGAAATGCCTTTATAAAACTAAAGCTCTTCTAACTTAAGATCATCACTAGAAGATCGTCCTTGTATCTTCTGCAGGGAGGCTCTTTTCTGCTGTGACAGGAAAATTTATTGCAATCTACCCATTGCTCCAGTTTCATCTTCTTTTTATTAAGTGATTATCTGCTCAAATTGTTTCAATTACTTTCATTGCCTGGAGCAGTGGTTTTCAACTTGCATCTGCTCAGAATGCACCCGAGGGCAAATTCATCTTCAGAGTTTTCTCCCATTAAAAAAAGGGGTGCCAGTACTGGGTAGTTACAAAGCCAGGACTTATGGAAATTCCTGGGCTCTGAACTTCCAGAGGACTTTGTACACCTTATCACTCAGTTAGCATTTATGTATCTAAGGCCTGATATTTATTAACATTTTGAAAACTTAATATTATTTCCCAACATAAATATAAACTATCAAGGTTAGAAACCTTGTTATATTTCTTAAGCACAAGAGTCAGCACTAATAAATATAGTCGGTGCTCCGTAAACATTTGTTAAGATTAGCTAATTTGGCCATAAGCTGATTTAACCAAGATGAGCTTAAACTCTCTCCATTTAAGATCAGAATCAGAATTACAATGATCAAAGCATCATATTATTTGCTACAAATGAAGTTCAGTTTCATTCAGATCATTAAAACAAACCTAATAAATTCAGTTCAATTCCAAATAGACTAGAATCCAAATAAGTGTTTACCAAAACATACTGTTTTAGGACATAAGAGAAGTGTAAGATGGAAAATAAAAGAGTCTGGGACTCTCACAACATCCAGTTCCCCCTGAATGTACTTGGCAATAACAATGGCAGGATGGAATTTCCATCCAGGGCATTTCTATTCAAGGAAGAGCTCCCCACTCATATCCCTTTAGTAGCCTTTGCAAAAATTATGAGAAAAATGATGTTTGATTTTCTTCTCACCCTAAATTCAAACAAAATACTTCTTTCTCTTTGTTCTCTTTTCTTGTTGGGAAAAAATTAAGGGGGTGGGAAATGTTGACAGAAAAAAAAAAAGATTTTAAGTCAGGAAAAAAATAAGTACTGCATCATTCTCTTAAATTCTCCTGTTCCCTCAGTTTGTTTACCTGCATGCGTGCATGTATACACACACAATATATATTCCTTTCATATATATGTGTCATCAATACATGTTTAATAAACATGGCCAAAATCTTGCTTTAACTGCTATCTGAGGTATAGTCTGGAAAGGTGGAAAATATGTGAATCTATTCAGAAGCACTTGAATACCACAAAAAAATGCCTTTTTATTGATGAATTAATATCAAATATTCAATCTTTAAATCTTCTTCAACAGTTGAAATACAGAAACAGATACAATAAGAGAGTGCATATTAATCTATATTGATTAAACTGTTATAAAATTAGCTTGATTCAAACACCACTGGAAAGCCAAATGGGGAAAACCGTGACAAAAAATTAAATTCGGAGTTCAGATTAGTCATTTGAATGCAAATAACCTAGTTTATATATAGACATACACATACAGATATGTAAATACCTAGATATACTTTGTGTTCTGAGAATGATTACTTATACACAGGTTATGTAACTGCTCTATACTGAATTGTCTACTTCCAGTATTTTTTTAATAGTCTGAAAAACAAATGGAAATGAAAGCACTGCAAAACAGACGTCCTTAAAAGAGTCTCCATGGGACATCTGGCTCAAGCCCTTACTTTAGAAATGAAGAAACTGGGATCCAAAGCAGTTTAACTGACTTTCATTTGAAACCTGAAATATAAATCCATTTGTGGATTCCATTTCTAATAAGTGAGGAGTCTGGTTGGCAATTCTTTAAATAGCGGTGTTATTTACAGCATCATTTCACTGAAAGAGATGTCCTTCATCTGCCTGGCAACTTGTTTGCCAGAGTCATAAGGTTTCACCAATGCTAACTCCTGTCTGTAGTTTTTGCTTTGTTCCTGTGCCCATTCTTCAAAGGCTTACTCAAATGCTACTCCTTCTTAATGATGTCTTCTTTGGTCATCCCAGCTGGAAGTGATCTTTACTTCCTCTGATCCCCTAGAGCAATTATCACATTCTGTCTTGTAATTCAACATGGCTTAGTAGGAGTGAATGGATGGACTCTGAAGTTAAGCAGATAGGGGTTAAAATTTTGGTTTTGCTGCTCACACGCAAATAAAAGGTAGGCATGTCAGCTTCTCTGAGCTATAGTTATGGACAAGTATAACTAGTTTATTTGTTTTTACCCCTCCTGCAATATGGTAATGAAACATTAAATTGCTGGAGAAGTTTTAAATCAATATGTCACATACACTTACAAAATAGTTACTACGTATCTTCAACATACCAAATACTGGACTAGACTTTTTCAAAATAAAAAAAGTCACATGGTCATTTATATAACTGTATTTCCTATCTCCCCAACCAGAAGATTTGCATCTTCAAAAGAGGGACTACAGAAATTATATTTTATGTTCCATGATGCTACAGGAGGTATTTGACAAATAGTTGAAAAAAATGAATGAGTGAATAAATGAATGAGAAATCAAATTGATTATTCCTCTTTTTTAAAACTTGATCAGCAGGTTGTCAAGAAGTATTACAAACTGTTTAAGAGCTAAGTATTCTTTTTGCACAAGAATGAACTATTTTTGTTGCTAATGTTAATCCACCTTAAATGAAAAATAAACTTGTTCTGTAGGTGTAATGAATTTAGATCTTTTCCCAAGGAATATACATTTGATTCCTTAATAATTTCACATGGAAGTTGTTAAAGGAAATTAAGCTTCTATTAAAATTTCTACATGGACTGAATGTTTGAATTTTTAAATGTAAATAGACCTGCAGAACTGTTCACTCAATGGGAGAAAACACGATTTCTACTACTACCTACATTTATGATTTATTTTTCTCATATCAGCATATCATAACTCCTTCAATACCCAAAGCCATCTAATAACTATGGATAAATTACAAATGTCTGCCAGGGCCTGGCACAATGCTTTGCATATTTAAATGCTTCAACACTTAGACCCACAACCATAAAGCAGTGTAGTCAACATAGGCAGATTCATCTTTATGATGGGTTTTATTTTCTAAAAGGGTTAATGCTCAAAGCATCCTTTGTTTTGTGACAAGTATAATGTGAGGACCCTCAAAACCCTGATTTATCATTGCTCATTTTTTTTTCTCTTTCTTTCCTGGTGTTATTTTTTAAGTGCTCGCGATCCACATTGGATAAAAAAAGACATTTGAGGTCGAGAGCCGTGGAGGTTCAGGGTGGGAGGGGGGACGGCTATTTTGAATCTTGTGACAGTGAGGTTTCGTTCACTAAGGAGCTCTCTGTGGGTTTCTGGCATTGTAAGTGTTTTGTCTGCTTGCAAGCGAGCAGCTGATGGATGGGGAAAATGTTCATTGATTTGTAGTGCCTGCACTGCAGCCAACCAGCACTAGAATGAGGTGGTACCATCATGAATCTCTCAACTATGCATATTTATATGCAGCTGCTGTACTTCTAAACCTCCAGTGAATACAAAGTACTTGTGTGGCCACCAGTTCACACAATGCCGTCCTGCCGCATGCTCTGATTTAACTACTGTATGGAAGAATAGACTTGGGGGGCTCGGTGGGATATAGAAAGGAGAGGTAAGCATGGAGGGAGAAAAGACTCTTGCACAATTCCTTTTTCTTAGATAGTCGAGAGAATGAGATGAATGTGGGAACAAGTAGGGAACATTCTAATAAATGCTTTACGTGCTCGAATCTCAAGTTCTAAAATTGATTAATGGAAACGGAATCCTTTTAAAGATGGTGTGTTCAGTGAGCGAAGCTTTAGGACTACATGATAATGATGTGGTTAAAATATGCTGGCACCATTGAAATCATCATAGCACTGAGCCGTGTGTATGAGAAAGTCCCTCCCCTGGGGAAACCACAGCTTTAGTACGGAGAAATAGATGAGATGCTATACTTGATGGGGGGCGGGGGGAAGGGGGAGAGGGAGAAGGAAGGCGAAATAAAGAATATTTAATAGCTTTGCAAAGAAAATTTAAGTCAAATGAAAATACACCGTTGTTAAAAAAAATACAGATGAAAGAGAATTCACTGTAAAATAGAAAATGGAGCAGGAGGGGTGGTTCGGAAGCAGGACAGCTACAGGGCAAGGTTCGAAAGCTGACCGCTTAGAAAAGGCGAAGGGGTACACCGTGAGCTGGAAAATGAAATTCAAGGGATACAAGAAACAAAGAGAAAAGAAGAGTCAACATGAGACTCCTTTCTTTCAAATAGCACACAAATATTTACTTGCGACATGTAGGTATATATTTAGAATTACAGGGTTTAAATAGTTTTATAAAAATGTAGTTTTATTGGGCTGTAAAATATGTGGCACAATAAATCTGAAAGGCTGGAGATTTTAGATGTGATGAGTACATTTCATTTTCCCAGCGTTTAAGGAAAAAGAATTAAAGAGGCAAGAAAGGAATTGAGGAAAATTGAAAATCACATAAAACTAACAGATACTATAAAATTTTTCTTGTTCATAAAGTTCTGAAGGCCAGATTCAGGTAAAAGCTACCGACAACAATAGTCCCACAGTGCATCTGACAGAAGTTCATTTTATTATAAGATTAAGGCTCAGCTCCAATATAAGCCCTATCAAAGCGACATCAAATGAAAAGTCAAATTCAGTATCAGGGTACAGTTTGATTCCATTATCAAAAATAAGCTTTATGCTTTTCCACGTAGAGTTAAAGCACTAATTCAGCCCAAATTGCAGCTGCTCTTTTGACCAGAACATAAAATGGCCTTTTTCTAAATAATTCTCTCTGAGTTTTCCAGGCAGGGTGTCAAACCTTATCTCCCACGGGTCTAGGCAAGACGGATCGAATCTTGAAAGTTATAATGCCAGAGCACAGTCAATGTTGGTATTATATTCCAGTCATTTAGCCTTTATTAAACATGTTCAGGTTTTTAAAACAATACACAAAACCTCAAAATTGATTAGGAGTTTCTCTCTTCTGGCACAGAAACACCCTTATAATACAGTAATATTAGACTCTGGGCTAGCAATGTACTCCACCCAGTGGTGTGTCAGAGTAAAAATGCCTTTTATAAAAGCTAACCCTGACCTAATTTCTTTCCACTTTTCACCCCCTAGAGTGGTACAATGTTAGATAAACATGTGAAATGTAACATGAACCTTACTCTTCAAAATGACAAAGTAGGAAAGGCACATTACCATTTTTGAAAGACCGTATCTTCCAAGTTTTCAATTAAAAGTAAGTAAAATCTTTAATACAGCTCTCATATAAGGATTACAAATAATCATCTTCACATATATGTGTGCGTGCACACACATACGCACACATTGGTAAAAGTGACAGTTTCTGAGGTCATTAAGTTGCTGCCTTAAACTGATAAATGAAAAACACCATTTTCCTGATAGAGAAACAAAACTTGAATGCTAAGCAAAGAAGCAAACAGATAAAAAGGCAAGCCAAACCACTGGTGACTACTAGAATACCTGGAGCATGGGCTCCTCCCATTAACTAAACTACCTGGTTTACTGGTCTAACCAGAACATCTTGCCCAATACTATTGAAATACCTAAAGTTCTGTTTGTTTATGCCCTTGTCCTAGTTGGCAGAGAACAGAGGAAATACAATGGCATCTTTCTTTTGTGATTTATCTTTATGATGATCGAAGACCATTACACATCAAAGATACTATGACTGAGATTAGGAAAGTACATTTAAAAAATTCTGGTTGACATTTGCTTCTTATAAAAATTGAGCCGAAATAAAAACTGAATTAGTTTGGACATCTAACGCTGGGTTGGTGTTTTCCCATTTTAAACATGGAGGCATATAAAAGCCCATGTTTCCATTTAACAGACGAAGAGAATGTAGTTTGAGTAAAAATTGCAATGATATTAATGAGATAAGTAAATACATGGCAGAAAGCAACTTTGGACTATGTCAAATGACCACTTATTATTTCTATTCTAAATCTGCATTAAACAGATATGTAATATTAGGCAATTCACAATATTTTTGATTTACATATTAAAAAATGTACCGCTAAAACTAATTTACTCCCATTGCCAAGGAAGAAGAGGATTAGTAATTCTTGACTGTGTTAGTTTATGAACCTTTGGAGAATCTGATGAAATCTATGAACACCTTCCATAGCAAAATGTTCATATCCATAGACCCACAATGATTTGCGTATAACTTTGGGATTTCAAGAATCCCCTGCCACTATTCATATACTTATATGATGACCATGAACTTCATGTCTGGATGAAGGTCTGGAAATTTTTATTAATTTGTATACCTCAACCGGTAGACTAAATCATTTATTTCTGTCCTCAACTCTCAAAAAAGGTGCCTGGCCCAGAGCTGGTACTCAATAAATTTGGGGCATATAAAGTTGTTTTAAAATTAAAGCTCTGAGCTAAGGACTTAAGATCTGAAGAATTTGAGTTAAAATGAAAAGTAGAAACCAGGAACCACATCAACACATACTTAGTTCAATGAATATTCAGACTTTAAGTGCAATTTGACAAAAAGAGAATATTGGACCAAAATATTCACATGCATGGAAATATGGAGTATATGGCATCTTTGCTGAATTTTACATTGTCATCCTCTTTAGTTTTTATATAATGTGAGTGTCTCATAATTTTCCCATTAGAAAAAATATAATTACTCCATCAACACCTCATGGAATACAAAAGTTTTTCTTATAAAACATTATAAAAAGGCAATGCAGAATGCATACAGTCATTGTTCATTAAATAATGGACTCATGTTATATGTGACATCATCTGTAATTTCACATTTATAACTATACCACTGTGAGTCTCATCAAATATACAGTCCTGTTCAATGCAGCAAAGTAGAAAAACCAGGTATAGTCTAAGCCCATTACGAAGTGGCTCACTATTAGACGCAGTAATACCCAGGGTCAAATGATGTCCCCAAGTAAAGCATAACATCCTCACTATGACTCAGAAAGCTCAAAGAGTTAGCATTACTCTTATTTGTTGCACTATATCATGATTACATTGTACTATCAAGGCAATTTTCAAAGATTTAGCTTGACCAAGAGAGAAGACATCTGTAGAGAGGAGCGTAAATTATGGAGGAATAGAACTTTGGAGGAGTTACCTAATTCTTCTCAGAGGCCTCTGCTTACACAAAATGTTCAACATAATAGTAGTTGTGATTTTTAAAAGCCAAGATCAAGGAAAAGGGTACAGCAACATGCCTGGTATGAGGTAAATATTGAATACATGGTTGCTGCTACATTATTATTCTTAGCATTATTAGTAGAATCAGACAACTTACTTAGTATGATCACAGCAGAATTCAGTCATTAACGTTTGCCTGTGCCTTTCCAGTAAAGTAAAAACAACAACAACAACAACAACAACAACAACAAACCCTGAAACTATCCTCTAATAGACAGCACTTCTTACAAATTCAGAACATCTATTCACCAAACTAATGTTTCAAGAATAATTCTTACACGACCAAATTTAGTTCCAAAGTTTATCCAATGTTTGTTTTTGAAAAGATACTGTCATGGGGCCTTTGCACCAAATACAATGTTCGAAACAATTGGTCTTTTAAATATTGTTAAAAATGTGTATAAGTATTATTATAACTACAGTGTCTACTTTCTTTGAATCGGGATCTTATGACAATGATCTCACTTCAAATCAGTAGTTGTGCAAATAACTGTCCACTGGTTATAAGTACCGAGCAATATAGCAGGGCATTTTTGACACATTCAAAACTGAATGTGCCTTTTTTGTTTGCATGTATCTCTGGAATACATGCCTGAAATACATGCCTTTTTTGTTTGCATAGATCTCTGGAAATGTTGCATATGTCACTGTTGAACAGGCATCTGTTGAACAGCAAAACATCTGTACTTCAATTTGATATTTAAATATTTATGGAGATGCATGATTACCTCTTAAGTGAAATAATTTTATTGATTCTCCTTTAGTTTTATTTATAGTAAGGACTAATAAAATAGTGGTGGGACATTTCATTTTATTTCAAATGACGGAAAGATCTTATAGTTTTTCTTTTGTTTAATATTGACATCTGTTATGCTTGAATCTCTTTGGATTTTTTTTATCTTCTGATTTGGAGTACAAGTCGACAAAACTTGCTTTATCTTCAATGAGTTAAGGTGCTTCTATTGAATAAGAACAACTTGGCTCATAATTCTTCCATAAAGTTTCTTTGGAAGATATAAGAATATTATCAGAGGATAGATTTAGGAGACAGAAACATTATCAGAGGCTATAAAATGACTCACTGATAAACTCCAACTGTGCCCTGCTCCAGGGCAATAATAATTTGGTCATTTTTCAAATTAGTGTAATTCTCCTGACTTTTGCTTTGCCTCCAATGGCAGAAGGTGAGGAACTCGGAAATCAGGACAAAGGAGGCTCTGTGTTTATACAAGTTATGAAGGGAAATCAACGGTTATATTTATACCTAAATTGAAAATTAGTTTTGTAGAGAAATCTTGGCCTGGAAAATGAAGGCAGATTTGAATTTCTTTTCCAGCCTCTAGATCTCTCAGAGATTCATAATGATAGCCTGAGGCACAGCGCTCCCTAACTCTGTCTCTATTTCACCACTGAAAAAAATAAGACCAACACTTTCCGGCTTCCACCTTAGCTACACCAGAATAATTTTGCAAAAATGAATGTCAATGTGCAAACGCGTAGTATCAATCTTAAAGGATATATGAATAACATCTGAATTACTACACTGCATCTAGTTTCCAATCGAAAGAGATGATAAATAATTCACCTACCAGCTTAACAGAGAAACTACCAGCCAAATGCAATCCACACAGTAATACTGCCTATTCTTATCCTTTGTAATTTGTGGAGAATTGCAGGGATGGAACACTTTCATTTGTCAGTTTGGATGAGACTTTGGTCTAACAATTTTGTACAGCAGGCCCAGTTGAAGCCGAAGGCTGAGGCTTTAGCAAAACAACTAAAAAAACACTCAGAACAAAGACTTTTCTGCATGTTGCCCCACCTGACATGAAGTGATGTTAGTTGTTTTGAAGTTTAGGAAACGTCCAAACGATTAGAGCTTGGCTTCCAATTAATATTTCTGTTCCTTGAATGGCTTTAATGGTGAAAATTCGGTTGCACGATTTTCCAATAATCTCTTTTCATGTTTCTTCTTGGTATTTTTCTTATCACTCACTATCTTTACTAAGTGCCCAGATACCTACAGTATACAAAGTTTGTTTTTGTGTTTTTTTTTTAATTGTGAACAAATTTGGTAAACAATTACACCCTTTGGCTTTATTTATAATGGTTATTTTAGATGTTGGTACAGCTCCTCTGATTTATTTTGTCTGGGAAGATAAGAATGATAGATTTAAAGACATTTTAATATTTTATCCAAGATAGATTTTTAATATTGCCCATTTTCTACCTAAGCATGTTCTAAATGGTTGAATACGAGGCACCTGTGTGGCTCATTTGGTTAAAAGTCTGACTACTTTGGCTCAGGTCATGATCTTACGGGTTGTGGGATTGGGTCTTACATTGGGCTATGTGCTGGCAGCACAGAGCCTGCTTCGGATTCTCACTCTCCTTTTCTCTCTGCCCTCCCCAGCTCATGCTCACTCTCTTTCCCTCTCTCTCTCTCTCTCTCAAATAAACATTTCAAAAAATAAATAAATGGTTGGATATATACCATGATCATCAAGTCAAAATCCCAAACGTCAAGAACATGGACATTCACCAGCAAAGCACCATAATACATTTCAGTACATCTCAACTTCAAAGTGATTAGGTTAGGAACTAAACATTGATTAACAGGAACACTTACAAAACTAAAGGGCTACATTAGTGGTTTCCTTATGTAGTTCCAGATTTTCTACTTGTGAGTTCTCAGGCCACATCCAGACACACCAAACCAAAATCTCAGTGCTAGGGCGCATGCATCTGTATGGCAAGCTCTTAATATGATGCACAGCCTGGTTTGGGAACCACTGGGCTAAATTACAATTAAAAAATCTATTTTTTATACCAAGTGTTTCATAATAATACACATAGACAATTCTCATATTAATAACCAGTACAGAGTTGGTATAGAATTCATTTTGATGTAGGATAGGTCTGTTTTGAATTCTGTCAAGGGGATTTATATACTGAAGAATTAATAGAATCTTATTTTTATGCAGACCAATAAGGTAATTCCAATGCCTCCTACCATTTTGTTAAATCAGAAAGATTTATAAATCATCCATGGAGTCAGACAGCTGGGAAGAGTGTAATGAAATACTAACACTGTATTTATGAAGCAAAATCCACCAGATGTGAGAGGAGGAAAAAAATTTGCCACTCTCAACACGAGACAGAACAAATGAACAAAAAGTAAGACAAAAGATAGAGGATCTAGCCAACATAACCGAGAGGATAGATCTAACGGCTATACATTAAACTCTACCCTTAAGAATGGAGAATACACATTCTTTTTAGGTACCTAAAGAATGTTCACAAAAACTGATCACATATTAAATTGCAAATAAAACATCAGTGACTTCAATAAAATAAAATATTATGAATAATACTCCATAATTATAAGGCAATAAAATGAGAAATTCTATATATAGTATTTAAAAACAAACAAGAAAGACCTTTCTACTTGGACATTTTTAAAAAAAACCTTTTTATTAAATAGCTTGGGTAAAAGAGGAATTTATAAATTGAAATTATAGAATTAAAAAAATGATGATAATGAAAACATTATACACCTGATAATGAAAAATCACTGCACTAAACACTGTCATTAATAACGAAGAAAGAATGACAGTAAATAAATTTAATTCCCTTCTCTAAATACAAAAAAAAGAATAAATAGGAAACAAAAATAAAGTATCATAAGGATGAAAATAATAAAATAAAAGAAGAAAATGATCAGAGAGTAAGATAACAAAAAAACAGTAGATCTGATTAAAATCTTATTTTTTAATAACAATAGAGAAAAAGCACTGGCTAACCTGATTCAAGAAAAAGCAGTCAGAAAGTAGGAAGAAGAGGATGTAAAATAAATCATAAAAGGGAAGGGCACCTGCGTGGCTCAGTTGGTTAAGCATCCAACTTTGGCTCACATCATGATCTTGCTGTCTGTGAGTTCAAGGCCCATGTTGGGTTCTGTGCTGACAGCTCAGAGCCTGGAGCCTGCTTCTGATTCTGTGTCTCCTTCTCTCTCTGCCCCTTCCCCACTCAACCTCTGTCTCTCTCTCTCTCCCTCTCTCTCTCAAAAATAAACATTAAAAACAAACAAATAATAAAAGGGAAGAAGCCATTGAAATAAAAGAAGTTAAAACACGCACACACAAACACAACTGCTCTGTAGAACTCTACTTAAATAAATTTGAAGAACTAGATAGATATTATCAAATGACTCTATTTGAATTATAAATCTTAAACAAAAAAATTTCCATAGAAAAAAAACAAGCAAGTTATCTAGGAATTACTTCACAAAAAAGCACTAGGCTCTGATGGTTTCACAGAAGATATATATATATATATATATATATATATACAGATATAGATAGATGTAGATATAGATATATAGATATATCTGCTTAGTTCCTATGACCGAATAGTCTATACTCTAGAAATTATACCAGTACATTGAAAAGGAATTAAATTTTCAAAATACTTTTTATGAAACAAGCGTAACAATGACATCTAATGAAATAAAGACATTACAAAGGAACAGAAGAACTCATAATTAATTCAAGAATATAAATAAAATATTAACAAATAGGATCTAGTACCATATTAAGAAAATAATGCACTATGGCCAAATAGGTTTTATTCGAGTAATGTTTAATCACTTCAATATATAAAAAGTTATTACTATCACATATTATGTTATATCTAAGGGGGTAAAATCATATTGTCTTCTTAGATGCTGAAAAAGCCATCACAATAATTAAACACTCTTTCATTATTAAATAAACAATAAGAAATTAGAAATTTAAGGATATTTTATGTGCGTATATTTATGTGTGTGTGTATATATATATATACACACACACATATATATATAGCCAAAAGCCAGCATCATTTTTAATGAGGACAGTAGAAGCATTGCCAGTAAAATTGGGAACAAAGTAAGCATGCCCACTATTAATGCTGCTATTCAACAATGTACTCAAGATATTAGCCAATGCAATTAGATGACAGAAATTAATTAGTGACACAAAAACAAACAGGAAGTAAAACTATCTTTATTTGTAGATAATATAATAGCATAGCAAGAAAACATACAAAAATAGCTTTAAATGCCAGTATATAAATAGCTGAAATAGAAAATAGTTTTTTTATAATAATAATAAAGAAGATTAAATATTTAGGAGTTGATTTAATGAGAGATATCGGATATTTAAAAATTACTTTAAATACCTTTTAAAGACATAAATACAGACTTGGACAAAGTGAAAGACATCCCCTGTTCTTGACTAAGACAACTCAACATTATAACATTTTTTTTTTTAACATTTATTTATTTTTGAGAGAGAGAGAGACAGAGCATGAAAGGGGGGGGTGGTCAGAGAGAGGGAGACACAGAATCTGAAACAGGCTCCAGGCTCTGAGCTGTCAGCACAGAGCCCGACGCGGGGCTCAAACTCACGGACTGCGAGATCATGACCTGAGCCGAAGTCGGCCGCTTAACCGACTGAGCCACCCAGGCGCCCCACAACATTATAAAGATGCAATTCTTCCTAACTTAATACATAAACTCAGTGAAAGCCTAATAAAAACATTAGCAAGCTATTTTATGGAGTTGAGACAAGTTGACTCTAGTATTAATTTTTTTTTTTAATTTTAGAGTAAGAAAGAATAGGGGAGAGAGGCAGAGGGAGAAAAAGAGAGAGAGAGAGATAGAGAGAGAATCCTAAGCAGGCTCCATGCTCAGTGCAGAGCCCGACATGGGGCTTGATGCCATGACCCTGGGATCATGACCTGAGCCGAAATCAAGAGTTGGACGCTCAACTGACTGAGCCACCCAGGCGTCCCAGACAGTAAAATTCCTTTTAGAAGTAAACATAAAACAATACTCAGGAAAACTAAGGGAAACTAGCCCTACTAAAAATTAAAACATACTAGAAAACCTCTAAAATTAAACATGTAGTACTGGCACTTAAGTAGATAAATAATCCAGAAAAATAAAATGCAGACAGTCTAAAATTTGGCACATGTTAAAAGTGGCATTTCCCATCATTGGAGTGAAGATAAACTTTTAATAAATGGTGCTAAAACAACTGGACAGTCATTTGGAAATTGTAAAAACATTAGATCTATATCTCATAGTATACACCAAAATAAACACTAAATAAATTAGGGATCTAAATTGAAAAATGAAACAATATAGGTGCTAGAGGAAAACATGAATGAATACCTCTAGTTGTGGATTAGAAAAAGGCTTTCAAAATATGAATCAAAATCCAGAAGCAATAAAAGAAAAGATCCTAAAGTTCTCATCACAAGGAAATAAAATTTTTGTGACTTTATGAGGTGGTGGTTGTTAACTAAAGTTACTGTGGTAAACATTTCACAATGTATGAATGTCAAGTCATTATGCTGTACACTTTAAACTCACAAAGTTTTGTACATCAATTATATGTCAATACAACTAGAAAGAGAAAAATATCGATAAATTTAAACAAATTTAAAAAATCTAAAAGTATGTAGGAGAGAATTTGCAAAGTCAAAAGACAACTGAAAAGCCAAAAAGACAATATTCATGACACAAACCACAAAGAACTAATATCCACAATCTATCAAGAACTCCCAAAACTGAGGAACAAACACCCAAAACATAAAAGTTGGAAAAACATTTGAACCAACTATTTTCACACAAAAGTAAAAAAAAAATCCCCAAGTATATGAAAATATTTGAATTTAGTCACAGTCACTGTAGTGCAAATTAAAACACCTGATGTATCATTTTTTAACTCTGAGATGAGCAAAAATTGACATCACATTCTGTTCACAAGGATGTGGGGAAACCGGCACTCCCATTGATTACTGTTAAAGATAAAAATTGGTCCAACTCTTGGGAGATAAAATACTTTACAAAACTATATATGTAATTACCTTCCGATTGAGCAATCCAATTTCTATGACTCCAATGGTTAGAAACCACACATACACAATGGTATTCATTGCAGGCTTGTTTTTAACTGCAAATATTTGAAACAACCTAATGGGGGCACCTGGGTGGTTCAGTCGGTTAAGTGTCTGACTTCGGCTCAGGTCATGATCTCACGGTTTATGAGTTTGATCCCTGCATAGGGGTTTTTGCTGTCAGCATGGAGCCTGGACCCTGCTTCAGATCTGTCTCCCTTTCTCTCTGCCCCTCCCCCATCTCCTCTCTCCCTCTCTCTGTCTCTGTCTCTGTCTCTGTCTCTCTCTCTCAAAAGTAAATAACCATTAAAAAAAAAAAAAAAGAAACAACCTAGTACTCATGCACAGGAGACTCATTACATTTATTAAAGCAATACGACAGAGTACTATGCAGCCTATATAAAAGAATGAGGAAGATCTCTGTGAAGTGAACTGGTGTAGTTTCCAGGAAAATTTGTTAAATGAAATAGTCAAATTGCAGAAGAGTACTTATAGTAGCTACCTTTTTTTTTTCTTACAAGAAAGCAAAAGATATAAGAAAATAAACATGTATCTATCTTGTGCCTTGGTACAAAAGAGATACAGAAAGGATAAGTCAGTAGTTAAAAAAAAAAAAAGTTACCTACAGGGAATGGAAAAGTAAAGAGTGGGAAGAAAGGGGAAATGAGAACCTGGTAGTAAGAACCTAGAGAATGGAACACTTCTCTAAATATATATATATATATATATATATATATATATTTTTTTTTTTTAGAACTATAGCACCTTTTAGAACTACAGCAATTTTCACATTCCCCTCCCCAAATTAATGAAAAATAAAATTTTTAAAAATTAATTAAAAATGAAAATAACCCAGGATATGAGGTGAACATATGAAAAACAGATGAGCCTAGATGTGTTATAAATGAATAACATAACGTTATTGAATAGGATGGAGAAGAAAATCATGAACCAAAGAAACTTTATGAAACAAATATTTTAAAATACTGTGAGGCAAAAAGAATGGTACTCAATTAGCTCATTCTGATTAGTTAACCAGTTTCTCACGCGGGTAAGGGTTGTCAATTTTGTAGCTACTTGGTATGTGTATCAGGACTGAACATATAAGTTAAGTGTATTACAGATGGTGGGAGATAAATTTTTCACTGTTAGAGAAAAAAGTGACAAACAAGGAAAGGCTGGAGGCTACAACCCTGTTGTATTACATTAGAATTAGAGACATCAGTATTAACTCATAATTGTTCATATATTTACAGACATAGAAATAAAATGGGTAAATATCCATACACAGATTAGCATACACACATACATTTCCTAGCTCTATTAAAGAGGGGTAGAAGCAATAACACCCCAGGAGCAACAAGGATACCTAGCACCCAGATTTTGGTTTCTAAATACCATTCTCCAGTTAAAAGAATAAGTACTCTGTGGACAAGTAGCTTATTTCAGGGATGAGCAGGAAAAATAAGGCAAATCTGCAATATCTTACCAAAATATAAGAAAGTACCCAAAAAAAGAAGGGGGGAATGTCAAATAGACACTGAAGCCAGAATGAAAAAAATTCCCAACAGCCAGAGCTGGAATAATTTGAACAAAATACATAATGATATTATTGAATTATAACCCCTAAAATAAATAAATACCCATATGCCGACACTAATATAAATATGTAATTAAATAAATAAGCAAAAGGGAGAAGGGATATACCTTGTTTAAGAGAATTCTAATTAATAAATGTGGATGGAATGAGGAACATACAAAATCTCATTACACAAACACATTAGTAATAATTGTTAGAGACAAGAAAGATCTACTTACCATTATCAAAATCAGTGGGCAAAAAGACTGAAGAAAAACAGGATATTGGCTTAGTCTAAAAGTATCTTCACCAAAGTATATACTAATTATGAAGGGAAAAATAATAAACTTACATTGGCAAAATCTGACCCACACCACCTGCCTCAAATGATGAAGGTTAATATCATCAGTAATAAGACACATGATACCATGCATTCCCTGACATGGTGCATGTTGCCTAAAAGCACAACCTCAATGTACACACGAGAAAACATCAGATAAATCCAAATTGAAGGACATTCTACAAAATAGCTGAGCAGTCCTCTTTAAGAGTGTCAACGTCATAAAAGACTGAGAAACTATAAAATACTGAGGACATAAAGAGACCCAACAACAAAAGGTAATAAGGATTTCTGAATTTCATATTAATTTCCTAGTTTTGATCTTTATATTATAGTTGTGTAAATTATCAACATTAGGAGAAACTGAGTGAAGGATATATACATGTATCCTCTGTGTTATGTTTGCATCTTTTCTGAAGGTCTAAAATTATTTGAAAATAAAAAATATTTTTAAAAATCATCGCATTATAAGTCAAGATTTTACTTTTAACTTGACACTGGGTTCTGAGCTCTAGTCCTAGCGTTGATGCTAAGAGATATGACTTGAGTATGTGTCACTTAACATTTCTGGGCTTCATTCGTTCATTTATTTCTTCAATCTACACTTATAATGTAATTGAGTAAGATCGCATCTACTCAATTTTTTCTATTTTAATATTGTATGGTCTAGAAACAACTGAGAAACTTTTAGAAACATTATTTGTTATCTCAATGTCTCTTAATACAATAGTCATACTACTCTAGATATTTTATTCAAGTTACTCAAATTCATACTTTGCAAGCAAATCTTATTTTCTTCCTAAGTTTGGTTCTCTCTTGTCATTTTTTCTTTATCATTTAATTTCAGGGCAAAAATAAGGCAGCAGAGAGCATAAACCACTGTTTGGGATCATATATCATCTCATCGTAAATATATTCTTCTAAAAGACTGGTTTAATTCTTAGAAAGATCAATTAGCTTTCCATCAAATGCCAACTATGAAAGGCAGAACAGAAGATGGTGGGAATACAGAAACGAGGAAGAAATAGTCCCGGCTGTAAGGAGCTGACAGTTTAGTCTGAGAGCAGACATGTAAGTAAGTGAGTATTTGTAAGGCAACGTGAAAGCGTTGTGATAGAGATATGCAGCATCCCAGAAAGGAACAATCAACTGCCTGGGAGAGTAAGAGAAGAATTTTTCAAAAGAGATGTCAGGGTATTAGAAGACCAGCAGACAAGTTTCAGGTAGAAAAGAAAGGAAGTGGGGGTGCCTGGGTGGCTCAGCTGGTTGAGTGTCCGACTTTGGCTCAGGTCATGATCTCGCAGTTTATGAGTTCCAGCCCCACATTGCGCTCTGTGCTGACAGCTCAGAGCCTGGAGCCTGCTTCAGATTCTGTGTCTCCTCCTCTCTCTGCCCGTCCCATGTTCATGCTTTGTCTCTCTCTGTCTCTCAATAATAAATAAACGTTAAGAAAAAAAAAAATTTAAAGAAAAGAAAGGAAGGATTTTTCATGATGTAGAATAGTATGTGAAAATGTATAATTCTATAAAAAAAACCTGATGAGTTTCACACCAATTGAATCATATGCTATAAAGGCCTTAAATGCTAAGCTGAAATAAAACGCATGGATGAATATACTGGCTTTCTTTAATTCTTGTCCTCCTTCCCATTGTTCTCTTAGTTGCTTGCTTGTTTTCTATTATACCATAATTCATCCAAAAAATAAAAATAAAAAAAACCACCAAAGAAAAACTATAAACCAAACATAAAACAAGACTTCTCTCACGAGCTTTACCTTTACTTTGCAGACAACAAGAAGCAAAAGGCTCATTCTTGCTCCTAATGTCAAATTCTATTCTGTGACATTCATGGGGAAAGCAACTTTTATATAGAAGATTCTGGATAGATATAAATAAGAAATAGTCTTTGCCTTGGAGATATGTAAGAGGGCAGAAGCATGGTCAAAATTTTTTTTTTTATAAAAAAAAATCACATCTTCAGAAATAACTTCTTCCTGTGTACATCTCCAAACAATCCACTTCTCTGTCTGTAACACGTTAATGGAGACCTATGAGCTGATTTGTCATATGGGGCAGCTAGGTGGGTGTCTTAGGGCAGCTCTCTGAAGTCATTCACCAAACTCAAATGTAGAAAATCATCAGAGCTCTTCTGGAAGCAGAAAAGCAAGCTGGATATTGGGTAGACAATTTTCCCACCACTCTGTGGGGCAAAGAAGAGACTGCTTGTCCAATTCCCAGTCCTTCCAAATAAGTATTGTTTTTAAGTTTTTGTATTTATATATTTTGAAAGAGAGAGAGAGAGAATCCCAAGCAGGCTCCATGCTGTCAGTGCAGATCCCAATGTAGGGCTCAATCTTTCGAACCGTGATCATGACCTGAGCCTAGATCAAGAGACACTTAACCAACCAGCCACTCAGGCATCTCAAGTAAGTATTTTTATCATTCTTTTGCTCAACTGCTAATACTTCATGCTAAAGCAGGTTTTGTATTTTTTTTAAAAAAGCTATACTTTGGTGCGTATGATTAACTTCAACAATAAAATATATGTAATCACTAAACTGTGCCTAATATTAATTCAGCTTGAGATCTGAAACTCAATTAAATTGAAAATTTTTATTTGGTATATGATGCTGTGCTGACATTTAAAAATAGGCATACTGAAGGGTTCTTGTTTTTGAAGGAAGCATATAAACTACAATATAAGCAAATAAGAAAAATACCACCTCTAGATTCAAATGACAATGCTTAATGTTCTGAAATCTTCATTTTCAGGTGATGTTTTATTAAATATGAAATTGGTCATATCATTAAGTACACAGCTTTTAGCTCTAACATATAATTCCCAAATTATCCTGCATTTGCATATTACTACAACTGCATTTAGACAGCAAAAGCTCTCAATAGCCAAAAGGTAGATAAAACAACTTGTACTGTTCTCAAAAGTCGCATGCAACAATCATGCAGGAGGTGACGGCATTGTTTTGACCATGATATAGAAATCTGTCATTATTCAAGCTAGCTTTTATTGAAATTATTATTATTCTTTTTGTTGGAAGCAAGTATAATTTCTGAAGAACACTATTTTCCCCAAATAGCATAAGAACTATAGCACTGAGTACTTTAATGTACAAATGTGACAGTCTAGGATAGTAAGGCAAAAAAAAAAAAAAAGTTAAGCCAGTGATTTTTATAGATGTTTAATACTACAGAGTTTCATTTCTCTGTTTTCTTAATTTTACATTTTAATTGACACAGACAAGTTCAAAAATTTTATCATCCAGTATTATTTCTGAAACTCTGACTTCTATGATTAATCAGAATATTCATTTAAAATCCATTATTGTCAATATTTTACCATAGGTCTCAGCAAAGATACTTTAAAAGCAAACTCAATTTATTTTTTTAAATCTCCTTAAAAGTATTCTGGGTGTTATTTAAATAGTGAGCAAAAAATAAATATCATGTTACAGTGGTAGTTATTGGTACTACAATAATTCAGCAATAATAATTTCTTCACAGAGTAGATGATTACTAGAAAATAGTTATTGAAATGAAAATTTTATCTCCTTATTTAAACTGTCTTCAAAAAATAAACATGCATTTAAAATCACAACATATAATTTCTATATTTTGGTAACTAAACAAAATCAGTTTATCATTCTTTTTAATCTTTACATATATATTTCTATGTTTATAGAGGTTGACTCTGAGGAGAATTTTTAAAATTTTAACAGCTATATTTTTAGCCAAAGAATGACCTTGGAGGCCCAATTCATGGTTTATACATAAAAGTCTTCTTAGAGATTGAATTATTTCTTTACCATTAATAGTGGTAATCATATTTTTAAAATGGAATTTCTGAAAAGGATAAAGGTAGATACTTAATGAGGCAATTTAAGAAACACTAAATTCGACATAATATGGCTGCCCTACATCATGCCATCACTTTTCTCTCTCAACTTCATTCCTCACCTATTTCCTTATACCTCTGAAGATCTTTCAGAATCTTTCTGCAAAATTTCTGTGGAGCATCTTATGTGCCTTACGTAGTCTAACTTGCAAAACAACATCGAGAAATCTTTCCTCACAGAAATTTTCTCCAAGATCAATTTAGTATTATTAATCTGTTAATGACACCCAATATGCAAGTTTTTTTGGGAGGAAACAAACTTCAGGGGTCATTAAAGGTTCCTAGAAAAGAGGTAATTTTAAACTTTTTAAAATATTTATTTATGTATGTTGATTTATGTTGATTGCAAGCAGGGGAGGGACAGAGAGGGAAGGAGAGAGAGAATCCCAAGTAGGCTCCACATTGTCAGCGCAGATTCCGACAAGGGGCTCGATACCACAAACCATGAGACCATGACCTGAGCCAAAATCAAGAGTCAGAAGCTCAACCAACTGAGCCACCCAGGCATTCCATGTGGCTGGAGATGTGATCTTAATTTTTGAAAGAAACTTCAGGCAAAAGGGGAAGGGTACAAAACATAATTGAAGGGATAAAACTTTGGAGATCAGTTGGAAAACTGCTATACCATTCCAGCTCCAAAGTGCGGATGTATTATCACGGTGGAAGTCTGTCTTGTAAATAACCTTAAATCTGCATGAAAGCAAATTTAATTTCCTTAGGAGGTACAGTTAGATATTGCTACAAGAATAAAGTGGCAGTAGGAAATGACAGAAGACTTTACTTCCTTATCCCTTTGGATGGACAGCACACAGATGTTCTCAGGAATCACTAGATCAACTGGTAGATAGTCTTTATCCTTTTTTAAAAAATCAGGCAACACCTAGATGCAAGGCATAGGTTCGTTTTACTGCACTCAAGAATTCTGGGTATCCTTTGTTATACTTCACCCTCTAGTTTCTGAAACCTGGTTGCATTAATCTAAAGTACCCACACCAAATCATTTCCTTTCCCAAAGCATCCACTCTTTCTTAAACTTTTACTTTCAGCTAATTTATTTCTGATTTGTGTCTCTAGCTAAATCTTGAAGGCAAAAAGAAAAAAAAAATCTCACATCAGGGCTTATATTTCTGTGAGAATTTGAGACAATAGAAGCACGGGTGTTTGAGTATCTGCAATACAAGAGATCCCAGATTGGAAAAATTTATATTAGATCAGCATAGATTACATACTGTGCTCCCCCCTAATAACTACTCATCTGAAAAAGGTCTGTTCTGCTCTTAAAATTGACGTTTTGGACTTTGGATAAAGAGATTGGATTAGAGACAATAAGATTTTCCCCACTGGAAACTAATTAAATTTTTCAAACATTAAATAGATCAAACCATATAGTATAAAAACATTTTTAAGTAGGGCAAGATATACTGACACTAATATATCTTATTGAAAAATTGTTTAACTTGACTTGGAACTCTACTTCATGTCTAAACAGCTGAGTTAAGCTTAAGGGTTGTTCCAAACGTAAATATTCAGCCCTGTACATAAAAGACAATAATTAAGTTAAATACTGATTTCCTTTCCAAACTTTAAAAATTATACCAGGTTTCATCTGGTATTCCTTTCCCTTGATTTACTAAACAATAGAATTAGCATCAGAAGGAGAAAGAAGATAATTGTGAACATCATCCAGCCTTTTGACAGTAATCAAAATAACCAGTTACTGCAGAAAAGAAGACCAAGAGAAAGTGACAATTGATTCCAGAAAGAAACAGAAGAGTTGAGAAATGTATATTTCATCATCTCTCAACTGGAAAGCTGGGAATATATGAAACTTGGATTTTAAATTAATTGCTTTTTCTTATGTATACTTATACTATGAGAAGTGAAATGGATCCTTTGAAGTTTTTCCCTGGTTTAATTAGTGTGCTTATGGTTCCTTGAAGAAATATTTCAAAAGAAAATATAAATGGAAGATAAGGCTGGCATACCCTCCAGTTAATGTTGATTAAAAAAAATGAAGCAGGAAACAGTAACTACTTTCCAATATTGTTAAAAACTTGCCACTCTGTTCTCTGTTTTAACCTCCATGATGCCAAGACATTGGGTACTTTGATGCCTCTTTCAGTGATGTTCTATGAGCAAAGAGCAGCATCTCAAAAAAACATGCTTCCTTTCCCATTTGATTCATGTCCACTCTCATCTGCACATTAACTTCCATACATCTTCACTTAATTGGGAGAAAGGTTATTATTTTTTATTAACAAATACTGTTAAAGCAGCTGTTATTCTTACCAATTTGCAGGTAAGAAGAATAAAGTGAAGATCGATAACTAGCAAATGGCAGAAGTGGGATTTGAATCTAAGCCATCTGCCTCTATTATCCATCTTTTTAAAATTTAAATCTAAGTTAGTTGACATAGAGTGCAAACTGATTTCGAGAGTAGAATTTAGTGATCCATCACTTACATACAACACCCAGTGCTCCTTCCAAGCGCCCTCCCTAATACCCATCACCCATTTTTGCCCATCCCCCCACCCAATATCCCTCCAGCAACCCTCATCTCTGTACTTAAGAGTTTCTTATGGCTTACCTCCCTCTCTGTTTTTATCTTATTTTTGCCTCCCTTTCACCATGTTCATCTGTTTTGTTTCTTAAATTCCACATATGAGTGAAATCATAGGATATTTTCTATTATCCATTCTTTTAATGATACTCTATTGTTCTAGGAGCCCCATACAGACTCTGAGGGAGGGGTGGTCTTGGCAGCTGCTAGCATTATTTTTGCTGTTACAATTATTTGCCCACAGCTGTCTTCAATTTCTTTCTTTTTGAGGAAGGAGAGGAAAGGTCATGGGTTTTATACCTGTTAGAAATACATAGTGAAGTACTTCAGTCTTCATACATTTGACCTCTGCTATATCTCCAGATCTTCCTTGACTTATAATGAAGTTATGCCCCAATAACTCTATCATAAGTTGAAAAAATCATAAGTTGAAAATGCCTTTAGTGCACACAAACTACCAAACATCATATCTTGGCCTATCCTACCTTAGTCATGCTCAGAATGCTTACATTAGCCTGTAGTTGGGCAAATTCATTTAACAAGATGATACTTTAACTATGATACAATACAAGGAGGCCAAAAATAGGCTGCGCACAGTTTTACATCTCAGTTATTACCTGATTTTTAAATTGTATTATAATCTAAATTTTTAAATCTTTGGTGACAGTCTTCCTTCTTTTGTGGACCAGATATAGCCACGATTCCAAGTTCCTACACAAATAGATCCTCAGAAATTGTCAATTTCATTGGCTGATAATATTACAAAATGAGAATCAGAGTGATTTTTCAGAATATTTGAGCTTCCACCAGATGTTATTCCTTTGCAAAGTAACTGAATCATCAAAAGATAAGTGTTCCAGAGGCAGCTTTAAGAATCTGTCTTTAAGGAAATGAGCTGTGTTAGAATGGGAAACCCAGTTAGAGATACAAATATCCATTTCATCATTTATAAATTCAACATGTATTTATTAAACAACTATTGTATGTCAGTTCCTGCTCTGCAACAGAAATAGGAATGGTGCCAGATACATTTTCAGGGTAGATTTTACACAGAATATCAATTAATGCTTTTGTTGAATTCAGTTACCTTTTTCAACAGGCTCGTATGGCACTTAAATGTTCATTTTTCGTAGAAAGTTGCTCAAAGACATTTTTGCTGGCTTTGATTTATTTTTTATTCTTTTAAGTACAGCATAGGATAAAGAAACAAAACAAACCTACTAGTTCAGTTAATTTAATATAGTCTATTCTCTATTTTTCACATGCTGGCTCATTGCCGTTTAATATTCCCAGCCAGGTTATAATATTCATGGAAATAGAAATGCACCCAAATGTGTTCTTAATAAGGGTACAGACATGTGTATTCATTACATGGAAGGTTGTTAGCTAACTAACTACTCTGATTACAGATTGATTTTTATTATTCCAGGGAAAAGGTAGGTATTAGTATGGTTTATGGATGTATCGTGTCTTCGGTTATCATTTCTTTGCTTGAATCATTTACCCAATAACTTGCACCCATAAAATGTTGGAATAACATATGATGACAAGCTTATCAGTCAATTTGCAACATTTCCTTAAAAGACTGTTTGCTTTGGTAACCAAACAATTAATGCAAAAGGACGGGATAATCTGTATCTCTTTATCTCTTATAGCTTGAATTTTATTTAAATTTTCAATACAACTCAAATGACATTATTAGTCGTGCATCAGAATGGAATATTATTTCCTATCAATGGCCATCAGGGCCTACAGTGAATACAGAATAAATAGTTCTGACAGGACTGAAGAACATTGTTCTGTGGATGGCAATTTTCTTATTGGGTTTGGGTATCATTGTGGTCCATATTGGTCAGAATTGCCATTTAGTTTTCTACAGGCTAGTATTTCTTACATCAAGACAAGGAAAATTTTAAATTTTTTTTTCAACGTTTTTTATTTATTTTTGGGACAGAGAGAGACAGAGCATGAACGGCGGAGGGGCAGAGAGAGAGGGAGACACAGAATCGGAAACAGGCTCCAGGCTCTGAGCCATCAGCCCAGAGCCCGACGCGGGGCTCGAACTCACGGACCGCGAGATCGTGACCTGGCTGAAGTCGGACGCTTAACCAACTGCGCCACCCAGGCGCCCCAAGACAAGGAAAATTTTAAAGAAATAGCATATACAACCAAATCCTCCCTTTAAAAGAAAACTTATTGATAAATTATCAATTATAACTATGCTTATAGAAAAAGAGCTACTGTACACAGTAAATTCTGTGCATCTAACATGCTAGAAATTTTGTACTTTATCATTTTACAGTAACTCTAGACAAAATAAAAATATATTTAGCTCTTTCTGTTGTTCATCATAGTTAAATATAAATTCATGTTTCTTTAAAAAATAATAATATTGGGAAAAATGATTACCTTTAATGTACTGCCTCTTGCTCTATATCATACTAACAAATAAAAAATGTTTTCAGAATATAATCATCATAGTTTCAAAATAAACTACTATTAATAAAAAATCATTTATTATTGCTTTCTCCAGGAGATCTTTGTACACCCACCAAAAATAACCTGAGATTTAAACTATTCCACATACAAATTCCAAAGCATAAAGTAATTTATAGCAGTTAAGTTTAACTCAGTAAATATATATGTATAGGTTTATGCACATGTACATATATACATACAAAATTATTGTATAGGTTTATGTACATGTACATATATGCAAACAAAATTATTGTACTATATATATATATATAAAATACCATGACTAATAAACACACGTACATATTCTACTATTTTTTTACTTGTACCTTGGCAAGTCATGCTAGTCTTATGAATTATAAATCTTATTTCTGATGACCATAGTATACCAGTTTTATTAAAGCAAACAAAGAGAATTGCAAGAAAACAGAAATAAGGACTGATGAATTAAGTACTAAAAACCCTTCAAGAAAAAATTGCTTAAATATCACAGCAGGAAACATAGGTATGTGGTGAGGAGTAAAAAATCCTCAAAACTTATTGTGAAAAGTTCAATGCATTCTTCATGACGAAATGGCTATGAAGTGAACATATTTAGACAAGGATACCTAAGTGGAGGCACTTTAAAAATATCCTGAAGTAATTCTGTAGTTTCCTTCTTGATCTCTACCTATTTCTGAGAACTCAATGTAAATAAACATTTACTTTTTCAAGATCAGTTTCTTCCTCTAAGGTAATTCCTTCTGCTGTTCTCAAATCCAAGCTGTGAACCTGACCTTCTCCATAGTGAGATCAGAATAACTCCATCCATTTTCACGGGTCAGTAAAGGCCAATTGCTACAAGGTGACATCCTGAGTTAAAAAGAACAATACTTTGAAGTCAACCAACAATATATAGCATGGTGGTATGACAAACCGGTCTTTTTTTAATTTTGGTTTTATTTATTTGTTTTTTTGGGAACCTCTAAACATTATGTACATTAGAAAATGTATTTAATACCTAAGATAAAATTATGGGGGAAAAAACCGGCCTTGCAGAAAGTTGGTTTTCTCTTCTTATTAGATGCAAATACATCTAATTAAGCAGAAGGACAGCAGTGGAATTTTGTAGAGTCCATTACATGTTTGAATTGTGAACAGGCCATTTACGAATTCATCTGAGAGGGAAGCTTACTGCCAGCTGGTGTCAGAAATGGAATCATTATCAGGCATTGTATAGTTGTCAAAAATAATAGCAAGCACCATTGACCTTGGCCAAATTTGAACTGGTTATTTAAAAACAAAAATACTAGAGAGTGGTATTACTGTTTTTAGGGGTATAATGTCTTTAATATATAACCCCCAAGAAACCTGTAAAACAAATTGTTATTTATTGTTGCTAAATTTCCAGATTATAAAGAATTTTTTAGTGCAATAAGTACAAATAAAATCAGTTTTCTTAAAAGGAAAGATTTTAGAAAACTGTAGTGAGCTACTTGCTCACCCTGGACCTCTTATATGAGTTTCCATGATTTACAGAAATTTAGTTTCTTATAATCACAGAAGATTTAGAGTGAAAATAAATCCCAGTACAGGTCACAAGTCTTTACTAGCTATAGGATACTAATTATTTCACTGTTTGAGGTGGAGGCGTGTGATACCTTCTCATTCCCACAGTTAGTGTGTGTATAATGTCATAGGGCTTTGTAAACTACATTTTAATATACTACTTTAATATTAATATTATTTATTTTATTTAAAGTAGTTGCTTATTAGTAAGTGTAAATAATACCCAGATGATGACAACAGACTGTTTATCAATATAGCCAAGGTAATAAATATATTCATTAGCACTTGTAAATAGCTCAATAGGTGAATTGGATAATAACATCTAAATTACTTAATCTTATTTTTTCAACAATAAAAACTTTTTTTCATTTTTATTAGTAATGTTTGTGTTTTCCTAATAGAGTAGATCATCTTAAATCTGAATATGGAGTCATAGCTACTGTGGAACTACCAGAAATAACATAGAAAGTAGTAACAAAAATTTCTCTAAAACTATTCCCATTACTTTGAAAGAAGTCTTTACCCTTATTGTCAAAATATGGGATCTTATTTTGCTTGTATATGAAATTATGAGGTTAAATATGTTCAGAATTGTTCAAAGTTATTCTTTAGCAAAGATAAATTAATTTATCTTGTTTTACACCAGAACATTTCAGCAATCTACACAAGCTCAATAAAAGAAAAAAGAGAATTGATAATTGAGTTTAAAAAGATGTATATCTGGGCAACCTATAATATAGTTACACATACGTAATAAATAATAAGAGCAAAGGAATAGTGGTCAAAAGTTTAAATATTTTAGAGATATTTCTTCAGCATCTTCTTAGAATAATGGATACTAATTTTCATTTTTAGAAAATATTTCCACAAGGGGCACCTGGGTGGCTCAGTCAGTTGAGCATCTGACTTCGGCTCAGGTCATGATCTCATGGTTCATGAGTTTGAGCCCCATGTCGGGTTCTGTGCTGACAGCCCAGAGCCTGGAACCTGCTTTGGATTCTATGTCTCCCTCTCTCTATGCCTTTCCCCCGCTCATGCTCTGTCTCAAAACAAATGTAAACATTAAAAAAAAATTTTAAGAAAATATTTCCATGAATAACTCAGTAATACTGAATCCTTACTGTCCATGGTTCAAGTGTGCATGAGTCAGTTATCACTTAAAGCAAGCACTGCTTTTAATGGTATACTTAAAATGATCCTATTTTCATATTTCATATATTAGAAAAACTGACCACTACCTTTTTAGCACTGATCTACATTTTAAAAATTATGTAAAAAGATAACTGGAAACAACCTAAAAGTGTGGAATGGAGAAATAAATTATACCCTATTCACATAAAAATATTACACAATAAAAATGAGCAGCCTATTGACATATGCAAATGTGGAAATTACCTGGACAAAATGTTGAGTAACATAAGTTGAGTAACATAAGTTAGACAAATGGTGTGTGATTCTATTTATGTGAAGTTAAAAAAAAAAAACAACTGGTAAATCTAATCTATGGTGAGAAATATCAGTAGGGCATGAAATATTCTTCTGGAATCTCAGAAATGTCTATATCCTGGTCTGTGAGATGATTACACACACACACACACACACACACACACACACACACACACACACAGATATCTATCTATCTATCTATCTAGATATATATATATATATATATATATATATCTGTACGTATACATAAAATGTTCACCCAGCTGTATGCTTAAGAATTGTACATGTTAAATGTCTCCATTAGAAGAAAAAAAAAAAACACTTTTAATCGCATAAAGAAAGAAAAAATCCAAAGAATTATCTTCATTTTTCAGAAAGATGCTAAGTGAACATTTCAGCAAAACTCATAAAGGATCAGAGTGTCCTAGAATACAAATCACAGATAAAATTATAAACTAGAAAATTTAATAATGTGACTTTACAGAAACAATAACTTATGGGCAAGTTTATATTCAATTATATACTTTTTATTAACTTTTTCTATATTTAACAATGAAGCTGAATCCTCCTTCCATTATGCTTCCATACTACTAAAGTTAAAAAAAAAAGAAAAGAAAAACATAATATTTGCTAGCTGGGTAAAACTGATCATAAGCTAAGAGGCCCTTATGTAAGAGGAAGGAATACAAAACTAGAAGGAAAATCTGTATTCAAAGCCAATCCTCCAGAAACTAGTGTTACTACCATGAGCAAAAAGGCCATTTTTTTTCTCAAGTCACCATTATTTCTGCAAAAAAAATGCGAGAATTAAATAAATATCATTCAATGGTCACAGCTCTAAAAGCCAATGAATTGAATATCTGAGTGCTGGAAAACTGATATTGTGCCAAATTTTTCAGTGTTCATCAAGATATTTTGAATCATGATATCAGGATTATCTGAAACTTAATTGAAATAAAATAAACAATTTTATACATCATGTCCATATATATCCTCATTTCTTTTAAGCTGTAGTCTTGTCAACAGAGGTTCAAAATCTACTGTTTAAAACAGTGACCCAGGGCGCCTGGGTGGCTCAGTCAGTTAGGCACAGGACTCTTGGTTTCAGCTCAGGTCATGATCTCAAGGTTTGTGAGCTCGAGCCCTGCGTGGGGCTCTGTGCTAACAATGTGGAGCCTGCTTCAGATTCTCTCTCCTCTCTCTCTGCTCCTCCCCTGCTCATGTGCTCTCCTCTCAACGTTTTTTTTTTGTTTTTTTGTTTTTTTTTATTTTATTTTTGGGACAGAGAGAGACAGAGCATGAACGGCGGAGGGGCAGAGAGAGAGGGAGACACAGAATCGGAAACAGGCTCCAGGCTCCGAGCCATCAGCCCAGAGCCTGACGCGGGGCTCGAACTCACGGACCGCGAGATCGTGACCTGGCTGAAGTCAGACGCTTAACCGACTGCGCCACCCAGGCGCCCCTGTGCTCTCCTCTCAAATAAATATACTTTAAAAAATAATAAAAAAATAAAAGTTACCAACAATTGGTCTATAATATATTTCAAGTTTCTTTCTGCACAGCATGTGATATAGACAAATTGTACATTTTAAGGAGACACAGATAGTTGTCTAGTGGGAAACACCTGTTTTAGAGCAGTGGAGCGCTTTGGGGAAGGATTCTGAGTGCTTCTGTGGGATGCCATCATGGAGCACTGCTTGGGAGCAGTGGATGGTTATCAGTGGCCACAGTGACAAAATCACTGTGCTTCTCTAAATATTGCACCTCTTTGGTTTTAATAACATATATGTTAACAAAACAAGCTAGTGAAATCTCCTGACTGAGAGATTTCTTCCTATTGTGCTATTCCACGAGTTTTAATATGTTAAGCCACTGATGTGCTAAGGAGCCTCAGTAGAAATGCAATTGTTGCCTATGTATATTTTTTTGTCTTGTTTTGTTTTGTTTTGTTTTGTTTTGTTTTGTTTTTTGTTTGAGAAAAGCTGCTTATGACCAAAAGTGTTTCAAAAGTCACTGGCTATTGCTGAACTTAGAATAATATTAAAAGTACTTCAAATATTAAAAGTACGTATTGTATAAAAAACCTGTATCTGCCGCTACTATCCATCAAATGGCTGACTTTAATATATTTTTTTGTTGAAGAGCATTTAAGTCAAAAGGTTATAGTTAATGTTCCTAATACTCTCAAGGTCAAGATCATTAAATACGTAGTACAATGATGTAGAAGCACCACTAACACAGGTCCAAATCTTGACATCAACACTTACTAGTCCCAAAACTCTGGAAACATTACTTAAGGACTCTGAGCCTCCCATCTGTACAATAGGGATGATTATTCCCACCTTTGATGGCTATTTATAGGAGTAAGTGAGATGAGATATATGAAGAACTGCACAGGATCTGAATCATTGCATCAATGACTGGTCTGTATAACACTTTCAACAGCAGGGCTCAGTCACTTGAAAAAATGTTCTAGACAGGATAAAAGAGTTCCATCAGCACAGTAGTAACAAATGAGTCAGTTTTCTAATTACCTCCGAGGTCAAATTTTTGAAATTCTTTTAGTAATACTCTTAGGAAAGCAAATTATTGCTGAAGTAGTAATGAGTTGATTATAATACATCTGTGAGCTTACACGGGGTAAAAATTCTTTCATTCCCTGGTCCAGTGCAATCCCTCACCTTCCATTTCTCCTTCTTCCTTTGACTATCAATATGGCTTCCCAGAAGAGTTGTAGAAAAAACTTGTCTATTCCTGACTCCAAAGAAGAGAAATCTATTTCAAGACCAAGAAAACGTGGTCAAGAACAGGTCTTTACCTGACGGAAAAGTTATGAATGACAGTAGTTTACCACTATTAAGTATGTAAGTAGCACCAAGTAAAATTCATAGTTAAAAAAAAAAAAAAGCTGATTTTCCAGAAATGTAGGTTGATAGTTATTGTTTTTAATCCAATACAAACAAGCAGTTTACCAGTATTCCCTATCTAAACCAATGTACCAACATCTTACTCTTGTTATTTTCTTTATCATTAGGCCAAGAAAATATAAACATTTCTTACACATGCACACACACACGTGCACGCCATCTTGTGAACATGCATATAAACACATACACACTTTTCCCAGCAATAGCCAAATCATTTTTGCACATCATCAGGGACTATATAATATAAATGGCATAAAGGCACAGCGTGCGTAGAGGGGGTCTACATACTGACTAATCAATGTTCACAAACGTGCTGTAAATTTTGCTCTGGGATTATAATTTCCAATACTTCAATGGTTCTGCCACCGAAATAGAAATTGTCCCAGGTATTCATAAGTATTAATTTCCTTCATCTAGTAAACCTGGTAATGATGCTTCCAATCCAATTTAAAATCCATTAAAATGTGTGACTTTTAAACCCATTATAATTTAGCTCATTTCTGTGAAATTTAGTTAGAAGAAAACAGCTGTGCATTTGCACATCTGTAAATTACTTTTAATTGCACTTTTCTCAAGTGAGAAAGGAGAAGCTTAACCTACAATGCAATTTGTATACCTGACCACACGAATTTTAGTTAACACCTGTGCTTTAGGTATAATTTCATTTTGGGCTACATAATCTCATCTCACTAGTAATCCAGACTTCTATGTGATTTAGCTACTCCACATTTGATCTCGAGCAGACTTTAAAATGGAAAGTGGAGACTATAAGATATTTGATTACCTTAAGTTATTTACTCATCTAAGAAAGAACAAATTTCATAGGTAGACATGGCTAATTCTGTAATTTAAAAATGTGTAAATACAATTATATTCATTTTGAATGATTTGGATATTGAATATTAAAACGAATTCCAGATATGTGGTAGCTTGATAACTTACATTTTTTTCTAAGACCTATTCATTTAATAAATCAGCCCTCTGTCTTATATCAGGCATTTACAACTACTGATTAGCAAAGTCAATTACTGCCTTCCAGTCACAAATAGCAGTTTCCAAATTAAATTGGTTGGCACAAAAATATGTCAACAGAAAAATGTTATCATTCCATAAATATTTCTGAACTGATTATTGCTGGGTTTCATCTGCCAAAATTACAAATCATTCTCTTTCTACATTCTTGTTGATTCATTTCCTGATAATCGAAGATGTTTTAGAAATAGTTAAATCACACTTGAGTAGGAATTTTCTGTGCATCAACCTTTTTGAACGTCCTACCTAAATGTATTTAAGACTGACTCTTGACCTAAAAAAAAAAAAAAAAAACACAACTCTCTAGAGAATATCTCTGAATGGTGGACTCTAGGAATGGAGAGAAAAGAACATGTGATCGGGTTAGGATCCCAAAGAACAAGCAATGGCAACAGAGATATAATTTTCAAAAATGCTCTACTAGCAGAAAGTACACATATCTAAATCATCATGCTTCATGAAAAATGTAAGAGAAAAATGTTTAAAGAAATGCTTTTAAAAAGTAACTCGCAGATGACATATCAAAAAGAATTAATCCTACAAGTTTAATTTCAGGACAATAGCTTCTATCATTTAAATATTTCGGACACACAATATATATCGATATGTATTATTTCAAACACAAGACAGTTTATAAACTTGCAAGTAGAATATACACATTGTACAGTTTTTAGCAACTCAGCCTTTCATATACAACTGTCTGTGTTCTCCAGGAAAGTGCCCAGGTTTAGGGAAGAATGAAGAACTAATTATGTTTGCTAAGGGTGAGTTAGCTTGGTTATTATGTTGATTTGGTCATCCGATTGAGCTGACCTACTCAACCTGGTGATTTTTTTCAAAAAATCACCATACACAGCACACTGCCTCTGCCAAAGTATCCACAACAACGTACCGTCCAATGAACGATAACGATGAACGTGTTCTGTTGCAACCCCTCTCTCTAAAATATTATTTCTGACATTAGTGATGTGGAGCTCTGAAGTAAGACTATGGGATTTAACATGGGAAATGGCTGGATGGACCATCGATCATACAGCCTGGACCACAACCATCCCCTTGCTGCCTTTTTCTCAATGAAGGCTGCTCTTTGAGCCCACTGATCATCTCTCCAGTTCGTTGTTTATGTGTGAACACAAAGTTGCGATTATTTGCTATAAAAATATACCATGTCATTAATCTCAATCTTATTTTCTATTTTAGTTTTATGACTGATGTCCACGGAAAGCCCATGTATTCCTCGTGTTTAGATAACCATTCAAAGATACAATCGCTCCTTTGAAAATCTCCACAAATAGTAAAGTAGTTGATAATCCCAGCAGGGAAATTTTTAAAATATTTTGAAGCGTCTCCCTCCCACTACACATGTTGACTTCTTATGTTCATGGGAGAAATAGAAAGTAAGGCATCGCTTAGTCGCATGGTATTTTTAAAGAGAACTATTATGCAACATTTTAATAATAGCAAAGTGGAGGCAATTATAAATGAGTAAATATTGATAGCATTTGAGGCAAAAGATGGAATTTCATATTTTCTATCAATTAGTAATTATTTAAAGCCAGTAGTAATCAAATATCTAGAATCCTCGCTCAAACACGTAAATGACCAGTCACTTGCACTAAATATTCAGTGCTTTAAATGATCCCAATCACCAGATTCACTGTGTTTGCCTATACTGAATCAAACACAGACTAGACTTCAATAAGATACTCAAACTTTTGGCTTATTTAGAGCAATATGGAATAAGAATAAACTTAGGGCTTCTTACTACACTTTCTAGCCTAACGCTCATAAGAGAGATATCTCAGGAGATAGGCAGAAACTTAGATCGACAAACCTACCTGAATACATAAACAAGAGAAAACTCAGTGTTTTTAGAAAAAAATATTGAGCACCAAAAGGAGATCCCTTTGCTGATCATGACTTTGAGAGAAGAATATACAGATAGGCATAAATCATCATTGTTCAAATATATAATAGGTCAGGTTGCTTGTAAAATAAGCCCTACCATGTTTAAACACTTTATCAAACAGCAATATTTACTTTATGATAGTATTTAACCAGATTAAATCAATATTCAGTTAAAAATGCAACAAGTGTAAATCAACCATTCTTTTATATGAAAAAGACTTAAACTCGGAAAACATTATTCTTTTATTCAACATTAATTACATTTAAGTCAAAACGCAACCTTTCACAAATTACTTGGTTACTTAATGTTAGTTACATGTTGGTCATTTTGAAACAGGATAGTTAAACTACTGCAGCTAATTTTATGGAGAAAGTCTTCCACATGCATTACAGGTTGTAATTTTTTTTTTTAATATTCAAGATGTATTGCATTAATGAAGTGAGAAAACATTACTATCGGCAGTTTATGTGAAAAGTATCTCCTTTTACTTTGCACATACTTTTCTCCAGAACAACAAAGGTTAGTGTCTCACGTGTTTCACTTATTTACTTTTGTTATTGCAAATCCAAGATCATCTCACATGTACTAATCTTTTATGGCAGAGGTCACTGAAGTTGTGCCAAAATTCAATAATGATGTTGTATCTAGTGTAGCAACACATTTATCTCATCGCTGGAATTCAGACCATTTAGAACAAAGCATTTCATTTAAATGATGAAACACTCATCAAGAATGCCCTCTTGCAGACACTTCTCACATTTAAAAAATTGGGGGTAAAATACTGCAGTTGCAAAGCTGTCTTTTCAATATAAAATCAAAGTTAACACTTAATTATGTAATCTCTCTTTTAATTGGGGGACAGAAAGAATTTTATGTGCCTGTTGCATAATTGAAACAAACAAAACTGTCACACTTAAAATGGTAAAGGCCCATAATCTAAATTGACAAATACAAATGAATTTCACTTTTTCGGAAGAGTGGAGAAGTTTCTACTTGTAAAATGTTTTTAACATTCCCGAAAGGATGGGAAAAATGATCAATGAAACGGACTCTTCAAGTTGTTCTTCACAAATAGAATACATTTAACAAAAATATTGAACTATTTTTATTTTTAACAGAAATCGTATTCAGAATATTGTTTTAAAAATGTCAACTCACCAAAGACAATGTAATCGATATCTTGTATTTATGGTCCCAAGTAAAATTAGCTAATAATTCTGCCAAAAAGCCTACACTATTGAAATGCTCAATTACAATTAATAGCTATAGCAAAAGAAAGTAAATTCCTTAGCCTTTTTAGTAAAGAGTATGGCAAATTCTTCTCAGTACCTACTTTTTCTACCTCAACTCAAAAATATTTTTCAGTAATCATGTACAATTAGTTTTTTTCTGAACTTACAAACTAACATATCTGTGTGCTCTAAAAGTTCTATATTTTGTGTCATTTACTTTGCTATCTATTACCTCTAATTAACAACAACAACAAACCTGAAATTTTCAGTAGAAAATGTAGTATATCTTAGAGAAATATTCTGCCAATTTCAAATAAGTGAAATAATTGATTTAAAAATAATAGAAAATAAAAACAAAAAAGTGTTGTTATGACAGCTAAGATTAAAGTAAAAATAGAATTCAAAAATAATTTTTAAGCCCGAATCATGCTGAATAAGACAAGCGACCTTATCGTTCTTGCACCTGTTTGACAATAGTTAATGATAACATGTTCCTGTTTTATCCGAATTTTGTAATGCTATGTATTAATTTCTTTTTAAAAAATATCAAAGATTGCATTAAATGAGGACTCCACTGTCAATTCACGTAGAACTACAGAACTTCTCCAGGTAAATTTCTATAAATAGCAGATATGTACTGTCTTTTCTCACTTGAAAATATCTATATATTTTAATGTTAACTGATGTAATTTCAAACACTGCTTGACCTAGTGCAACTAGCAACAAGGTATAACAGGATCATAATTCAGCCCACAGCAACATACACACAAAAATTATATGAACATAAATTATATCTAAACATTAATTGATCTGAAGGAAATCAAGATATATTTCCTAATGCTAAAATTTACTTCAAGTTAATTTCCACTGTTTCTATGGCCCGAATTAGCAACCTTTGTGTAATAATAAAGGGAACATAGACATAATGACATACATGGAAAACATACCTATTAAGACAGCTCTAAATCATATTTTTTCAAAGGGGGACTAAATCGGGTTCTCATTAATATTTTAAAGAGAAATATGATTATTTCAAAGTAATAAATAAAGTTTCACTCTAGATTACTTTCGAGTAACATATAAGGCAAAATAATATTTAGGACAGGGATAATAGGATTTCTTAAAAAGAAACAGCAGCTGAGATCCTACTTTTCTGCTTTTAAATATTCTGCAGTGTAT
This sequence comes from Herpailurus yagouaroundi, assembly GCF_014898765.1. NCBI lineage: Eukaryota > Metazoa > Chordata > Mammalia > Carnivora > Felidae > Herpailurus > Herpailurus yagouaroundi. Next base: position 27,467,971 of record NW_024412403.1, read on the forward strand.
ACTTTTAATGTCTAAAGGTACTGCTGAAAATGGCTATATAAAATCTGAGGTTGTTAATGTCTGATTACTGTAGTATTGCATCGCAACTTAAGAATTTAACTCTTAAAATACTGGCGTGTTAAATAACGTATCGACTCACATGACCAAATTCAGTTATAGTAAAATCAAAATCAACAGTTCCAAAAATTGGGTGTAAGGTGCCTTTCGGCTTCAGAATTTCTTTCATGAAAAATCATCTTTTTAATTGCAAAAAGCAACTGAATACAATCATTTAAAGCTATCCAGTCATGTTTATATAACATTTCTTTAAAACATTTGTTAGAAATACTATCAAGGTGTTCATAAATTTTTAATATTATACACTAAAAGGTAACATGTTTTAGAATCCAAAGGCCATGACATTTAAAATATACAAAATTCCTACTGAAACCATGTGAAGCTTAATTGTGCGTACAACGAAACTTCTAGAAAACTTCACTACTTACTGTTCATTGAGTATTACTTACAGAGATGAACAGTTTTAAGAATTCATCTGTTATTTATCTTGAAGTGTTTTGAATAACCCTTTCATATGGTATACATCTCAATGAGATGACCACCCCTACTCTGATCTGCTAAGAAAAACAAAAAATAAATCGGTATATTTTCTTCAAGACTGTTCTTGTTCTAACCTATTGTAGGTGGCCACAAGCAGGAATTCATAACGAGGAAAAGCAACAATATCAGGAAATTTTTTTACGCACTTGTTTCATATGAGCTGTATAAAGTCATTTTGACGTGCCTACACAACTGGTTGTGGCAGCTTTCAGACGTGATTTCTAATCAAAAAAAAAAAAAAAAAAAATTTGCTCCGGGTTCTTTACAGAAAGCTTGCCGCTGGGAAGTTGATTTTGGCCAAGTGCCAAAATCATGTGCAAAGGGGCCTCATTAGGGATTCATGGCAGCCTTCAGCGCTAACAAAAAATGTGACCCAACAGGCTAAATCAGCGACTAAAACTAAAAAGTAAGAGACAAAGACAACTTACTTAATATTCCTTCCAAAGCAACATTAAACTTTTTTTTTGGTAATTAAACCCTTGTTAGTCTAATGCAGTGTTCCTCTGTCCTTAAATGATTGTACAATTACTCTTTAAAACTTGTCAATTTCCCTTCTAAATACACTTTCTTTCTGTGGCAGTTTACACAGATTTTGCTATATAGTAAAACTCTATATCCACTATAATCAGTTCAATAGCAGAAAACAAAATCGTAAAAATGCAGACCACAGTATTCCCTTAAGATTTAAACAAACAAACAAAAAATAGGCAAACAATACGCAGTACCTTGTAAACTTCTCCAAAAGTGAACATGCACACTCCAAAGTCATGTCGATTGTGAGGAATCATTCTTACTGCCCAACTTTTCCCCCAAAAAGTAGATTTGATATGTAGCCTTACCTAGATGTCTTCTGGCTTTTCTGCAGATCAAAAAGTTTCCTGCCTAAGCACACAGATATTCTTTCACAAACCATAAAGGCCCTTTTATGAATCCAGCACTGTAACAGGCTGCTTTCCACACCACGTTGAGAGCCCAGTGCGTCAGCTCCCAAGATAAAATACATTGCTAATACACAATTAGTGGGAGAGGTTGTCTATTGGAGAATTTATCTTAACGAAAGAAGGAAAAAGAAGGGTTTTTTTTTTCTTTTTTTCTTTTTCTTTTTCTTTTCTTTCTTGTTTTTTTTTGTTTTTTTTTTTTGGTTTTTTTTTTTTTTTTGGAAAAAGCAAAGAGGGTGCGGTCAGATGTTAGCTTTGCCTGAGAAAAGGGCCCTACACTGCACTAGTACCTAAATACTAGCAGAAGCTGCCTGGGAAGAGAGCCAATGGAAGGACTTTGTTTGACCCAGCTGCCAATCTCCCCTGAAGCCGTGCGCCAGACTAAACACTCACACTATTTTAACTCAAATCAGGCTACAGCAGCTGTTTGCTTTCCGGCTCTGAGCTCTGCACCCACCATGGCCTGCTCAGTTCACCCACCCGGCGAGCTCTGCTAGCTGCCTGGCTGAAATCTGTTCCGGGTTGGGATTTGTCACTGGACAGCAAATTTTAACCCTATTCCTCGTGGTAAATATGGACTGTGCCCATCAGCATTTGGATCTGACAATCTGGGATCATTTTAATGATCTTTTAAAGGAACAGTGATATTTTATCATAGATGAGAATTGAGATTTGAAGGACTCATACATTTCTTTGAAATCCTAACCTAAACTCTTCTGATGTGTTCAAGTTAACCCATGCATCTCTAAGAACAAAGATGGTACCTGTTCACCCTAATAGCAAGATAGAAAGTTGAGGTCACAAGACTGGAGAGACTCACATCATTCTAAGAGTTAGTACTGACTACTTTACGCTCTGGAAAGTTCCTCCAGAAGCAACACTGAGGCACACAAGTAGTTTGTTTTCTTTGTATAAAAAAGTGCCAAGGGGCCCAATTTACCTTTCCTAAATTTCTAAGCGTATTTAGCTATTAGGCTGAGTGTAAAAATTATATCCCGAATTGTAAAACATTAAAATTTGCCCACTGGTAATCTCAAGTGGAAAGGAAAGAGAAGTTAGTCAGGGAAGTACAGTTTAAGCAATCGTCAAAATTATCTGAAGTAGCAGAGAGAAGAGATGTGATAACAAAGGTCTATTGCACACTAGACAGGAGCCAAACATTGTATATGTGGAGAAAAGAAGTCAATAAGTCATTCAACGTGTGGAAGAGACAGGAGTTAAGAGGAGTGTGATAACATGGCTGTCACCAAGTTATTCTTACTCATGACCAAACCCCTAATTATGGACAACAATGGTGAGAGAATTCATTTAGAGATTTTAGTTTTTGCTGCTGCAATGGGGTAGAAAGATGTCTCTTCATTTAGGTCAAATAGCCAGTAAGACTTTTATTTTATTTTTAACCTGAATTGGTTCACTCTGTAGTCAGAAGATGAGCGAAAAGAAATGTTTTCAAAGTCCTGCGAAAGTATGTCCAGGAATGTTTTCAGAAAGTTCTGTTTTAAGCAGAGTTTACTTTGTTTCTATTCCTGCCCCCAAATGATATGTCTGTTTTCTTATCTTAGAAACTAGAGATCTAAGTTACAAAAATTGTAATTTTATAATAAAATGTTATTTCCTCAGATGGGAAGTGGTGAATATGGTTACCGAGAGGTTGAACTATTAGGTTTTATGGGTGCACATAAACTGAAAGACCCAATTCATTAAAAATGCATGTCAAGATAATATTGTAGAACAGGTAAGTTACCATCCTTCTTCTGACAATAATACATGTATAAACCCAGAAGATTCCCATTGGATCTGGTTTCCGACATAGCACAGTACGCTTTGATGCTCAAAATTCTTATGGAATCAGATAAAATGCTGGGAAATTGTTTCTTCTGTGCCCTTTTCATTCAATTCAAGAAAATATTCAACACATTTCTCTGAATGGTCTATTACAACCTATCAAGTATGTGCCTCTGCAACAGCTATAAAATGGTGAACCTGTAGTAGCATTTGTTCATCTCAGTAGTTACTTCTCTTATACTGCGTTCTGCATTTCAATCTTCTCCTTAGATGCCCGTGCACAAAGCAGTTAGTTCACATCATGAGAGCTCTTGGCTGAAATGTATTTTCTTCCCCCATTTCATATGTTGAATTCCTCACTCTCACGACCCCAGAATGTGACTGTATTTGGAGACAGGAACTTCATTAAAGAGATAACTTCATCCAACGGGGTCATTAGGGTGGGCCATTATCCAATAATGACTAGTCAATGTCCTTACAAGAAGTGATTAGGACACAGATACAGAGGGAAGATCATGTGAAGACACAGGAAGAAGTCCAGCTGCAGCCAAGGAGAGGAGTTCAAAAGAAACCAAACCTGCTGGCCCTTGATATTGGACTTACAGCTGCCAGGACTGTGAGAAAATAAAAAGTCAACCTGAGGAAACTAATACAATACCTATGTAAAAAGGAGTGAAAAATTGTCTTATTGCTGGAATACAATTTGTTTCTATACTCAGGTGTTTGATTTTGTCCAAGAGATGAAGGAAGTGCGCATAATACTATTTTCCAGAAAAGGGGGAAAAATTACGTGTGTGCTGAAATTTTATATAAAAGTCATACATGATGTTAAGAATGAAGGACAATATAATACAATTGCCACTCTTCTGCAATACTTCTCAATTCATATTTTGAACAGGAATATTGTGCTTAAGTCATTGTCTGGTACATGATAAAATAGTATGTGCACAATTTATATGCACAGGCTTTGCAAAGAATTATGGAAGACATAGGTGCTTAGCTTTTCCTTTAGGACAATAAAAAATGGTGTGTAAATCTTCGATTTTGTAAGACAGTTTTGATGCATGGGCAATTATAATCAAGGCTTGATAGTAGACAAAAATTTCATATCAAGAGTTGGAAACACAAAAGGACAGTCTTTGAAGCGGAGAGTTCAAATAACTTTTAGAAAGGGAAGAGGCTCTAAAGGGAGAAGAGAAATGTAGAAGAAAGTCTGGATAAAGGTAAATGAAGTGAGACTGAAGGTAATCAAAGATAAAAACAAGTCAAGGATTAATGAGAATATCCCAAAGGGAAACCATATTTTTCCAGATAATTAAGGGAAGGACACCCCACATACATGAAGTTGGAAGCAACAAGTTAACAATGAGAAATGGATTAGTGTAGAAATACTTTTGTTATTGTGGTAGGAAGAACTTCGAGTTGCCCACAAGATTCCCACTCCCTCGTGTACACTTGTATAATACTTCCTCAGAGGTTGGGTAGAACCTGTGAATATGATGAGATGGTTGCTCTGTTGGTTAAGTTATCAGCCTACGAGTGTCAATGAGATCTCCATGTAAAGTTAGTAGAGGGAGAAAGAAGTCAATACTAAATGAACACACTTGACCAGAAGACGTAAGGAAAAGGTGACTAGAATTACCACTGCAAGGAGACAGTGTTTTACCTAGCAATGATCCCCACCAGCTGACATGAGGATGTGACTATTCATTCATCTTTTGATTCAACTCATCCTCTCAAAACTTCTAATTAATGCCCACGTTGAGTAGAGCATGGGCTAAGTGTGTGGGATAAAAAACACGGCCGCAGATGTCATGTTCCAGATAGCCTAATAAACAGAATGCTGAGGTAATGTCCAGTGGTCTTGTGAATGTGACAGAATGCTACAAAAATATTGATATTTATCACACACTCAAGCACTTAAACATGTTACTGTGAAAGACATTATCATGGAAAACAAAAATAGTTTTTGTCCCCCCATAGCTTCATGGTGACATTGTCTTAAGGTACCTCCGTATGTCAATGCTTGTGTGCAATTATGACTGTTAGTTTCACTTATCTTTTTTGGTATACATTTCCTTTATTATTTCCCATGGTAGTTGACACCAGAAAGACCATATACCTTTTGAAATGCTAATATTTGATAATAAGATCCAAGACCTAATCCTTGTCCACAAAAGCCCTTTATTCCTCCAAAGTAAATAGCAAACTGCACTATAATGGCTTTCACTTTAAGCAAGATATACTACTAATAACAGTACTACCTTGAGAAAAACTATTTCAAATAAATGTCAAGTGTAAATTGAATGTGATCATGGAAAACTCCAATTATTATAAGGAAAATGATCTTAAATGACTATGTGAATATTTTCCATGAAGATCCTTAGCAAATATTTAAAATAAAACATAATACAATATATAATTCTCAAAATGGAAAGAACTTTTTAAAAAACTTCCTGCCAGGGGTGGCAAATGGAAGGGCACAGAGGCACATAGAACACACATACAAACAAATATGATCTCCCTCTCTCTCTCTGCCCTTTCCCTGCTCATGCTCTGTCTCTCTCTCTCAAAAATAAGTAAACATCAAAAACTTCTTTAAAAAAAAAAAAAGAAAAAACAGAAGGCAGAAGAGTGGTTTCCAGGTGCTGATGACGAGATGTGGTCAAAGGGTAAAACTTTCAGTTATAGTATGAATACATTTTAGAGATCTAATGTGCGGCACGGTAAGTATAAATATCAATGCATTGTAGACTTAAAATTTGCTAGGAGAGTAGATCTTAAGTGTTCTTACCATACATACACACACACCGGTAACCAAAGGAGGTGATGGAAATGTTAATTAGCTTGATGTTAGTTAGTAATCATTACACAAGGCATACTCATATCAAAACACCACATTATACACCTTAAATATATACAACTTTAAATTTGTCATTCCTCAATAAAGCTGGAGAAAAATAAAAATAAATTTTAGAAAGAACCCAGTATAGTGGTCTTTCTTTCTCAAGTTGGACCCCAAACTTTGTATTTGGATTTGGAAATCCTCCCTAAGTCATTCTACTTCTTTTTCTTCTCCTTTTCATATACTTAGAAATAGATTTGTTATGCTACATTCTTTATAACACAGTGTTGGATCACCACCTAAAATAGGAATGATATGTTCTACCTTAATACCTGCCGTAACAATACCAGCCACAATAATGGCTAGTTGTTTTTTTTTTTTTACAAATTTGTACCGTGCCAGAATTACTAGACCAAAATTCTTTTACTTACTTTTTCTTTTTCATAAAAAAAGTGTGCAAAGGACTAGAACGATAGTGAGGATGAGATCTATTGAAAAGCTTGCAGATGCAGATATTTTCTGAGAAAACCCCAATTTACAACTTTTTAAAAGTAATATAGGAAATTTCTTTATTTTTTTAAATGTTTATTTTTGTTGTTGTTTTGAGAGAGAGAGAGAGAGAGAGAGAGAGAGAGAGAGAGAGAGAGACTGCACAAGTGGGGGAAGGGCAGAAAGAAAGGAAGAGAGAAAAATCCCAGGTAGGCTCTATGCTGTGGAGCCTGAGGCAGGGCTTGATCTCAGGAAGTAGTGAGATCATGACCTGAGCAGAAATCAAGAGTTGGATCCTTAACTGACTGAGCCACCCAGATGCTTCCCCCCAATTTATAGTTTTTAATGGCAAGTTCCTAAGAATGTGCCTCTTATAATTATGCTTCCAATCAACCAGTGGTGAGTGATCTTAAATAAAGAGCAATAGTAGCAAATAAAATGCATTGTTCACTAACTACTGAACTAGTCCTATGACTTAATCTCCTTAAAATCTTCACTCCAGCACAGTGAAATACATTCTATTGTATTGAGTTGAATAGTCTCCCCAATATTCATGTACCTCTGGTACCTGTGAATTTGAAATAGGGTATTTGCAGATGTAATCAAGTTTAGGTGAGGTTATACTGGATTAGGTCCTAAACTCAATATGACAGGTGTGCTTATAAAAAAAGGAGAGAAACTTAGAGACTGACACACACATGGAGAATGCCATGAGACCATGGGAGGCAGAGATTGTAGTGATGCATCTACAATATAAAGAACACCAGGGATTGTTGGCAAAATCATCAGAAACCAGAAGAAAGTCATGGTTTCCCTAGAACCTCCAGAAGGAACCGATGCTGCTGATTCTTTGATTTCTTACTTCTAGCCACCAGATGTGAGAGAATACATTTCTGTTGTGCTAAGCCACCCAATTTGTGGTAATTTGTTATGGTAGCCCTAGGAATCTAATACATTATTATTATTATTATTATTATTATTATTATATAGATGAGGAAGTGAGACTTAAAGAAGTTCAATATTGTTCAAATAAATGGAAAAACAGAATTAAATAAAAAAATCTGACACCAGAGCATAGGCTCCTGATCACTATGTATACTGTCTCTAAGGTAATCTTTAATTGTGTGCTCATTATACAACAGGCATCTACTCTATAAGTGTTTTGTGTAGTATAATCATTGTTTAGGTTAGCTGTTTTATAACATTTCTTGTGAATTATCCATATTACCCCATTAGTGCATGAAACTAGGTTCATTGTCATGTTCTCTCTCCCCATTCTGGACACTCGTGGGGATGCCCTTCCTTCCAGCACTTTGTTTGGCTCTCTTCCATTTGGAGACAGCATGGGTATGAACTCAATTAGAAAGATTTTCCTGACTAATTCCTAACCAAAGTCTAGTTTAGCATTCCTTCTATGTATCAGTACAATACCTATATCTCAATAACATAAAAAAATCTGCTGTAATTTGCTTTTCTCAATTTCCCAAGACTTTAAGAATGGGGGACTGTGCTTCCTCATTTCTACTGTCAGTAACCCACACAGTCTTTAGCATTGAGCAAGCACTCCTAAGTGTCAGGTATTACTGAAAGAAAAAAATTACTAAGTGGAATATTAAAGTTAAATAAAACAGAAGTCTTGAATTACACAGAAAATATAGATGGTTACAGATTAATTTAAAATTTGAAAATATACAGAAAAATACAAATTCAAATACAAGAAGAAACTGGATTCTGGAGAGTGGACAGCATTTTTGAGTAATTTCATACTGTCATTAATAGACCTGAGATTTATTTTAATGAATGAATAATGTAACACTCCACTTAAGTGATTTTCTTTTTTTTTTTTTTTAATTTTTTTTTCAACGTTTATTTATTTTTGGGACAGAGAGAGACAGAGTGTGAACGGGGAAGGGGCAGAGAGAGAGGGAGACACAGAATCAGAAACAGGCTCCAGGCTCTGAGCCATCAGCCCAGAGCCCGACGCAGGGCTCGAACTCACGGACCGTGAGATCTTGACCTGGCTGAAGTCGGACGCTTAACCGACTGCGCCACCCAGGCGCCCCAAGTGATTTTCTTATTTAGAGTGTTTGTTCCTTTCTCATGGGGTAAGTACATTTTTGTCATCCAGAGTATTCTTATGTTTGAGTTTTTTATGGGTTGAATTGTGTCCCTCAAAATGTTATGTTCATGTCATAACCACTGATATCTGTGAATATGAACTTATTTGGCAGTAGGGTCAATGAAGAGGTAATTAGTTAAGATTAGGTAATACAGGAGCATCTGGATAGCTCAGTAAGTTCAGCATCCAACTTCAGCTCAGGTCATGATCTTGTGGTTCATGAGCTCGAGTCTCGCATTGGGCTGTGGGCTGACAGGTCAGAGCCTGGAGCCTGCTTCAGATTCTGTCTCCCTCTCTCTCTCTCTGCCCATCCCCTGCTCGTGCTCTCTCTCTCTCTCTCTCTCTCTCTCTCTCTCTCTCTCTCTCAGAGATAAATAAACACTAAAAAAAAAAGATTAGGTAATACAGAAGTAGGGTGGGTCCTTAACTCAGTATGACTAGTGTCCTTATAAGAAGAAAAGACACATAGACATAGACACCCAGAGGAATGACAGCCATGTAGACTCAAATTCACAACGGGAACACCATGGGACAATGGAGACAGAGACTGAAGGGATTTCCTCCAAACTGAGGGTACCAAGGCTTGCTAGAAACTACCAGAAGCCAAATGAAAGGCATGGAAAAAGAGTTCAACGGAAGCATGGCTTGCTGACACCTTCATTTTGGACTTCTGGCCTCCAGAACTTTGAGAAAATAAATTTCCATTGTTCAAAGCCACACAGATTGTAGTACTTTCTTAGGGAAGCCCTAGCAAATTAATACAAGTGTCTTTATCTTGAAATGTAATCACAATGAATTATATTATGGGTTCCCCACTTTCTAAAGCACCTGCTTTGGGTTCACGGACTTTTAAAATTTTAACTTCTTAAATGTTTACAATCATTACAATTTTTTGGAATCTAAAACAAATCGCAATAACAAAAACTTGATATCTTAACACATTATATATGTTCTTTTTTTTTTTTTTAATTTTTTTTTCAACGTTTATTTATTTTTGGGACAGAGAGAGACAGAGCATGAACGGGGGAGGGGCAGAGAGAGAGGGAGACACAGAATCGGAAGCAGGCTCCAGGCTCTGAGCCATCAGCCCAGAGCCTGACGCGGGGCTCGACGGACCGCGAGATCGTGACCTGGCTGAAGGCGGACGCTTAACCGACTGCGCCACCCAGGCGCCCCGACACATTATATATGTTCTAATAATAACGTCGTTGTTGTTAAAACTTGAAGATAGGTATAAAATTTATTGAAATGGAACATAGATCTCTCAGGAAAAAGACACTGATGGCAAACAGACTTGCACTTTCATCTGCCCAGCCCCCAGCCCTTTCACCACAGCATTCCCCACACATGAAACAGATTACATTTCAAATTTATAGCCTTCAGAAGAAATCTGAAATGCTCAATTGTGGGAACGAAAGGCCCGTTATAGTTCTGATGTATCTAGTCCATACTTCATAACACCCATGTGAAACATAATGTATGGAATGCTGATGAGGTTTTAGGGTTAAAATCTCAAGACAGCCAAAAACGTGATTAATATTAGCCTTTTGGAGCAAAGGTCTAAAATAGAAAACATTTTATTTTATTAACAAAACTAGTGGGACGTAAAACTGAGCAGATATGCAGGTATAACCCATAACCTTCAGTAGTCCTCTCAGATCATAAGGTACCTCTAATCTCACAAATAATATCACTGTAATTAAATGTAACAAAAGCAGAGATCAAGAATGTGCACGGCCACTAGGGACATTAGCCAAAGTGCAAAGTATGCTATTTGTCTTGGGAAACTTCTCACCTCTTGGTAAACTCTCTTAATCAGACCTCAGGCATCCAGTGCCCTCATGCTGCCCTTTGGCTGTCCTAGGCTCCCCTGGCCCATTGAATGCCAATGTCCCCTCCTCCTTGGAGCAGCAGCCCTGTGTTTTAAAATCAAACTTCCTGTCAGAAAACTCCAGTTTCCTCAGGCTGCTGCTTTTGGCAGGCTCTAAGAACAATCCTAATTTGATAATCTGATTAAATTAATTCAAAGTAAGTTGTGAATGGCTAATAGCCTAAATTTTTGAGAAGCTGAGTTCTTGACAATCTAATTTGTCGAATATGCAAAGGACTTGAACTGGAAACTTTCTTAGTGTCTTTCCTTTATACTCAAATTTCCTCCATTGCTTGCCTGCTTGCCTTCCTTGCTTCCTTCCTTTTTTCTTTTCTTATCCATCCATCCATTCCTTTCCTTCTTTTCCTACCTTCATTTCCATTCTCTTTCTTTCTTTTCTCTCTCCTTTTCTCTCCCCCACATCTCATTTCTCTCTCTCTCTCATTACTGAGTCAGTAATGTGACACTTGCTTTTTGCATGTTAACTTATCCATAAATTAAATTCCAGACAGGAATAAAACCAAGGCAAATGCTTGCTGTCTTTCCCAAGGTAAATGCAACTTCCTCATTCACCAATACTGGCAGTATCTATACTCAGTATTTTCCTCTGCTGGTGACTTTTTAAATCTGTAATGAGACGAAGAAATTATTTAACTAATACTCAGGGTTATATTTTCTACTACTATAATAATCCGTCACCTGTTTAAAATGTAAATACTGCACTTGGAAGTACAATGAGCCATTTCTATCACTACTATTACTATTATTATTATTATTATTATTATTATTATTCAAATACTTATCCCATCACAGCTACTATTGATCAGAATTTCTTTCCCAGAAATATTAGGTATCTTTTATCAGTAATTATTGATATTTGCATCAGGCCATCAATGCAAAGCACATGTATGTCATATATTTATTATGATTAATTTTCCTTTAAAATAATCATTAATAAGGAATACCATGGTTTATATTTTTCTATAAACAATCAAAATAGTTTATATTTATTTCATGGTTTTCTGTGCCAGATGCTATTCTAAATACTTTGCATACAACGATTCATTTAATCCTCAAAAATTATTACGGGTTGGATTTTTTTTTTAAGTTTATTTATTTTTCAAGATGGGGGAGGAGGGGAAGAGAGAGAGGGAGAGAGCATCACAAGAGTGAGATCATGACCTGAGCTGAAACCAAGGATTGGATGCTTAGACAACTGAGACACCCATGTGCCACTGGCTTGGGCATTTTTATATACTTACTTTCAACAGATGTAGAAGATGAAGGCTTGATGTATTTAAGGTGTGGACTTTCCCAGGATCATACAATAAATAGGTAAGTCATATTTAAAAATCACTGCATGAATACATAAAAGAGTAAGCACTATCTACTCCTCCAGGAATATGCATGTTCCTTTTTTTAAAAAAAAGTAAGTTATATAGGAATATTGATTCTGTTTTAAGAATGGATGGAAGGTAGAAGGTGAGGGACTGATAAGAGGGAGTTAGGCTGATATTGAAGGACTGTCTCATGTGGCAAACCAAACAATTTTTGAGAGTATCTTATATTAACCTGGAGGACGGCTAGTGAATGAGATCCTACAACTGGGAAGAGCAGTAAGAAGTATTGTTACTTCCAGATCACTTCCTTTAAGGGGTGGTCCAGAGTAGTGGTAGGGCCATTCAAGCCAGGCTTTGGCAAGTTTATGAATGACATCTCTGGTGGCGAAATGGCGAACAGAATAGATAAAGACACATGAGAAGTAATGTCTGCAGGTGTCTAACCAGTTGGTGAAAGAGAAAATCAGTCACCCTAATTGCTATGAAATAGGAAGAGAAAAATACAACTTAGATTCTTATCAGAATACAGCTGTATGTAATCTAATAATATAGCCCCAACCCAATATTATTTCATTTGTTTCTCCTGAATAAATTGGGACTTTCCAAGACGCATTGCTAAGCAGAATACTATTAGCAGGCCAGACAAGAGACATTTAAACAATTGTTCAATAAATATCATCGCTGACTGTTTAAAATTATATAAGTAATACCTTCTTGAGGTTAAAAAAATCTAGTAACACAGAAGCATATAAAGCGGAAAATAAAGAGGACTTTCTGTCTCTTCTCTGTCATTCTATTCCCCTGATATAACTAGTAACCCGTGTGTTTTCAAGACATTTTACTGCATGAACAAATACACACTCTTTCGTCTTTATGAAAAATAAATGGACTAAAATTATAATTCTATATATATGTACATAAGGCTATAATGTAAGATTGATATTTTTTTCAATCAGAAAAGAAATCTTATCATACACGTGCTATTACTTGATTTATCTCATTTTCCCCCCAAAAATACATCATGGAAAACTTTTTAAGCCAGAACATACAGTCCTACCACAGTCTTTTTTAAAAAATTACAGAATATTCCATAATATGGAATCTCATAAATCATTAAACTATTCCATAACATTTTATCATTTTCTCAAGCTAGATTTTCACACAATTATATATATATATATTGCCATGTGTATTTAGAGACCTAAGTTCCAAGTCATTACCAATGCAAGCTTTTAATCATAGAAATACTGTCTGTTTTTCTCTATTATCTGGAATAAATAAGATACTAGGGATTTTTTGGAAAAGTCACTTTATCCCATTCCTTCTCATACATTTCACACTAAATATATTGGGGGGCAAGAAAGTGGATGTGAAGCCAACTGGCTGAGTTTAATATACCCTGTAGACCATAGTTAAGTATGTAAAAATTTAATAAACTCAAATTTCCAGTTACTCTGGCCAAAAGTTTATGTTCAAGAAATATTAACTGACCATCTTAAAAGTAAATCCTAAATGTTGGGATAGGTAGTTAGGCGAAGTATCCCTCTAATGATTCTAAGGAAAACTCACTGAAGGAGTCAGTGCAGATGGGGTCATCCATGCAGCAGCAGCTATATTTTCTTTTCCTTTTTGCTTATCCCCCCTTGGCACTAAAGACACCCTTGTGTACAGAGAAATTTTGCAGCTGGGCAGAAGAGACAAGCATCTGGCTAAGAAACAACACTATAACTCAGCGCAACTGTTGGCTTTCTACATTGATCTTATTAAATTTCAACTTGTTCTTCTGGAAAAGAGATTCACTAAGAGAAGAAAAAATATTACACAATTATTTCTGGTGTAATGGCTTAAGCTAATAGGCTTCACATAGCATCTAGGTGGGAAACACATTCGCCATCAAATGGGGACATGGCCGGCATGGGAAGTCTTCTTGGGGTCATCAAAAACCAAGATAACCTCCCCTCTCTTCCCACCAAAAAATTACCAGGATATCTGGACTACTCCTTTATATCTGGAATATTTAGCAAAAAGGATAAAATTAATAGTCAGTTAGTATAGACACAGGTTGAGAATCTTTGTTAACAGAGTTCAGTGAAAGCAAAATAGTTTGCTGGAATACCAAAGAATCAATATTTTCATTAGTGTAAATGGAAACGTCTACACTTCTACTAATGTCCATATTATTAGGGATAAGGATACTGTCCAGAAAGCAGAACAAATAATTTCCCAGGCCTCAAGCTAAGGTAAAGAAAAATTATGACTAGGTCAAAGTTGGTTTTTCTATTTATAAATGCAAACAAAAACAAACAAATAAAGCAAATAAACAAAAACAAAACCCTGGAGGGAATAGAGATCAATATTCATATAACAGATATCAATATCAGCAGAATATTTAAATAGTATAAATATTATAATATAATTATAAATAATATAAAAAACTATGGCCATCATAGACACGCACCACTTTCTCAGGCACTGGATGGGGTACGATGGGGTTGGGCACAGTACAAAGCCAGTAGCATGCCTATACTCATATTCCAGAAATGACTCTGGAACTCTCTTCTCTTATCTTTCCTATGGTCTTTCAACCCTCTGTCAACTCATTCTCTGAGAAGCCCTTGAGAGGGTCTTCTGAATAGGATAAGAGAAAAGAAGTTGTCTGCAAGATGCTTCTAGTTCCACTGTAGACAACATAGCAAGAAAAGAACAATCCAAGGCACTAGCAATTCTTATAAACTAAATAAAGCTATCTTGCTTTTGTGAATCAATCAAAAGCCCTTTAATCATCAAGATATATTTATATAACTGTTGCATGCATCAAAACCACAACGAGGTACCACCTCACACCTGCCAAAATGGCTAAAATGAACAACTCAGAAAACAACAGATATTGGAGAGGATGTGGACAAAGGGGAACACTTTTGCACCGCTGGTTGGAATGCAAAATGGTGCAGCCACTATGGAGAACAGCCACTATGGAGGTTCCTCAAAAAATTAAAAATAGAGCTACCCTATGACCCAGCAATTGCAAAATGCTGATTCGAAGGGGCACATGCACCCCAATGTTTATAGCAGCACTATCAGGAATAGCCAAATTATGGAAAGAGCCCAAATGTCCATTGACTGCTGAATGGATAAAGAAGAAGTGGTATATACATACATATATATACACACATATATATACACACACACAAAATGGAATAACAGTACTTGGTGATCAAAAAGAATGAAATCTTGCCATTTGCAATAATGCGGATGGAACTAGAGTACATTATGCTAAAGAAATAAGTCAGAGAAAGGCAAATATATGATTTCACTCATATGTGGAATTTAAGAAACAAAACAGATGAACATAGGGGAAGGCAAGAAAAAATAAGATAAGAACAGAGAGGAAGCAAACCATATAGAGAACAAACTGAGGGTTGTTGGAGAGGAGGTGGGTGGGGGAATGGGCTTAATAGGAGATGGGCATTTAAGGAGGGCACTTGTTGGGGTGAGCACTGGGTGTTATCTGTAAGTGATGAATCACTGGGTTCTACTCCTGAAACCAATATTACACTGTACGTTAACTAACTTGAATTTAAATTTAAAAAATTAGCAATAAAAAAATATATGTTGAATAGTTAAAATACCCTAAAAAATAACCAAATTTTAAGAAATTATAAAGTCTTTGCCTGCTACTTTATAAATCAGTATTATGATCCTAAATATCACTTAAAAAATTCCATGGTTGTAGGAGCACGAACATGTGTGTCCTAGTCATGTAAGCAATCTTGAATTCTCCCTGATTAAAAATCAAAGTTAAAATCACCTGCCACAGGGTATAGCCAAGTGTCTTTTATACCAAGTTTATCAAAAGAAGTTTATAGTAGTAAACAAAGTTCAATTCAAATATGGTTATGCATCACAACTGCTTGCAATAGTGACAACCGCAGTTATGCATTTGTTTACATTTTACTTATTTATTTTTATTTTTTAATGTTTTTGATTAATTTTTGAGAGAGAGAGAGAGCGAGCAGGGGAGGGGCAGAGAGAGAGGGAGACACAGAATCCAAAGACAGGCTCCAGGCTCTGAGCTGTCAGCACAGAGCCCGACACGGGGCTCGAACTCACGGACTGTGAGATCATGACCTGAACTGAAGTCAGACGCTTAACTGACTGAGCCACCCAGGTGCCCCGCATTTGTTTACATTTTAAATTGTATTAGAATTTAATTGGAGAATTGACACACAATATTATACTAGTTTTAGGTGTACAACTTAGTGATTTGACAATTATATACATTATGAAACATGATGATAAATGTAGTTACCATCTGTCACCATATACCGTTATTATATTACCTCTGACTATATTCCTTATGCTGTACTTTTCAGCCACGATGCTTACTTATTTTAACTTTGTGCCTCTTAATTCCCCTCATCTGTTTTGTCTTTTTCACCCCCTGCCACTATCCTCTCTGGCAACCACTGGTTTGTTCTCTATGAGTTTGTTTCTCTTTCTGTTGTTATTCGTTTCATTTTTTAGACTACACATATAAATGAAATCACATGGTATTAGTCTTCCTCTGTCTGACTTATTTCACTTAACATAATAGCTTCTAAGTCTATCCATGTTGTTGTGAATGGCAAGATTTCATTCATTTTTATGGCTGAGTAATATTCCATTGTGTATATATACCATATCTTCTTTATCCATTTACCAATGGACATTTAGGTGTCTTTCATATCTTTACCACTATTAAATAATACAGAAATAAATATAGGGATGCATATATCTTTTTGAATTAGTGTTTTCATTCTTCAGGTAAGCACCCAGAAGTAGAATTAACTGGATCTGTATGTTACTTCTATTTTTAGTTTTTTAAGGAACCTCCATACTGCTTGCAAATTACATGTCTGATAAGGGGTTAATGTGAAAGTTACATAAAGAACTCCTACAAATCTACACCAAGCAAACATGTCTGATTATAAATGCACAGAGGATCTGAAAAGACATTTTTCCAAAGAAATACAGATGGTCAACCGACACACAAAGAGATGCTCAACATCACTAATCATCAGTAAAATGAAAATCAAACCACAACAAAATATCACCTCACACCAGTCAGAATAGCTAGTATCAAAAAGACAAGAAATAACCAGTGTTGGCAAGGACGGGGAAAAGGGAACCCTCATGAACTACTGGTGGGAATATAAGTTGGTGCAGCCACTCTGGAAAACAGTAGAGAGGTTCCACAAAAACTAAAAAAATAAAATAAAATTTAAAAAAGTATGCATTTTATATGTGTGCAACTTACAAATGATAACTACACAATAGAATTAGAAAATTGGCCGCACTGGTCTATTTGCAAGTCACTTACCATTTTGTATATCTCATTCTCTTCTCTATTTAAATCTTGACATCGAGAATTTTCTTTATCTCAGAAGCAGCAACAAGCTCCTGAAAATTATTTTTATATTATAAAAGATTGTATTTATACATATACATATATATATATTTCCCCCAGAAAATGGTCAATTTTTTGAAACTACCTTTCATATTTATTAAGAGATATAGGCTCAAAAACAATCAGCAAATTAGTAGATTATGTCTATGAACACTTGATTTTTATTGAATGTTGTCAAGACATCAAATGTGCGGGTTCACCTTTGAAAAGTGCTAAATTTGTATTTATTCTTTTGTCCCTAGGCTAACAGCTGAGTGTTGTTTTTTAAAGCACCCATTTGAGGTGCTAAGAGGTCCTAATTAGATGAATTAAACAAACACAACATTAACTTTCAGAAATGAAGTGTCAGAACAGATACCTTTTGATCTGTAGATAACTAAGGGAGCAACAGTAAATTGCAAATAATGTGATTGCATTTCCTGCCTCAACATATTGGGTTTGATAAAAAGTTTTACTTTAGTAACTGCCCAAGATATTGCTCTGAGTAATTGAGAGGGAATAGATTATATTTTAGGGACTGCCAACTGCTTTCATTCTCATTTTTCCTGCCCATGTCAGGAAGGAAGGAAGGAAGAAGGAAGGAAGGAAGGAAGAAGGAAATAGAAAGGCTTCTGTGTTACAGCGTAGCATTGTTATCCTTAGGAGGAGTATGTTGTTTGTAGGGCCACTAAACAAAGTAAAATAGAACAAATAAACATAACAACAACAGCAAACCAGCGGTGATGAATTTTCAGTCAGTTCAATCAACCAATATGTAAGTAGGTACTGGGTTCGTTTTCGAGGGCCATCAAGATCACTTGAGGGATTTACAATCCAATGAGGAAAGGAATACAGATATTTCTACAACTAATGATAACACATGAGACAATGAAATTAATTATAAACATGAACATCTTCTAATTATCTTTGAGGTGGTCAGGGTAAGCATCGCTGAGATAAATTTCAACTGTACCAAAATGAAAACTCAGCACATAACACATGGGAAAAGAGAAGAAGAACAATCCAGATTAAGAGAATAACGTGGGTAAGGACAAAGTGTGATGGGAGAATCTAATTCGAGATTTCACCCAAGCCCAAGTCCAGGAGTTAGGGTAGGAGAAAGAAGAAGTTCAAGTTCAAGGGTGAATTAATGATTTTAGCTTGATGGCTAACTGAGTTTGAAGTCTATGGGAAATTCAGATCTAAAGCTCAGGGTGGGTATCCAAATTAGAGGTAAAGATGGAATCATCCAGACAAAGATGGTAACTGAAGCTCTGGGAGCCCTTGGTCTAGCCCAGAGCTTATGCATCAGTATTGTTAGAGAGTAAACCCACGGAATGCCTATAGTTAAACACAAGTTAGAGAAGATGAGAATAATAAAAAAAACCTCCTTGGAAGCAGCAAGACAACCAAGAAAGAGTGTACCTCAGATACTGTAAGAGGGTAAGCATTTCACGAAGAAGAGAGTGGCCAACATTGTCGAACAATGCACACTAGCAGCAGACTCAGCTATGAGAAAGTCATTTGCACTCTTGGAAGGGGCAGGTTCAGTGACACTGTGGGGTGAGAAACCAGACTGCAGACTGACTTGGGTAAACTGGTCAATCAAGTCATGAGTGAAGAAGTTAGCAAAAAAGCAGGATGGGAAGTTTTTCCAGTGGAAAAGCATATTAGAAAATGGAGAACAGGAAGGCAAATACATCCAAAACAAAACAAAAAACCTCTAACAATATCATTATAAAGTACTATATTTTAACTGTGGTTTCTGTGTGCTATTCATTGAAGAGGTGCCTCAGTAAAAGCCTGAAATTTTCCAGGCAGAGCAATGAGTAGATCACTTCAAACAATTAAATTTTGGCATCTTGAGTTGTGTGATACCGCCTAACTACTAATCTTTAAGGAAAAATATGTGATGTGTGTAATTAAAAAAAAAAGTTTCATATTTAAAAATATTTTTTGATAAAAGATGCATATTCATATCCATAGAGACTTACGAAGCTCTGGAACACAATCTCAGTGTAAGTCTTTCAAAGGACTAATACAGGACAAAACATCTGCAAAGAAGAAAAATAAGACTTTCTTTCTTTTTTTAAAAGTCAAATTTAAAAGTTGAATCTTAAAAGTCAATTGAGCCCGGGTGGCTTAGTCAGTCGAGCGTCGGATTTCAGCTCAGGTCATGATCTCGCGGTTCATGGGTTCAAGCCCGCATTGGGCTCTGTGCTGACAGTGCAGAGTCCACTTCAGATCCTTGGTCTCCCCCTCTCTTTGCCCCTCCCTCTCTCTCTCTCTCTCTCTTAAAAATAAACTTAAAAAAAGTCAAAAAGATCCACTCTTATACCACATGGAAACTAAGGCTATCGTTCACCAAATATTTGAAGAAATAAATGTTTCCCATCCAAATAATTCTCACAAATATTCCTAGATCATGAATATATTTCTCAAAGGATATAATTACTGCTTTCACATCAGATGACCTGAAATTGACATCCTACAAAATAATTGGCTCATGCTCTTTATAAGTGTCAAGGTCATGACAGACAAAGGAAAAATGAGGAGATGTCAGATGAGAGGAGACTAAGGTGACTTGAGAATTGGATCCTGGACCAAGAAAAGGGACCTTAATGAGAAAACCAGGGAGACTTGACCAGGTCTATAGGGTAGTTAATAGAATTGACTCAGTGTTAACTTCCTGGTTTCAATAATTATATTCTGGTTATGCAAAATGGTAATATTTAGGGAAGCTGATGAAAACTATAAGAGAATTTCTACAGTATTTTTCAAACTCTTTTGCAAGTCTGAAATTATTTAAAGTCAAAAGTTAAAAAAGAAAGATTTCTAACTATGAAAAGAGTGAAGAACCATGTCTGGAGAGAATACGAAAACACAAACTTGAGTATGTAGTTATATGTATCTTATTGCTTTAATTTTTTTAAAAAATTTCAACCAGCTGAAAAGTTGCTAGAACCAAATGACAATAAGAAAAACATACTAAAGCTGGGTCACGGATGTGGCGAGAAAGCAACTGTGGGAGAGCATGTCTCGACCAAGCACTTGGATTCAGCTCCTGTATTTCCAACGTGGAAGAAACTTACATGGATTCCCTGGACCCTGAAAAGCTATAATAATGTCCCTATGATAAAAACCACTAGATCAGGGCCCACAGATTTCCCTATCATCTTACCAGGAACAGAAAGAATCATCCTGATGTCGCAAACAAATTGGCTACTTGTCTCCCTCCACCAGGTTCCTTGACCCAAAATCATTCATCACATTTCAAGCTGTGACAATAAAAGTTGTATTGAGCAGGATGTTGTCAACAAAACCAGAAACCTTGAACAAGGGACTCTAGCTGGGAGCACGTGGCAGTATCCTCCTTGTGATGAAGACTAGGATAAAGATCTGTGGGAACAGACCAGCATCCCATTTGCCTGGGACACAGTCAACTACTGTGGCAACAACAGCTCTGAAAGCAAGCAACATAGTTATGGAACATTAGAGTAACCTGGCTTCAGGCATGCATGTTCCCAAGTCTCTGCTGTATGTTCTGCCATGGAAAGACAATAGAAATGCACAGTAACTGAATATCTACCTCCTCAAATGCCAGATCCTAGAAGACTCATGCTTCTTCCTGCTACCAATGGGTTCTTCATTTTTTTTCCTCCTAATCTAATTATAGAAAGATAAACCGTCTATGACTTTAAAACTGAAAAGAGAGAGAGAGAGAGAGAGAGAGAGAAATATACTAAAAATGCTTTGGTCCTAGAGAAAGAAATTTCTTGTTTACATGTGAAGTACTCTGTGTATATTTCAGTAAGTAAACTAATAAACAGAAACTCAGAATGTAATTTTCAATCTGGTTTCTATGTGACTTTATAATGTGAAGATGATGATAAAGGCCAATTTTGAAGTTGCCATGCCATTCAATTTTGAGTATCTACTCTATGCAAGACATTATCATAAGCAAAACATGGTCTTTGATTATGAAAAGAGCCTCATAATGTTGGTAGACTATTATACATGTTTCCCAACAGCAGTATTTCATAGACTGTTATAACAAAGAGGCAAGCCAAGTCCTGTTAGGACATAAGGATTACCTTGCAGTGGTCTGGGCTATCCACCATGGAGAAAATGAGTCAGGGTCATTTGAAGGCAGTAGAAGATTCTGATGAACAGTGATGGAGGCATAAAGGAAAAAAGCATTTTGGGAAGAGAAAAAGCCTAAGCAGAGTCACGAGATAGAGAAGTACAGGGCTGTTTTGATTATCTAATTCAAATAAGAGGGGAAGAGCTCCCGGAGTGAAATTTCATTGAGTGATAGGGAGTGAACAAGATAGTCTGGAGCTTAATGAGCCTTGGGACTCCCAGAAAATTATGCTTTGTAAGTAAATACTACCCCTGTCATGTTCAGGACCAGTACTATTAAATACTGCTCAATACCTTTCTGTCCCTGCATTCAGAGTATTTTCATAGTACCAAAAGTATGAAATATACATTTTAGTTGTCTACTCCAAAATGGTACTAGAAAATTCCAAAGAATCTAGATCTTAAAATATGTTCCAGGTGCACTGTTTTGCAAGTAAGCAATTACAATTCACTGTCCACTTCTAAAAGGTCAATAATTCAGCTTGCTCTACACGATCCTAGACCCAACATCAAGCTGCCCACTGAAGTTTTACAAACCTGAAACCTTCTTTGCTAACTGGATAGGAATTTCATTCTAGCAGCAAATGCTAAAGTATTCTAGCAGCACTTTCCTCTATCAAATAGTAGTTTCAGAACATGTTAATATTGGTGTGATGTAAAAAAGTATCTCTTCAGTAAATAAGTTTGGTAAACACTGGATGAAGGAAGGTTAATCAGATATCTTTGCTGTAGGAGTTATCAGAACCTTGATAACGCTAATGAGAAATACAGTACTCAATGAGGAGGGAGATAATACCAATTGTTAAACCCATAGGAGTCTAGTGATACAAGTGTTGCAGAGAACTGCACATTTGAAAACTGCACCAGATGCATTTCTGCTTCCTCTTATTTTAAGTCTATCACACATTAAATGGAATGGCTTAACCAAAAGTCTGTAAGGAAATAGAGGATTTCTCCAAAACAATTTGATTTCTGCATGCCTGTAGTTATTGTAATATCACCTTCTTCAATTAATTCTATTGGAAAATTTTCTCTCCTTGAGAAAATATCTCTGGTTTTAAAGTGGAAATTAGTCGGGGGTGGGGTGGGGTGGAAATCATGAACATATATGCTCTCTTCTGCTAACTTCTCTGAGGGGAAGGTTAATTTGTTAATAGGAAACCTGAATTTTATTAATCTTATAACATGGTTAAATCATTGGCAATGCTCGTGTAAATGATGATGTAGACACTAAGATAGAATAGAAAATTCTAATGCAATAGAAAATCAAAGAAGCTAGATACACTTCCAAAAATTAATGTGTAAGAAGGGAGTAGCAGTTTGAAAATCTCTGTGTACTTCACAGATCTCTAGGTCCTGCTACAAGCCAGCAACAACATGGTACATCCATAAAATATGTCTATGTTATGTCATGGCTTGGAATTGGTTTGTATTTACAGGCATTTGGATCTAAAAGAGAGTAGCAATTTCTATGCAGATCTTATGATGGTTCTGTAGCTTGAAAAGTGAAAGCATATGTAAATACCCAACACTAGGGTCTGGATCAGCAGAAAGGACGACACGTTATTACTCTGTCAAACTTCATTTCACAATGCCAATGTGTAGTAGTCTGGGTGCTTCACAGAGATGCTCTTATTTTGTGGTTGTAGTAAGGACTGAGGCAAAAGCTACTTATCTATCTGCCACTATATATATATATATATTTTTAAACATTTTTAATGTTTATTTTTATTTTTGAGAGACAAAGAGAGATAGCATGAGTGGGAGAGGGACAGAGAGGGAGAGAGACCCGGAATATGAAGCAGGCTCCAGGCTCTGAGCTGTCAGCACAGAGCCTGACGCGGGGCTCGAACTCACAAGCTGTGAGATCATGACCTGAGCTGATGTCAGATGCTCAACCGACTGAACCACTCAGGTATCCCCCCCTTTTTTTTTTTTTTGATGGGTGGCAGAGGGGGCAGAGGGACAGAGGGAGACTCTCAAACAGGCTCCACGCTTAGCATAGAACCTGACACAGGGCTCAATCCCATCACCTTGGGATCAAAACCTGAGCCAAAATCAAGAGTCGGGCTCTGAACTGACTGAGGCACCCAGGCGCCTCTGCTATTATATTTCTTTTCTTTTCTTTTTATTTTTTTTAATGTTTATTTATTTCTGAGACAGAGAGAGACAGAGCATGAGTGGGGGAGGGGCAGAGAGAGAGGAAGACACAGAATCTGAAGCAGGCTCCAGGCTCCGACCTGTCAGCACTGAGCCTGACGCGGGGCTCAAACTCACAAACTGTGAGATCATGACCTGAGCCAAAGTCGGTCGCTCAACCGACTGAGCCACCCAGGCGCCCCTAGTATATATCTTAATCATACTATGTTAGCTAAGGATTTTTGGCACTTTCATCAGGCTATTTACATAATTATAATTATTTTTTGTTCACAGCACTCTCAATTAAATATTAACATTATCCTTTCTCATATATATGATCAGAATTGCCAAACATATGCGAAACATTATATACTCTTCAAAAAAGGCATGAGGTGTGTTTTAATACAATTTGTTTGTTTGTTTTAGGAGTTTATCAGTTGTAAAACAAACAATCAAACAAAAACCACAAAAGACAAAAAAAGAAAGAAAGAAAGAAAGAAAGAAAGAAAGAAAGAAAGAAAGAAAGAAAGAAAGAAAACACCACACACACAAACAAAACAAAACAAAGAAACAAAAATACCAGCCCTTTGCTAATAGATTTCTATAATCAGGTACTCCCGTACAAACAGTAATTTACTTAGTTGGGATAGTTCCATCTCTCCAGAAAGTGAAATGTTTTCAGAATATCTTAGTGTTGAGGCAAATTTAATTGTTCTTCCTAATGACAAGTGAAGTTTGATCATCTCACCCCAACTCTCCAGGTTGCTATTACATTTTTTTACACCATTTTGGTTCATCTTCACTTTCGACTATACCAAGCAAACTCACACACAAGAAATATTTGCCACAGTCTCTAGAAAAAACTTTCAGTAGAAGTTTTATGGTTGGAATGAATTAGCATTTTGTTTTAAAATACTGGAATTTTTAGATATAAGACGACATTACCTAGAATATAGAAATAAGATGTTTGCTAAAGCAAAGTTAGTCCTTCTTTCTCCTTAAGCAATGAATGTTTGCTTCTTGCCCCCTCCTTCCCTACCTTGAAAGCTAAGTGCAAGCCTTGTGTGAACAGCCACTTGTAGTAAAGAAAATAGCCTTCTGTTTCTCTTCCCTGGAATGTTCTCCCAGATACACGTGGCTAGCCCCTCACACTTTCCAGATTTTTACTCAAGAGTTACCTCCTCAGTGAAGCCCTCACTGGCTAACCTATCTATAATTTTTATCCTCCTCCTAACATTTCTCCCCCCCCCCCGTTTTTTTTCTTTTAGTTTTTATTTAAATTACAGTTAGTTAAAATACAGTGTTAAGATTAGTTTCAGGTATAGGGGCTCCTGGGTGACTCAGTCAGTTAAGGGTCTGACTTCGGCTCAGGCCATGATCTCACAGTTCGTTGGTTCAAGCCCTGCATCAGGCTATGTGCTGACAGCTCAGAACCTGGAGCCTGCTTCCGATTCCACCTCTCCCTCTCTCTCTGCCCCTCCCCTGCTTGCAGTCTGCCTCTCTCTCTCTGTAGAAGAATAAACAAACATTAAAATAATGGTTTTAAAGATTAGTTTCAGGTGTAAAATACAGTGATTTAACACTTCCATACAACATCCAGTGCTCATCATAAGTACACATCTTAATCCCCATCACCTGTTTTACCCATCCCCCTACCACCTCTGGTAACCATCAGTTTGTTCTCTATGGTTTGGAGTCTGTTTCTTGGTTTGCCTTTCTCTCTCGTTCTCTTTCCCTTTTGCTCATTCATTTTGTTTTTAATTCCACATATGAATGAAATTATACAGTATTTGTATTTCTCTGACTTATTTCACTTAGCAAAATATTCTTTACCTCTATCCACATCATTGCAAGTGGCAAGAGTAATATTCCATTGTGTGTGTGTGTGTGTGTGTGTGTGTGTGTGTGTGTATCACTACTTCTTTATCCATTCATTAATCAATGGTTTTTGGGCTGTTTCCATAGTTTGGCTATTGTAGATAATGCTCCTATAAACATTAAGGTGCATTTATCCCTTTGGATTAGTGTTTTTTGTATATTTTGGGTAAATACCTAGCAGTGCAATTGCTGGATCATATGGCAGTTCTATGTTTAACTTTTTGAGGAACCTCCATACTGTTTTCCAGAGTGGCTACACTGTTTCCCGCCAACAGTGCAAAAATGTTCCCCTTTCTCCACATCCTTGTCAGCACCTGTTGTTTCTTGTGTTGTTGATTTTAGCCATTCTGACAGATGTGAGGTGATATCACATTGTAGTTTTGATTTGTGTTTCTCTGATAATGAGTGATATTGAGCATGTTTTCATTTGTCTGTTGACCATCTATATGGCTTCTTTGGAAAAATGTCTATTCATGTCTTCTGCCCATTTTAATTGGATTATTCATTTTGGGGGTGTTGAGTTTTAGAAATTATTTACATATTTTAGATACTGACCCTTTATCAGATACGTCATTTGCAAATATCTTTTCCCATTCAATCGGTTGACTTTTAGTCTTGTTGATTGTTTCCTTCACTGTGCAGAAGCTTTTTGTTTTGATGAAGTCCCAATAGTTTATATTTGCTTCTGTTTCCCTTGCCTCCAGAGACGTATCTAGAAAGAGGTTACTGCCTATGTTCTCTTCTAGGAATTTAATGGTTTTATGCCATACATTTAAGTCTTTAATCCATTTTGAATTTATTTTTGTATATGGTGTAAAAAAAGTGTTCCTGTTTCATTCTTTTGTATGATGCTGCCCAGTTTTCCCAATACCATTTGTTGAAGAGACTGTCTTTTTCCCATTGGATATTCTTCCCTGCTGTGTCAAAAACTAATTGACCATACAGTTGCAGGTTCATTTCTGGGTTTTCTATTCTGTCCTATTGATCTTTATGTCTATTTTTGTGCCAGTTCCATACTGTTTTGATTATTACATATTTGTAATATAACTTGAAATATGGTATTGTGATGCCTACAGCTGTGCTTTTCCTTTTCTAGGTTGCTTTGGCTATTTGGGGCCTGTTGTGGTTCCATAAAAATTTTAGAATTGTTGTACTTGTGTGAAAAATGCTATTGGTATTTTGATAGGGATTGCATTAAATGTATGGATTGCTTTGAGTAATATACATATTTTAACAATGTCTGTTCTTTGATCCAAGAGCATGGAATGTCTTTTCATTTTTTTGTGTCGTCCTCAGTTTTTTCTTCATTGTTTTATAGTTTTCAGAGTATAGGTCTTTCACCTCTTTGGATATGTTTATTCCTAGGTATTTTATTGTTTGGGTGCAATTTAAATGGAATTTAATCCCTTCAATTCTCTTCCTGCTGCTTCACTACTGGTAATAGAAATACAACAAATTTCTGTTGACTTTATATCCTGTGACTTTACTGAATTTGTATTAATTCTAGCGATTTTTTTGGTGGAGTCCTTCAGGTTTTTCTATGTAGAGTATCATGTTATCTGCAAATAGTGAAAGTTTTACTTCTTTCTTGTCAATCTGGATGCCTTTTCTTTTTGTTGTCTGATTGCTGAGGATAGACTCTTCCTAACATTTCTATACCCCCATTTTCCTGCTTTATTTTTTCTCTTTATTATTTTCATTACTTAACACACAGTTATAGTCTACCTACTCATTGTTTATTACTCACTTCCATCACTAAGATGTAGACTCCACAATGACAGAGAATTTGTCTTTTTGTTTTATTATGCATTGCCAGGACCCAGGACAGTATCTGACATAAAACAGATGCTCAATAAATTGAATAAATGAATCTCCACCATCATATGAAATCTCCTCTATGTACACAGGTAAGCTTTGTTAAACAAAACTATCTTCTCAAAACCCTTTATCAGTTCAATGACAAGGACCAAAAGCTGAAGAAACAGATGATACAACATTAGGCAATCAATAAAGTGTTATAATGTGATGAACAAATATTTATGTCACATGAAAAAAACTTAAAAACAATTTAAAAAAACAGTAAAAAAAAGACGGATATTGGATGGAAATATTAACAGTCTATATCTTATCTATACTTCCCTAAATTTTACAAAACAGACTCTTTTTTTTCCAACCTTACCTCTCTATAAGCCTCCACGGACACACTCAAGTTGGTTTGGTCTAGTCATTTCATTGTTTATCCAGATTACATATTAATTTGCTATCATTTTATGGCTCTTCTCTTTCCAACTTAGTTGTAAACTCTCAGAAGGCAAGATTATGTTTTAAACAACAGTGATCCTACCACACCTCACTCAGTAATAAATGTATGGCCAACTCTTATTACATATGTGTATACTGACTGGCTGGTTGATTCACACCCGGGATTGTGTATCGTATCTGCAGATACAGCATAGCCTCTGCCATCTTAAGGTCAGTTGGCTCTTTAGAGTAACACTACGGTAACAAGCAAAAAAATTTAGCATAGCAGGCATTATTCTACATTCACACGAAATTTCAGGGTATCATGAACAGCTCTAATTTAAAGGGCAAGAACAGCTCCATGTAAAGGGCACCTGGGTGGGTTAGTCAGTTAAGCTTCCACTGTTGATTCTGGCTCAGGTCGTGATCTCACTGTTCGGGAGACTGGCCTGCGTCAGGCTCTGCAATGGCAGTGCGGAGTCTGCTTCGGATTCTCTTTTTCTAGCTCTCTCTCTGCCCCTCCCCACATGCTCTCTCTCTCCCTCTCAAAATAAATAAATAAATATTAAAAAAAAGTTAAGAGTTACATTTACACAAGTGATACATATCTACAAGATGAAATGCACTCTCCTTTGAAATAATTTTCAAAGATATTTACATTTTTTTATATATCACATGTAAAAAATTAGGAAAAATGATAGTCTACATTATTAATATTTGTTCAATGCCACAATGTATTTAATCAGAACCTCAGTGTCCAACATTTTGATTATTTCTAATTTTTTTATTATAATTAGGCCTGTAAAAAATGGACTTTAAGATAAATTTCTGTGTGATTGCCGTGTTATAAAAAAGGAAATTCAGATATTTTTACTTAATAAACCTTTAAAAAAGATTATCAGTAATACCATTTCAATCCATATTCTGAGGCTTGCTCAAAATTTGGAATTAAAATTTGTAGATTAAAGATTATACTTGTTCAAGGGATTTTCATGATAGTGCCAAATGTGTGTGTGTGTGTGTGTGTGTGTGTGTGTTTGATTTATAACTTTATTTATTTATTTTTTTTTGTGAGCTCCTTTCATTTCCAGGCGGGGACTTTCAGAAGACCAATGAGTCAGCACTTGGGATGTCTGTGGTACAGTTTAAACATGTGATTATATTAGAATCCTAAGGGCATTTTGATTTTTTATTGGGAATAAACATTCCTGCAGTGATTAAAGTACATGAAATATGATGCATTTTTCCACTAAGTGATAAGTAAACATTACCAGAGACATAAGCTTTTTCTTATGACAGAATTTGTGGTGAAGTTTAATCCTCAAATGGTGAGAACATATAGTTTCTTGAAATAATAATATTTAATGTAGTTGTCTCAGAATGGCCTTATAATGATCATAAAATGGCTGCGTTTTTTTCCGTTTCATACCAAAAGGTCTCTGTCGATTAAGTTCAAAATCTGAAGGGATTAACTTCTAAAAATCAACTCCTTAGAAAAAAGGTTTTGAGAAAAATCTGAATATTGTCCCAAAGCACAATATTCTGACAGCCAAAGAGAGAACCCAAGCTAAAACGGCAAGGGTATTTACCAGGAGCAAGAATTTCACACCAAAGTATAACAGAGCAAGTAACATAAAGGTTACTTTTAAGCCATGACTAATTTAAGAATAAGAGTTATGACAATTTAAAATATGTAAACCATCTTGAATGTTATTCAAGCAATAAGGGCCAAGCATGTAGACATTTTAAGATTTTCAGATGCTCAGCATTTTTACTGGTGTGTTTAAAATGTTCTCTTTTTAATTAAGGAACTCAGTTTTAAAAGCTACTAGTAGAATGAGTGGAGCTATATTAAGTTTTACAACATTTAAAAATGTAATAGCCATACATATAATTTCTTTAATGCAATATTAATTTTATATTTTTAATAGATCATATTAAGATCAATTTTCAACATAAAAAAAATCAAGTCAAACAACAAAAATGTTAGTGTATCTAAAAAAGGCTTATTGAGAAACCGAGCAAGGAAAAATAAAATTCACATTAGTAGAATTCCTTGGGATTCTACTTGAAAAGTCAATAACTAAAACATAGAAAGAAAGAAGGAAAGAAGGAAGGAAGGGAAGAAGGAAGAAAGGGAAAAAAGAAAATAAGAGAAAAAAAGAATTAAAATATAAGCCTCCATGTATCACTAATACGTATTATAAAAAGTGTATCCCAGTCATAAAGTTTAGAAGTTTAAATAAACAGTGGAACTGTAAGGTACTCTGTAAAACAGTAACATGGCAAGGTACTTGGTGAAATCTTCATGGATGAATGATCACATGGAAGCAAGCTGTGTCATAAACAGGGGAGGGTAAATTAGGGGAGGAAGATGAAGTGAACAGGGATGTCAAATTGTAGATCTTATGTTCAGATTCCAGAAAGAATAATAAATCTGCTCTAGATAAATCTGTTCTAATTCTAGGTGGGACACAATTTAGAGAAACTTGTTTGATGCCAAAAGTCCCTGTTTTTGTCCTGATCAGAAAGGTAGCACTTGTAAGCAAATACATTTTAAAACAAACTCAATAAAAGCAACTTTTAGCTGCATACCAGATACTTGCTGGAACAGAGGAGATGGTTTTCTCTGTGTATATTAATCCATCTGTTTTGGCAAGGGAGGAAAGCAGTTCCTTAAAAAGCAAATTATCTACTACTTGACATCTCTTCTTTTATTATGAAAAAGGGGTCCTTTACTTTAAAATGTATACTTTCTGGGGGCGCCTGGGTGGCTTGGTCGGTTAAGCGTCCGACTTCGGCTCAGGTCATGATCTCACAGTCCGTGAGTTCGAGCCCCGCGTCGGGCTCTGGGCTGATGGCTCAGAGCCTGGAGCCTGTTTCCCATTCTGTGTCTCCCTCTCTCTCTGCCCCTCCCCCGTTCATGCTCTGTCTCTCTCTGTCCCAAAAATAAATAAACGTTGAAAAAAAAATTTTTTTTTAATAAAAAAAAATGTATACTTTCTGTCTTCATTTCAATATCAAAAGTAATTCAATTTAAGTTAATTAAAATTAAAGTTAATATATTTCCAATAACTAGAAAACCTGTGGTGAATCACTACTCCCAAAAAATACATTTAGTAAAGGTAAATTATATATTTATCTTAAAAGGCACTTTATGAGCAAAGTATGGACACAGATTACTATAAGTAACTTTTCTTTAGCCAGATGTCTTAAATTCCAGGGAGCCAAGGTCTTGAGCTGGGCACGGATGAATAAAAAGAATCTTCCCATTCACCACTGTTACACTATTCAGAGGTATCATCTTCAAAACATATTAAATTTTAATTTGCAATTATAAAAAGATGATTATTTCAATGTGAAAGAATTCTTCATAATTAGGGAAAATGGGTATTTGGGGAAGAGGCCAGCATTTGCAAACAATAAAGTTGAGGATCTTCTCATGTTGACACAACATCAAAGCAACTAGCGTTTTGTTATGCTGGATGCCAGAGGTCCAAAAGCAGAAGTCAAAATGTCCTCATGAGATCACCTGGCATTTATTTCGATATCTCTTGTTTGAGACATGACAGCAATCAGGCACAAAGCACAACAATGCACTCTACTTTATTAAGACCTCATCCTGTAATAATTGTTCTTTTTTAAGACAAGTGTCCGTAGTTACATAAATGAGCATGATTTTGGAACAGAAAAGACTAACCACAAAGGATAGCCATGTCCTCTGGACTGACACAGGTTTCAAAATATTTAGAAACTAGAGATTATTTGAAATACCTCTTCCTCAATTAATACTCTTCAAATTGGTTTTACAATAAAAAAATTGGTTTAAAATAATCGTTTTTAAAAAATGTTTATTTATTTATTTTGAGAGACAGAGAGAGAGTGGGGGAGGGGCAGAGAGAGAGAATCCCAAGCAGGCTCAGTACTGTGAGCATGGAGGCCAATGCGAGGCTTGATTTCATGAACTCTGAGATGATGACCGGAGCCAAAACCAGAGTCGAATGCTTGACCCACTGAGCCACTCAGGTGTCCCACAGTAATAGTTTTAATTCATCAAATTTCTTGTTGCATTACTTAGTACAATACGCTGAGTATAATTTATTAGCTATCATCTGGGGCCTGATGATATCTACAACAGTGTCTGATCTGTATTAAGATATTATTTTTATTGTTATTTTATGACAGATGATTTAAATAAAATTTAAATAAAATTAAAAAGGTAAAATATGTAGTTAGGTTAGATTTGCAAAAAGTTAAACTAGCTGAAAATACATTTACAGAGCCATGAATTATCCAGGCATTGAAGGCATTTACTTTCTGGTTACTTTCAAAGTAGTGTGGGTTGACTTTTCATTTAGAATATAAAGGGTTTTTCCTTTAATTGTCAAGGCAGTTGATAAAGTATGCCTTCTCACATCTATTTTCACCTCTGCCCCATGGCACCAAGACCTGCTATGAAGAGTTAGAAAGCTCTGAAAAAGAGACAATTCTCTCTATAAATGGATTTTTTCCAGTAGCTAATAGGACTTAAAGACACCCAACAAACAAAAAATACAACTCATGTGCTTGAAGCAATCACACTCTGAGCAAATTTTTGCAAGTAATATATCAAATGCATCAACTATTTTATGCATGCAACCTTTTAGTTCAATGCAGATTACCATAGCACAAGGGTTGGCACTGAGCATAGAAAGAAGATCAAGTGGGGACACAGAAACAAGAAAGTCTCATACAGATATAGAAAACAGTGCCTTAAAAAGAAATCTCTCCCAGTTAAATGTTTCATCAATACCCTAGATGGAAGAATTAATAATAAACCTCAGGACCATACAGTGGTTCTGCAGCTTTGGATTTACTGCAGTTAAAGAATTTTCATATATGTTTAAATTAACTGTTTAGAAAACTTTAGATAACTTAGTCTGTAGAGTCTTTTTCCTCAATTAATTTTTTTCTGTTTGTACCAAAACCCAACTGTGACATTTTTGGTACCATGGTTCAGATTCAGAATATTCAAAGTAAAAAATTTCCCTTACAGATGCTCATGGGGAAAATCATATTCCCAGATACATATACCACATGTTCTACCAAACCTTCTAATTTGGCAGTGTTTCAACATGTCTTTAATGCTCATCATCAAACGATATCACCGAAAGCAGTTTTCATTAATAGAGTTGAGGAATTGAAGTACATCATTCTCTGGGATATAGGTGATCAATAGCTTGATAAATAGAATCACCCTGAAAACAAATGGCAACCATAAAAGTGGCCTTCAGTGTGGTGCTTGGCAGTCATTCTGGTGTTGGGAACAGAGGTGGGCTCTTACGCCACGTGCCCTTGGGCACAGGGCATGGTTACAGGACCTGCCTGCCTGACCCTCCTTGAGCTGAGAGTGAGCCAAACCAAAACTCCCAACCATGGGCCCAGAAGAGAGTGGTATTCAGAATCTGGGTCATTCATTTAGATGAAAAGAGCAGGTGTTAACCAAGTCTGAAAGTAGCATGATGTTGGAATGATCTAGAAAAGTCTGGATTTTTTAAAGTGAATTCTTCATGTTTCACATTGTTAACATCCTGAAAATTTGTTAAATGTTGAAAGAGTTATTACTATTTTCAGATCCTTTCAATAAGCAGACTTGTTTTAATACACACACATACACACACACACACACACGCATAAAGATAGAAAACATATACAGAACTATCAAAATCTGACAAGTATTTTATGAAAATAAGTCATTATTAAATAAGCTATCACTTTGTGCTTGTAGTGGGCAGACAACTCAGAAATGGGATAGAAGCCAAGAGAAACGAACATAAAAGTAATAACTGAGGGAAAAAATGATGTTCTAGGAAAAGTATTTAAAATTAGTAACAATCTGGAGTTGGAGGCCGGAGCACAGATGACTGCTCCGAGCTGCATTCATAAGGAAAGAATCTGGTGAACAGACACATCTAAAGGTAGAGCCTACAGGAAGGAATGTCTTCTTCAGGGTGCTGCCCTACCTCCTTTTCTCATACGTAGGAAGGAGTTATATTTAATTCCTTTCTGGAAAAAAAAATCCTACAACTTTCCCAAGAGAGCTAATGGCTCTTGGTCAACATTTTTAAGAATTTGGGTCATGTGTCTAGATTGTAATTATTTATTTCTCTTTCTCCCAAACCAGAATGTGGGCTTTCTCAGGGTTGGTACAGTATTTTAGTCATCTTGGTATTTCTCAAGCCTAATAGCAGGACTTCTAGTATCCGTTTGGATCTTTCCTCTTTTTTTTTTTTTTTTTTTTTTTTTTTTGGTCAGAAAGACATACATTTACTGTCTTTCCCTCAGTATTTTTTTTAGGATTATATTATTTTTTTCCTCAGATTTATTACAATTATTTTAGGCTATATATGAATCATGTAGTATAAACATGTTCAAGGCTCCTTTACTCCTGAGCTCTTCCTAATAGGCAGGAAGAACCCAGGCTCTACCTGTAAATTTTATTCCATTATTTCTAGACGCATTTACTGGTTCCTTGTTACAAGGTCTCTCCACAATTGGAATTGACATACTCATGCATCCGGAAATGGTTATTACAGTCTTTATCGTCTCTTGGCATTCTGAACCTTCCAACTTCTAGTTCTGAGATGACGCAAAATAAAACAGTATGGCAGAATCATTGCTAAACCTTCAAATCACCAGAGTAAAGTTAGAATAGTGCCACTCTCTCAATAACCGGAATGACATTGTGGTAAATGGGCAGGTTGTTATGGGCAACTCCGTCATTGAATCAAAAATGTTACCAAAGGTTAGCCTTTGGAAAGGGAGGCTAAAAATAGCTGTTAATCTAACAAAATGAAAGATGAATATATACTGTGTATTTTTGTGGACAGCATGTGTGTATTCACACACATACACAGTTGTATAAATTTTTGGTGTGTACACACACATGCAGATACACATCATGAATATTTGTATAAACAATCACAAACAGTGCTAACTAGTTAGCATTATGTTAGCAAGTGCTTCCCAAAGGAAAGCAAGACCATGCTGGAGGAAAAAAGGGACTGGAGGAAATTATTACATATAGTGTATAGTGTTAGGTCACTACTTGAAAGGACAAAGTTAAGTCTAAGGCAGGGTAAAAATAAGGGAAATGGGATAAGACAAGGGACTGTTCTCTCTATACCATTAACAGTGTGCAAAAATGCCAAAAGCATAGGCAGGGCTTGGACTAATGGAAGAATTTTTTTTTTTTTTTTAATTCTGTATTCTTGACTCACAGATGGAGGAGAGGGTGAAGGGAAAGTGGTGAGAGGCTGTGGGGGCCACTGACTGTTGATGCTGGACTGCTTCCTTCTTTTGGACACTGTGGCTTTCTCAGAGGTGGTGAAGGAGGAAAGCCACTAAAGAGCAGGAATGGAAAGCAGTCGAGTCCTGCAAACCCCGGACGCCTCAGATGTGGCGCTGGCAGGCCGCCATCTGTGGGCCCCGTGGTTACGGCACTGGAGTGCCAGTCTTCATCCAAGAGCAAGCTCAGAAAGCTCATCTGGTGAGGCTATGACAGGGTGGCCGTGACATTCAGATGGCAACATCCTGAGGTTTCACTCAGGGGCATTAAATAAGGAGGGAAAAGTTCTTCCTCCCGTCTGTTTACCAAATTTTTTTTATACTCAAAATAACCAGTCTTGTCATCCTCAGAGCTAATGACTTAAGGCAGTGATAAACAAAGTGTCTGAAATTCAGAGTTTAGTCTCAACGGCCAGGGGGCAACCTTATTTAGCAGCACAAATTATGTCTAAATATGGAAAAAGACAGGTGGTCAGGGTAGGAAATTATACTGAAAGATCTTTTTCCTTGGGCTGACAGAACTGCTCTTCGCAAGTGAGAGAGAACTGGCCACGTATCAGAAAACGGTTGTTTCGGGAGACGACAGGTACACTGGAATGTTCTTTAGGACCAGGGAACATGGTCCAGTGTTCACTCCATTAAGTTCTATTTTGAGTCTTTTGTTACTTTACATGACACAGATGTCCCAATAAAATAAAAATTTTATTTTTTTTCAACGTTTTTTTATTTATTTTTGGGACAGAGAGAGACAGAGCATGAACGGGGGAGGGGCAGAGAGAGAGGGAGACACAGAATCGGAAACAGGCTCCAGGCTCCGAGCCATCACCCCAGAGCCTGACGCGGGGCTCGAACGCACAGACCGTGAGATCGTGACCTGGCTGAAGTCGGACGCTTAACCAACTGCGCCACCCAGGCACCCCTAAAATAAAAATTTTAAATGTGAGTATTATCCTTGATGCTGGTTTGGCAATACTTGGTTCCACAGCACAGGCAGGCCTAATAACTGCCCACAGCCAACATTTCTTATCAGAAGAACACATCGTCTACTCTCCTTAAGTCCTTTTTGCCTCATCTATAAAGTGTGGACGATGATGATGCCAGCCACTGATGGCTGTTAGAAGACTCTGATGAGAATATGCAAAGGGAATGATAAAATGTTATTCAGGGGGAGAATTTTATTCTGATAAAAGGCATTCACTATGCCTAGTGAATAGTGACGTTAACTACAAAACTGTTATATGTACTTGGAGAAGAAGAAAAGTGAAAGATAATCTTGATTCAAGCATTAAGCAGAGGTAACACGCAATCCAAGAAATGTACGATTTAGTAATGTCTGCTATGGTGTGTACTGTTAGTGATAACTCTATATTCTGTAGATTCTATAGAGTATGAGATTCAAGCCTCGTGTCTATTTTAGAGATTAAAAAAACGTAAGTTCTCAGACCTCAATTTTTATCTGGGGTTATGTTCTCACAGAAAGGTCTTACGTTATGATTGGTTTGGTTGCCTGAAGTATATACTCAATACAACTGACAAAGAAGTGGGGTGGGGGGGTGGGACTAGTAAGGATGTATGAGGACATCAGAGGCTGGGGTTCGTGGAATATGTTCACACTCTTCATTACAGGTAAGGTAGAACTCCAAACTGAGGACAGAAGACCAAAGGCCAGAGTTCAGAGGAAATTCTACTCCCAGAAAAAAGCCAGAAAGCAAATTACCATCAAAGACAAAGCTCTGAGTGCTCCCAGAGTTAGGAGCCACTCACCTGGCCCACAAAAGACAGATGGAGCTCATTTGGGAATCAGTATACCTTAAACTATACTTAGCCGTAAAAATTATTAGCTAGATGGAAAACTTCCTTGATGCACATTAAATAGCATAAGATATTTTTCAGATATCTCTAATCCGTTATCTCATTGTCCTGCTTTATCCAAGTCTTCACTTGTGCGGCATCCATATTTAATCAACAGATGAACAGCCCTTCCACAACAGCTCCAGAAGGGCTCTGTGCAAGGGCCACTGTCCCCAGCAGATTCTCCTCACCGCTGCCTAAACCCAAAGGAGTGTGGACCTATTACACATCTTGGCAGTTCTGCTGCCCCTGGAATAGGAGCCTGTGAGACAGCAGTAAAATGTCCCCTAACCACTTTGGGATATCCAAATCCCAGTGGCATTTTAAGTCCAGGAGTCTGTATCTGGTCCCAACTTTCCATTTTTTTTTTTTAATTTTTAATTTAATTTAATTTAATTTAATTTAATTTAATTTAATTTAATTTAATTT